>NC_143421.1:17289375-17640000 GCF_059467195.1 Physcomitrium patens
TGAAAGACTGCGTTTCAAACCAGGTATGGACATTTGAATATAATGTCATGCCCTTTGGACTCACGAATGCACCAGCTGCTTTTCAACATCTCATGAATGATGTATTTCGTGAATTCTTAGACAATTTTGTCGTCTGCTATCTAGACGATATCTTGATCTATTCTAAGAACGTCGAAGAACATGAAATATATGTTCGTCAAGTATTACAAAAACTTAGAGATGCAGGATTTTATGCCAAGATGGAAAAGTATGTATTTCACACTATCCAAGTTGACTTTTTAGGATACATTATTTCAAATGATGGTCTCATGATGGATTCTAAGAAAGTCCAAACAATCATGGATTAGAAGATTCCAAGGACAGTAAGAGATGTCCAATGTTTCTTAGGATTTGCCAATTACTATCGGATCTTCATTAAAGATTTCTCACGAGTTGTAGCTCCACTTACACGCTTGACTAGTAAAGATAAATTCCAATGGAATCAAGAAGCGGAAGCAACATTTGAAGCCTTGAAGACATCGTTTGTCTCTGCACCAATCTTATATCGTGTTGACTTTTCCTAGGCATTTTTTATGGAAACAGATGCATCAAATTTTGCCTTGGGTGCAGTTTTATCACAAATGGGATCAGATGACAAACTTCATCCGATAGCTTTTCATTCAAGAAAATTCTCAGCAGCCGAGATCAATTATGAGATCCACGATAAAGAACTTCTTGCGATCGTGGATTCCTTTCAAGAATGGCGTCATTATCTAGAAGGCGCTTCTAGTCCAGTCACTGTGTATACAGATCACAAGAACCTCGAGTAGTTCATGTCAACACGTGTATTGAATCGTCGTCAAGCTCGTTGGAGTATGTCTTTGTCAAGATTCGAGTTCATTATCACTTATCGGCCAGAAAAACAACAAGGTTTGTCCGATGCCCTATCTAGACGTTCTTATTTTGCACAAAAAGAAGGAGATGTAGCTTTTGAGCAACAAAGAACGGTCCTCTTGAAACCGGAGCAATTTCATCTCCGAGCAATGAAATCAACATTGACTGTTGATTCAACTTTTCTGAAGCAAATCCAGTCCAGTATGTCCTTAGACCCTCTTGTTCATGATATTGAGAATAATTCTTCCAAGTCTCATGATCCTTCTAAGTTCGAGTTCAAGAATAATCTATTATATTTTAAAGGACGTCTATATGTTCCAGAAGGAGAAGCACGTTTACGTGTTCTTCAAGCACGTCATGACTTTCCAACAGCAGGGCACTTTGGATATAATAAGACTTTGGAACTCATATCAAGAGATTTTTGGTGGCCACAAATGTGGAAGTCAGTCAAAGATTTTGTACAATCATGTGATATTTGTTCAAGATCAAAAATTCCTCGTCATCGACCTTACGGACTTCTTCAGCCATTACCTATACTAGAGCAACCATGGTCTTCTGTTTCTATGGATTTCATCACAGATCTTCCAAGCTCAAGATCTTATGATTCTATATTTGTGATAGTAGATCGTTTCACCAAGATGGCACATTTTGTGCCATGTACAAAATCTATCACAAGTGAAGAAACAGCTAAGCTTTTTATTATTAATATCTATCGCTATCATGGATTACCTAAAGATATCATATCGGATAGGAGAACTCAATTTGTGTCAAGATTCTGGAGGACCCTTTTCAAGATTTTAAAAGTGGACATAAAGCTATCTTCGGCTTTCCATCCTCAAACTGATGGACAAACAGAGCACGTAAACTAAGTCTTGGAGCAATATTTAAGGTGTACTATCAACTACCAACAAGATGATTGGACAACCCTTCTGCCATTGGCAGAGTTTGCTTATAATAATACGTTACATTCTTCCACGCAACAAACACCTTTCTTTGCCAATTATGGCTATCATCCACGACTTGATACTTTTGATTTTTTAAAAGTTGATAATCCTGCAACAGAAGATATGGCAAATCGGTTGTCAGAGTTACATGCAATAATGAAGACGCAATTGAAGGAAGCTCAAGAACGACAAAAGATAAACGCAGATCTATATCGTAAGGAGCAACCTCAACTCAACGTGGATGATAAGGTATGGCTACTTCGTCGCAATATCAAGACTACTCGACCTTGTGACAAGTTGGACTATCGTAGGCTTGGCCCCTTTTCTGTTTCTGAACAGATCAACCCAGTTGCATATCGGTTACATCTACCGGAGTCAATGAAGATCCATCCTGTATTCCACGTGTCTTTTCTTGAACCATATAAGACAGTGGATATACAAGGAAGAAAACAAATGCCACCGCCTCCTATAGAAGTAGATAATAATGAAGAATTTGAGGTGGAAGAGATATTAGACTCAAGGCGGCGCCGAAATAAGCTGAAATATCTTGTTCATTGGCGCAGATATGATATTAGTGAACGCACATGGGAGCCATCCAGGAATTTAGCAAATGCATCAGCTAAAGTCAAAGATTTTCATCAACGACATCCATCAAAATCAAGATGAAAATCTCTCTTATAAAAGAGACAAGATTGAGGCAAGATAACATTCAATTTCCTATCCTTGTTTGTAACTTCTTTGCATTTGTGACGCTAATTAGATGGAGAGCCAACAACCAGCGGATTCAACTCAAGAACCTTCGTTTGCTGACCTGTCGGACGAGACATTACGATTATCACAACCTTCAAGACGACGCAATCGAGATGAAGATCTTCAAGAACGACATGTTCTTCCTCGAATAGATGGTGAGATACAACGCGTTTGGTATCACGATTTGAGAAGGGACTCCCGATGTTTGGTGATTTTGCTAGAGGTAGGAACAACTCCTGATGGTGTTCCAAATATTCTTTTCGAAGGAAGTTACGAAGGCCTCAACAATGATCAAATAACTGGGTGGTCTTCCCACCCTGGTATGGGACACTACCGATGGTTGAGAGGCCCTATCAATCATCTTCGAAGAGAACAGAGATCAGAGTATGTGGCAAATACAATTCGTCGCATCATAGATTTCTTCAACATATGATGACCGCTCTTCGTGGAACTCGTCTCTAGAAAGGGGGGTAATGTCACGGCCATAATCATGTAAGCTAATAATTACATATAGAAATAGGTAGAAGTAAGTAAAAGTAGATAAAAGTAAGTTAATTCTATAATATTTAATATTGAAGCTTCCTAGAAACTTCCTAGATGCTGCTTTGACTTCATAGTTGTCTTTAATTGACTTTTTAGATTAGAAACGTGGTCAACAAGTTGGCCATGTGCCACACATGTTGTTAGCTTGAAGATCAAGCTAACTATGTGGCCCACACGTAGAAAAACTTACCTTGTAAATCAAGGCATGTATCCTACAAAGTCAACACATATTGGAGGTCCTATAGAATGTCGCCACGTAGCCCCTAGTTAGATAGTATATATAGAGACAAGAGTGAAGGCTTCTTCACTCTTGTCAACTCCTTTCTTGCTTCTAGTCCAGGTTCAAGAGTCTTTAGTTTCTTGTCTTATGGAAATAGCCATTCCAGTTTCCTTTTAATATACCTACTTGGTTATATTTTGACTTATTATATTGAGATAGCCTTTTTGTGTATATTTTCCCTCATCGAGTCTTTGTCCTTGATATTTTAGTTTCTTTTTTAATATACATATTTAATTATTTCTATTTTGTCATCTTTCTTTGAAAAAAGCCTCACTTATTATTTATTTTTTTTATCAAGTTCTTGTCCTTAATAGATTAACAAGAGTGCACTTATAATATTAGAGCTTTGTCTAATCTTGATTAAGAGTAGATAATCCTTTTTTCTTGATAACATATAAGCATATTAGAAATTGCAGATTATCCTCTTCTCAACTGATATTATTTTTAGTAGTTTCTTTGTTCTCAAGTCCTCTCTCCTATTTGTCTTGAGCAATATTAGACATCTTCTCTTTTTTAAAAATTATCATAGCAAAACTTACTCAAATGAAGAGTGCAATGGCACAAATGTAAGAGTAATTCAAGAAGTTAATACTTGCAATGCATCAACTCAATTTACCACCACAAAGAGTAACAAGATTGGCAAGAAGTGAAGATATACAAATGATTAGAGCTGCTTCAACATTTGCACCAAATCATGTTCCTTCTCGTATAGTGGAACACCCTTCTAGTATTAGAGAACCAAGAATTCTCCTACTCGAGAAGTTTGATGGCACAGGATCAAAGTTTAGAAGATTTATCAATCAAGTGTAACTTGTGATTGAACTTCAATCCCAAAGCTATTCAACTCCAGGATCGCAAATAAGGTACATTAATATGCTTCTTTCAGATTCAGTATTATCATAATTTTTATCTTTTTTTGAATGATGAGATCCAATATTAGATAATTTGGAGGCTTTTTTGGCAGAGTTTCAATCCATGCATGGAGAACATGATGTAATTCGTGTTGCAACCAACAAGATCCATATTTTGCAACAAAGCAATGGATTAGTAACATTGTATGCTTCATAGTTTTCACAACTTGTAACTGATATCAAGTGGAATAATGTTACATTTGTTACCCAATTTCTCTATGGATTATAATATGAGGTAAAAAAATTAATACTCAACTTATCTGATCTTCAAACACTGAGTCAAGTAATTGACTTTGCTATGAAGTGTGACAATTGTCTCTTTGAATTTCAATCTAAGAATCATACAAGTGGACCTCAACGTTACTAGAATTCAATGGCAACACCAATATCTCTTCAACACATTTATTTGAAAGTAGAGGATATGCAAATTGATGTAGTACATTTCAAATCTCTTATTGAATAAGAAAAGACTTGTCATCGTAAAAAAAGATTGTGCTTATATTATGGAAAACCTAAGCACACTGCTCAACATTATCCAAAGAAGCGATGCAACCATAAAATGAAGAATACACCTATCAAAGAAGATAGTATCTCAAAAAACGAGTTTATCCAATTACAATAGGGACCATACGATTGGAACCTTGTACAACACCTAGTGAAGGGCCTATTCTTTCCTCAAAACCCTCTCTTTGTTTTATGATAAATATTATTTTAGGACCTAAATATTATAAAGTCTCTCCCTTGTTATATTCAAGAGCCTCAATACGTTTCTTAGATGAAAAATTTGCTAAAAGATATAGCATATTTTTTTGTGAAGAAAACTAAATTTGTTCATGCAGAAGCCATAGATGGTCGTCTATTGTCTTCAAGAGATATTATTCATGAAATCCTTCCTATAGAAGTAGCAACTATTGGTCATAGTAGCTTTGTAATATAATATATATCATTAAATCTCCTTCAAATCCAGTCATTTTAGTTTTATTATGGCTAGAAAAATATTACCATAAAATAGATTAGACTTCTTGTAGTCTTGACTTTTTTGAAAGCATAACTAAGAATGTAGTTAATCAAGTAGAAAGTCATAAGCCTAGTACAATTAAACCTCTATTTGTAAGTGCAATAGCTTTCTTGCATGCTGCAAAAGAAGGATCACCTTGTGTCATTATGATACACTTGTTTCTACTGGTGAAAAGACTTTAAGTGGCATTTCAAGCCAATATCAAGATTTTCAAGATGTATTTGAGAAGAAGAATGTGGATACACTTTTGGATCATCGTTCCTATGACTGCTCAATTGACCTTCAAGAAGGAGTACAACCGCCATTCGGACCAATCTATAGTTTATCACAAAATGAATTGGCTGAACTCAAAGAGTATATTGAAGAAAATTTAGCCAAGAACTTCATACGCCATTCCAAATCTCCAACAAGAGCTCCAATTTTATTTGTGAAGAAAAAAAATGGATCATTGCAGATGTGTGTCGATTATTGAGGACTCAATCAAATCACCATCAAGAATAGATACCTACTATCTTTGATATCTAAACTCCTTAATTAGTTGAATCAAACTAAAATCTATACAAAAATAGATTTGCAAGGAGCATACAATGTGGTATGCATCAAAAAATAAGATGAATAGAAGAGTGTGTTTCGAATAAGGTATGGACATTTTGAATACAAAGCATGCCTTTTCGACTTACAAATGCACCAAGAGCATTTCAATATCTTATAAATGATGTCTTTCAAAATGCTCTCGTCCTTATAACAAGCTGGATTATCAAAGGCTTAGACTATTTTCTATTTCTGTATAAATCAATCTAGTTGTATATTGTTTATATCTACTGGAGTCAATGAAAATCCATTTAGTATTCCACGTGTCTTTTTTTGATCCATATAAGATAATAGAATACCAAGAATAAGACAAGCTCTACCTCCTATAGAAGTGGACAATAATAAAGAGTTCAAAGTAGAAGAAGTCCTAGATTCAAAGCGGCACCAAAATAAATTAGAATATCATATCTATTTGCATGGGTATGATATTAATAAATACAGATAGGAGCCAATAAAGAAACTTGCAAATGTAGCAAAGGTGGTAGAAGCTATTTATTGATGACATCCATCAAAATCAAGATGAAAACCTTCCTTATAAAAGAAACAAGATCTAGACAAGATAACATTCTATTTTCAATCCTTGTTTGTAACTTCTTTGTAATTGTGACTCTAGAGAGATGGAAAAACAACAAACAAAGGATTCGACTAAAGAGCCTTTGTTTGCTGACTTGTCGAACGAGACATTAAAATTCTCACAACCTTCAAGACGACGCAATCAAGATGAAGATCTTCAAGAATGATATATTCTTCCTCAAATAGGTGGCAAGATATAATGCATTTGGTATCACGAGCTTAGAAGGGACTCCCAATGTTTGATGATTTTATTAGAGGTAGGAACAACTCCTAACGGTGTTCCAAATATTTTATTTGAAGGAAGTTATAAAAGCCTCAACAATGATTAAATAATTGGGTGGTCTTTCTACCCTAGTATGGGACACTATCAATGGTTGAGGGACCTTATCAATTATCTTTAAAGAGAACAAAGATCAGAGTATGTAACAAATATAATTTGTCACATCTTAGACTTTCTCGACATGTAATTATTGCTCCTTGTAGAACTTGTCTCTAAAAGGGAGCAAATGTCATTGACATATATTTACTATAATTATTACTTAGGTGATATGAATAGGCAAAAGTAGATAAAAGTAGATTAATTTCATAATATCTTCTAAAAAAACTTCCTAGAAGCTTCATAGAGGTTGCTTTGACTTTACATGTGTTTATACTTGATTGGTAGATTAGAAACTTAGTCAACAAGTTAACCACGTGCCATACATGTTGGTAGCTTGTAGAACAAGCTAATTATGTGGCATCCACATAGAAAACTTGCCTTACAAGTTAAGATATGTGTTGTGTAAAGTCAACATAGTTTTGGAGGTCGTATAGAACGTCAACATGTAGCTCCTAAGTAGATAGTATATATAGAGGCAAGAGTGAAGCCTTCTTCACTCTTATCAATTCCTTTCTTACTTGTAGTCTAATTTCAAGGGTCTCTAGTTTTCTTGTCTTTTGGCAATAGCCATTCTTGTTTCTTTTTTAATATATATATTTAGTTATTTCTATTTTGTCATCTTTCTTTGACAAAAGTTACACTTGTTTATTTGTTTTTATTAAGTTCTTATCCTTGACATACTATTAGCTCAAATTATAAAATATATGTAGTGATTTCTTTCCCTTTCTCTTATTACAAATAATAGAGGGCCAAGAGGGTATTACTTTTCCTTATTTTTTGTTTGAATTTGTCTAAAAATGCACTCATCAGTATATCCTAGTTTTTAAATATTTAGAGAGGGAAGTAGTTTTTATACCATTTGTAAGCTCCAACTTTTAGGATATTTAAAAATAACACAAGTTAATAACCTTGGTGAGTAATTAAATATGTTGTAAAATATTCTATGAACCTTTCTATGTGTAGTAATCAATCATCATCCTTAGTTTCTTTAAATATAGGGAGATTGTGAGACATAGAGATTCCTTCCAAATCCTTAGGAACTACAATTGACAAAGTCCTTGATTGATCCAAGGGATTGATGGATATAAGATTGAAATTAGTCTCTCTATTACATTCTATTAGAGAAAAAAGAAATATTGACCTTTTTTTCCCTTGATTTATTTCTACAAATAAGTTTGATGAATTGAATTCTAATCCTTTTCCTCCTTCTCTATTGTTTGGATTTACTTCAATTAGATTTAAGACTAAAATATATTCTAATATTAGAAATATAGATTATTTATTTTAAGTCTTTTTTTGTTTGATCTTTGATTTTTTTAATAGCTAATTTTAGATATATTATATTTGGTGATAGATTAGGTTCCTTAAATCTAATAGAATGATGTATCTATACAAAAATTAATCCATTATTCAACTTAATTCAATTTTATCTACTAATCCATAATAATTTAGTTATTAGCTCCTCTACTTGCAATCTAGTTAAAATACCTTCTAACCTACAAGGAAAATAAAACAAAAACAGCTAAAAGAAGAATGCTTGCTTGAGTATCATTCCAAGCAAGATTATCCATGATTTAAATTATTATATAGAACTACCATGTATAAGAGTGACTCTAAGAAATCTTAATTATAAAAAAGAATTTCATATCAAGATGGCAAAAAATTCAAACTCTTACTTTTTCTTGTTTTTTTTTATAATAAGACTATTAAAAAATTTCTTACTACAATAATTTATAATAATTATTTACTAAATAAAAATTAATTTTTCTAAGTCAATCATACCATGTTAAAGAAATACTCAGCTCATTGCATCTCCAACCAATTTGGTACATATTAAAGAATTTTTAATATAATTTCTTCCTATCTAATTTAAATTAAATAGTTTAAAAAATTATTTTTAGATTGGAATAGTAAAGTGTTGTAAGTGAAATAAGACTGATCTATCTCAAGTATCTAAAATCCTTCTAATCCACAACAATCTAAAATCTCATCACAAAATAGGACAAATTGGATCAAAACATAATTAAACAAAATTAAACAGAAGAGGATAGAAAAGACAAAATTGAGCATATTAAATATAGTAGTAATAAACATCGAATGCTAAGACTCTAGTAATAGTAAAAGTTGCAGTAATAAATAATAATTACCAAACCTCCAATAATAGTAAAAGTTGTAGTAATAAATAATAATTATCAAACCTCCAATTATAGTAAAAGTTATAGCAATAAATAATAATTATCAGACCTCCAGTTATAGTAAAAGTTATAGTAGTATATGATAATTACTAAACTTCTAATAATAATAAAAGTTGTAGCAATATATAATAATTATTGGACCTCCAATAATAATAAAAGTTGTAGTAGTAAATAATAATTATTGGACCTCCAATAATATTAAAAATTATATAGTAAATAATAATTATTTGGCCTCTAGTAATAATAAAATAAGTCAGTAATTTTCAAATCTTTTGAAATTTCCAAAACCCTTTTTGTAGTAGTAAAATCCTTATAATACCAAAACTCCTTCAATACCGAATTCCTTTGATGCATTGAACTTTAAAATTTGATGATTCTCAATCCAAGTATTAGATTGAGCTCAAATTATCTAAGAAGTAAGGTAGTACCCTGAACTCTTTTATATACAATTTTCAACTATTGATTCTTTACAAAACTCTAGATAACATAATTTTAGTAGCATAGCCTTTACATGTTGACTTACAAACACCTATGTACTCATGTTGCGATTTCTTACAAACCCAAGACTCAAATGACATGAAAGTTTTTTTGTGTATCTTTTCAATATTATAACTACACCTTTGGAAAGTTTGAGCCAAAATTCATTCAAAAATGCTCAAAAAAAATGGCTCAAAACATAACCATCTATAATTCCGTTCACTTACTACCTTAATTTATAAGCTCTAACTTCGACTAGCCATTTCTTCCTCATTTTAGATCTGATTTCATCAAATCTTGTACAGTAGTTGAATTCCTTTAAGTCAACTTTCCAAATCCATTTGGCAATTATTAAATACCTTATTACAACTCTTTATATGCTTGAAAGAGTGACAATAGGTACAAATTTTACATCTAGACTTTAAACAGCCATAACTCTTCCATTGCAAACTTATAGTTAACAATCCTTGTACGAAAATTGTATTCCTTCAAACCAGCTTTCCAAAAATATCTTTTTTTTTCTAGAAAACCTTCTACAACTTTTTATATGCTTAAAAGAGTGACAGTCGGTAAATAATTCACACCCTAACTTCAAACAACCTTAACTTCTTTATACAAAATTCAAATAACAAACTTTATACACCAAAATTATAGTCCAAATCACAAGCTTTCTGAACCTCCCCTCTAAACCCTCGAATGCCCTCGAAGAAGTGGCCTCTTCTTTGGTTTTCTCTCGGACAGCCCCTTAAAGCTCATTGGTCATGACCTACAACCAATGAGAGTGAAGATCCTCTTATCCTTGCCTTATCTATCCACGTAGATGGCCTAAGGCCACAATACTGTAATATCAATACTGATATCTTTCTACATCTTTCATATTAAATAACCCTAATACTTCTACTTTTACTTATAAAACTTACACAAGTTATTTAAGATTTCTATAAACCATGAAATTCTATAGAAAATAACTCATTATTTTCTAAGGTCATTATTAAATAACATCAATATAATAACCATTATTTTTATACTATGAATAAATTACAATACAAAAATAGAACATCCTTGTTTTACTCTGGATAGTATCTCTGAATTGTTTCTTGATAATGAATGAAGTTTTGTACAAGTTTTCATATTACATCATGAATGGGATAACCTTTCCAAAGAACTTTGTACTATAGTTGTGGATGTCTAGTACCACAGCGGAGGTAGCGATGCTCCAAAATATTATCTACTTAATATTTTTGTTGATCATCAACTACAATTGGTGATCGTGGTGGTTGATGTCGATCCGAAAAGTACTTTGGCTTGATATGAAATTCCTTAAATTATAAAATATGGAAGATTGAATGGATCTAAATATGTAGCAAAAGCTCGAAGCAATATGCAACATCAAAATTTAGTACTAAAATGTGAAAAAGTCCAAGCCACTCAGGTATTAGTTTAAGGATTTGGATTGATATAGCAAGTTATAAGTTGGCATTGGAAAGTAAGACCTAATCATCCTTCCAGAAGGTCTTGTGTTATCGATGGTTATTTACATTCTACTTCTATTGATTCTATAGAATAAGAAGGCAATGCCATGCCTCTTGTAAGGATGTTGTAAGCTATTGTATAAATTCTTCCATGGTTAATTTGTTAGTATTGATGAGACAATAGAGAGTTGCTGGAATAATTGGATGTTGACTGGTATTAAAAAAAATAGTAAATGATCGATACTTGCTTGAGCACTATTGTTGTAAATAAATTCTAAAGACATCAAATATTCATTCCAATCATTATAATGAACCACCACAAATACTCATAGCATATTTTTTAAGGTTCCATTTACATACTCTATTTGCCCATCTATTTGGAGATAGAAGCCTATAGACATAGTAAGTCATGTGCTTAATAGCTCGAATAAGGCTTGCCAAAAACTTTCTATAAAGTATGGATCACGATCTAAAAGGATGATAGGAGATAATCTATGGTGATGAAAGACAATATCAAAGAAAACTTTTACAAGCACTGAGGCATTAATATTCAAGTGCACCATGGCCAAATAAAATTAAAAATTACTAATATTGCCTTTTATAAAATGAGCTTCTATTTACTTTATAAGACCATAAATAAGGCAAAACAAAATAAATTAGAAATTCAAATGATATAGACATATCTAAAAAGAATTTAAGAGTAGAATTTAGGAGCTCACTTGATGGGATTTTTTTTTGTATAAATTTGAAGTGATTTGAGTGTGTATTAATTTTGTAAGAGCTTTGAAAAGTTGAGGTTTGTTTTGGATGATTCTAGATTTGTGAAATAAAATAGGTGATACATTTTGGAAAATTTTGTTAATTTGATAATAGTTCTATAAGTGAAAATTTTTGGATTTGTAGGTGTAGTTGTGTTTAATGTGTGCTATGAATTTCGATTTGATCAAATAGTTAGAGTAAAAGGCATGAAGGTTTTTATAGGTTGTAGTCTCAAAATGTAAAGTTTTGAGGACCAATGAGATTTTCTTAGATATTTATCAATCCTCCAATTAGATTGAGGTAAATTATTTTTAAAAAAGTAGTAAACTTAATTTTAAGATGTGTGTAAAGTTTGGAAGTAAAATAATGATTTAATTAAGAGTAATTGGCCCTAAGAGATTGGCATCAATGTTGGAGAAGGAAGCCAGCCGATACTCGAACATATTTTTGAGGTTATTGTCTATTTGGTAATTCCAATCATTTTTAATTTTTTTAGTACTTATTTTCAACTTAATTATTAGGAAGTGTATAAACTTTGAGTTAAAATCAATAGTTCATTCATTAGTTATTGAGGTTTAAATCTGTTGTAGGAATTGCTTGAGATTGATTAGGATTTGGTTTAGGATTAAGATTAGATTTTTGGGTTGATTTAAGATTTGATTAGGATTTGGTTTAGAATTAGAATTAGGATTTTGGATTGATTTAAGATTTGATTAGGGTTAGGATTTTGTTAGGGATAAGATTAAGATTTTGGATTTGATTTAAGGTTTGATTAGAATTAGGATTTGATTTAGGTTAGGATTTGGTTAAGATTTGTCTAAGATTTGACTAGGATTTATTTAGAAATTGATTAAGATTTCTTCAAAATTTGATTAAAATTTAATTAGGATTTGACTAGAATTTGATTAAGATTTGATTAAGGTTTGTTTAAAATTTGATTAATATTTATTTAGATTTTGATTAGAATTTGATTAAGAATTTATTAAAATTTGATTAGAGCTTATTTAGGATTTTTTAGGATTTGACTAGGATTTATTTAGGATTTGATTAAGATTTATTTAGGATTTGATTAGGATTTGAATAGGATTTGATTAGAACTTATTTAGAATTTATCAGGGATTTGAGTAAGATTTATTTAGGATTTAATTAGAACTTATCTAAGATATGATTAGGGCTTATTTAAGAATTGACTAAGATTTGACAAAGATTTGATCAAGATTTGACTAAAGTTTAATTAAGGTTTGATTAGATTTTGATTGAGGTTTAATTAAGATTTTAATTTTAATTTTTTATTAAGATTTCTATTTTATTATATATATTTTTTGAATTTCTATGTTATATTTTTATGATTTCTTCAAAGAATCTTTAGGAATTCTTTATATTTCTTATATAATTCGTTTGATATTTTAATTGAATTTGATTGATATTTTATTATATTTACTAATCTTTACTTATAATTTATTTAAGAATCTATTAGAATTATCAAGACTTATTGATGCAATTTTCTTTTTATCTTCTACAACTAAAAACTTGGTACATTTTCAAGCCAAATGCTATATAATACGACATCATATTATGTCATTCTTCAAGAATTTTTTTTTGTCTTAAACATCTAGATATTAGAATGCCATGTTCCTCTTGAAGTATGCGTCTTCAGAGAATAGCATTATTAGATACAAATTTTTACTTTTTGAAATAGAGCAAGCTATCACTAAGACTATAATCTTCATACTAAATATTGCTCACCTTTAGCTAATTGCTAACCATCTTAAAATAAGCATCCTAATACATAGCTTCTTTCCATTCTATGTCTTTGGTTTGATTTGAAATGACACTACTAATAGCAGTAACTTTTGCCTTGTTTTTTAGTTCGTCTTTTAAATCTACTCTCCACAATAAGCTGTCCGTGTCAAGGACAAGAACTCGATGAAAAAGCAATTCAGACAAGTGAGCCTTTACTCAAAAAAAATAACAAAATATAAATAAATAAGTATGTATATTGAAAGAGAAACTAGAATGGCTATTGCCAAAAGACAAGAAAACTAGAGACCCTTGAAACTAGACTGGAAGTAAGAAAGAAGTTGACAAGAGTGAAGAAGGCTTCACTCTTGTCTCTATATATACTATCTAACTAGGGGCTATGTGGTGACGTTCTATAGGACCTCCAATATGTGTTGTCTTTGAAGGTGTTACGGACACAAAATACAGACTTGAAATCTAACAAGAAGTTCAAGAAGAAGTGGCAGAACTAGATTAAACAGATGAGTACAAGAACAACACCAGAAAGGTGAGCTAGAACTCCAAGAAATGTGTTGTCGAGACTGAAGAACTCTTCAGCCTCGACTCTTATATATACTACTAGCCTATGGTTCTAAGGAAGCGCATCAAGAAGCTTCCCAAGAACTATGAAGCTTCTCGAGCAACTACCCAAGAGCTAGGAAGCTTCTCAAGTAACTTCCTAGAATCTACTAGAATATTCTAAGAATCTTCTAAAGCCTTCTAAAAGAATCTTTAGGGAATCTTCAAAGAATCTTTAGGGAATCTTTGAAGAATATTCTAAGAGAATATTCAAGGAATCTTTTGGAAGTTTCTAGAGACTTCTTTCTAGAAGGTTCTAGAAACTTGTCTCTAGAAAGGTCTAAAGACTATGTCCCTAACATCACCTCCTCCTTTAGCTTTGAGGTCTCCGAGAAGCAATGTTATCGTCAGTCAATACCAACGCAAGAAAATGAAGATCTGTCGCATAACCTCTGCTATGAACTCCAATTGTTGTTCACGAGGCAAGTGATTCAATGGTCCTTGAAGCCAACGGTAGTGGCCCACGCCTTCAACTTCTGACCAAGCATGAACCTCCGTGTCTTCATTGTGAAATTGTCCTGCAAACACTCCTTCTGGCTGACCATTGTAGGCAGGCTCGACCTCAAATACAATCACCAGCGATCTGTTGCTCGGAATCCTTCGACGTCGTCGTGGTGCAGGCGATTCTTCATCTCGCGGTCGTCTTCGTGAGCTAGTTGCTTGAGATGACATGACAAGTGTAGTATCTTGGCTATCCATATTCAAAGGCTAAAACAATAAGAACAAACTTGGGCTACTAACAAAGTTCTATGCTATCTTGGAGAGAATGACTACATCAACTATGGATTTTGGTGGTGCTCTCTCCTCTTTTCTGTTTTCTGGATGAGCAAGCTTCAATAAGAAGCTATCGTCGAATTGGCTTGGGTTTCTCAAGATATCGTCGATGAAACTCCTGTACCTTTTATGCGCATTCGCGAGATTTTCGGCCGGCTCCCATGTTCGTTCATTAATATCGTAACCGCTCCAATGCACAAAGTATTCTAATTTACCCCATCTTTGCCGTGAATCCAGGACCTTTTCCACCTCGTATTCTTCGTCGTTCTCTATTTCTATGCTAGGTGGTGGACATTGTACTCTTCCAGGAAAAGACGATTCTCGATAAGGCTCCAACAAAGAAACATGAAAGACAGGATGTACCTTCATAGTAGCTGGTAACTCCAGACGATACGCTAAAGGATTGATCTGCTTCTCGATAACAAATGGTCCCAATCTTCGATAGTCCAATTTGTCACATGGCCGCTTGGTCTTAATATTTCGTCGAAGCAGCCAAACTTTGTCTCCAATCGTGAATTTAGGTGCCTGATTCCGAAATTTATCCGCGGATGCCTTGTAAGATTCTTGGGCAGTTTGCAATTGAAGCTTCAATATAGTTTGAAGTTGCGAAAGCTCCTTTACCAATCCTTCAGCTGCCGGATTGTTAATCGTTGACGAACTTCATAAGTCAAGCTTCGGATGGTATCCATAATTGGAAAAGAATGGCATTTGTTGAGTTGACGCATGAAGGGTGTTGTTATATGCGAACTCGGCTAGCGGTAGATATGCGGCCCAATCATCTTCTTGATAGTTGATGGTGCAACGTAAATATTGCTCTAAAACTTGATTCACTCGTTCTGTTTGCCCGTCCATTTGAGGATGAAATACTGAAGAAAGCTTGATATCCACCTTCAATATCTCAAAAAGAGATTTCCAAAACTTTGACACAAACTGGGTTCCTCGATCCGATATGATATCATCTAGTAGACCATGATATCGATACACATTATCAAGAAAGAGTCTTGCTGTGTCTTCGCTTGACGATGTCTTCTTGCAAGGGACAAAATGTGCCATCTTTGTAAGCCGATCTACGACAACAAAAATGCTGTCAAATGAATTCGATGGTGGTAGATCTGTAATAAAGTCCATAGAAACCGAAGACCATGGTCGGCGCGGAATACGCAATGGCTGTAGAAGTCCATAAGGTCGATGTCGAGGGTTTTTGGATCTTGAACAAATGTCACAAGATACAACAAAATCTTTCACATCCTTCCACATTTGACGCCACCAGAAATCGCGGGAAATAAGTTCCAAGGTCTTATTGAATCCAAAATGTCCCGCAGCTGGAAAGTCATGATGAGATTGAAGAACTTGGAGTCGTGTTGGCCCTTTTGGGATATACAACCACTCTTCGAAATATACTAGATCTCCTTCCATCTTGAATTTATCATCACTAGCATGTTGCTTGATATCAAGGGCTAGAGAATCTTCAATGGTTGCGGCCCGTACCTGGTCGAGGAAGTCAGCATTAATTGGTACAATAGCTGCGTTGAGTCGAAATTTCTCTGGCTTCAACAATGTCGTGCTTTGTTGATCAAATGCTGCATCTCCAGCCTTTGGCGCGAGATATGATCTCCTTGATAATGCATCGGACAACCCTTGTTGCTTCCCAGGCCGATAAGTAATAACAAAGTCGAACCTGGATAGCGACATACTCCACCGAGCTTGACGTCGATTCAAAACCCGAGCCGACATAAAATACTCCAAATTCTTGTGATCCGTATATACGGTCACTAGATGTGCAGTTCCTTCGAGAAAGTGGCGCCACTCTTGGAAAGAATCTACTATAGCAAGGAGTTCCTTATCGTGGATCTCATAGTTGATCTCAGCAGCAGAGAATTTTCGAGAATAGAACGCAACTGAATGGAGCTTCTCATCTACGCCCATTTGTGAAAGTACAGCTCCCAAAGCAAAATCCGAAGCATCTGTCTCCAAATAAAAGGCCTTTGTAAAGTCCGGATGTACCAAGATTGGAGCTGTAGTAAATACCATCTTCAAATCTTGGAATGCTTTTTCTGCGATAGGTCCCCATTCGAGCTTGTCCTTGCACGTTAACCGAGTGAGGGGGGCAGCAACTTGAGAATAATTCTTGATGAAGATCCGATAGTAGTTAGCAAATCCAAGAAAACATTATACGTCCCTAACCGTCTTCGGAACTTCCCAAGACATGATTGCTTCCACCTTCTTTGGATCCATCTTCAATCCTTCCGTAGTCGCGATGAATCCCAAAAACTCCATCTCAGTTTGGTGAAATAAGCACTTCTCCAATTTGGCATAGAGTCCTCGCTCCCGTAGTTTTTTGAGTACCAGACGAACGTGCTTCTCATGTTCTTCCTCGTTTTTAGAAAATATCAAAATATCATCTAGATAGATGACAACAAAATCGTCTAGATGCTCTCGAAAGATGTCATTCATCATGTGTTGAAAGACGGCTGGAGCATTAGTAAGACCAAATGGCATGACATTGTATTCAAAATGGCCATACCTTGTTCGAAAAGTTGTCTTCCATTCATCTCCTTCCTTGATTCGCACATGGTTGTAAGCTCCCCTTAGGTCAATCTTTGTAAAGATCCTTGCACGTCCAAGTTGTTCTAGAAGACCAGAGATCAAAGGCAGTGGGTAGCGATTCTTTTTTGTCACCTTGTTGAGACCTCGATAGTCCACGCACATCCGTAGTGAGCCATCTTTCTTCTTGACAAATAAGATTGGTGCCCCAGCTGGCGACTTCGAATGACGGATGAAGTTCTTGGCTAGATTCTCGTCAATGTACTTCCGCAACTCAGTCCACTCCGTCTGCGATAAATTGTAGATTGGTCCAAAAGGTAGTTGTGCTCCTTCATGCAATTCAATGGCACAGTCATAGGGTCGATGCTCTGGCAGCATATCAGCATTCTTCTTTTCAAAGACATCTTTGAATTCTTCATACTGCTTTGGAATAACCAAAGTCGGAGTTGCATCTTCTCGAGTCGGAGTTGCAAAGATGACAAGAGGTATATTTTGCTTGGCTTCCTTCATGAAAGCCCTTGCACCTATAAACAAGGATTTGTTTCTAGACATTGTCTTGGCAGATTCCACCTTCAAGGAGTTTGTTGGAAATGTCACTTTCCGCAACTTCCAATCTATCAATGGATTATATCTATCAAACCAAGATAGTCCCAAAATGATAGGACATGAAGGGGTCTTGATAACATTAAACACAATATTGCTCTCATGGTTTTCAAGACGTACCTTCAATGGTTTAGTTTCATGGATAACATTGCTCAAAGACAATGGTCGTCCATCTATGACTTCTACATGGACAGGCTTAAGTTTCTTTACAAGAGAAATATTGTGAAGCTTGGCAAACTCTTCATCTATAAAGCAAGCGGATGCACCCGAGTCTAATAAAGCATCGACTTGTAGTTCTTGAATATCCAGATGTAAAGGTACCATAAAACAATCTGAAGGTTGAGCTGAGAGAAAGGGACCTTGATTAATTTTGGATGTTGAGATGTCTAGCCGCACGGTCCCTATTGTGGCTGGGCGTCCTTGTTTTCCTGCATGCTTGTACTCCTGAGTCTTGTTGTTTGAGGCTTCTGTTTCTTCCGACAATCTACAACTTTATGGCCCGCTTCTCCGCAATATAAACACAAGTTTTGTTCAAACCATCGCTTCCTTTCCTCAGCTGTGAGGGGTTTGAAACGTACCGCATCAATTTGCATGGGTTCAGGATCTGTGGAGTGATTCTCTGGACCTTTTGAAAATGTAGCAAATGCTCCATCATTTCTCCAACCTGATCGTCTTTCTTGTCGTAATTCAAAGAGGCGGTTGTCACAAATAATTGCCTGAGATATAAGTTCTTCTAAAGTATCCGCCTTAGGCATGGTGATCAATAAGTTCTTGACATCATCTCTCAGTCCATATCGAAATCGTGCCATGAACGCCTTATCATTCCAATCAAGATCACATGTAAGCTGTTGAAATTCTGCAGCATAGATTGCAGCAGAACGTGATCCTTGTCGCAGATTTTGTATCTTTCTTTCAACCACTCTTTCTCGATCACTATCTCCAAACGCAGCAGTAAGTCTCTCTATGAAAGCCTCTAGATCGTACAATATTGGAGAATCCTTCTCCAATAGTGGAGCAAACCAAAAGCGAGCATTTCCTGATAGAAGAGTACCTATGAAAGCAACCTGGATAAATCCATTCGGATAACGAGAAGGGTATAGGCGTAAGTAAAGCCGTACTTGTTGCACAAAACCTCGAAAGTTGGCTCTTGTTCCGTCAAACTTGTCTGGCATACTCGCTTTTGGTTCTTTCGTACTAATCCTTGAAGTATCTATAGGGGTCGTATGTGACACATGTCTTGCTTCTCTCAGTCGAATAATCTCTTGTTGTAGGCTATGAATTTCGCGTCTAGCTTCTTCGGTCACTAGATCAATTTGAGGTTCTTTACTTGGATTGCGAAGAAATGCAATCTCTTTTCGTACACGATTCATAAGAGCTTGAAGATCTGCAAGAGTTGCCACTCTATTGTCTACTTATGGAGATGCACTGTCTATGACTTGGTCTACTTCCATATTTAGAGAATAGATGGATTAAAATTTTGAGAGAAGAAGAAATTGCTAAGTCTCTTGGAGAAAATTGTAGCACTACCTGTCACTAAAACCTACTCGGAGAAAAGGAAAAAAAAACACTAAACGATTTCAGTTTTAGAGGAGGGTAATCCGCAACCTCTAAAAATGCCTCAATGCTTTCGAGAAGAGGGGTAATCCGCACTCTATCAAGAAGGCAAAGCTCTGAAATCGATGTTAACAGTCTTTTCTACTAGCTATGCTAAACAAAAAAAAAGAATTAATATCAGTCCAAGAGAGGATAATCCGCAACCCTTAGAACGCTCAAGTATCTCCAAGGAAAGGGGTAGTCCACTCTCTGCCTCAAAGAACTAAGCTCTGCTATTGTGATTGAGAAAATATCAGTTTAGAGGAAGGTAATCCGCAACCCCTAAAGTGCTAGAATACCTTCAAGAAGAGCGGTAATCCGCTCTCAAACAAGAAGGATTCAGCTCTGATATTAAGATAAAGGCAAACTCCACAAACTGTCACGAACACAAAATACAGACTTGAAATCTAACAAGAAGTTCAAGAAGAAGTGGAAGAACTAGATTAAACAGATGAGTACAAGAACAACACCAGAAAGGTGAGCTAGAACTCCAAGAGATGTGTTGTCGAGATTGAAGAACTCTTCAGCCTCGACTCCTACATATACTACTAGCCTATGGTTCTAAGGAAGCGCATCAAGAAGCTTCCCAAGAACTATGAAGCTTCTTGAGCAACTACCCAAGAGCTAGGAAGCTTCTCAAGTAACTTCCTAGAATCTACTAGAATATTCTAAGAATCTTCTAGAGCCTTCTAAGGGAATCTTTAGGGAATCTTTAGGGAATCTTTAGAGAATCTTTAGGGAATCTTTGAAGAATATTCTAAGAGAATATTCAAGGAATATTTTGGAAGTTTCTAGAGACTTCTTTCTAGAAGGTTCTAGAAACTTGACTCTAGAAAGGTCTAAGGACTATGTCCCCAACAGAAGGACACATGCCTTGACTTACAAGGCAAGTTTTTTTACGTGTGGGCCACATAGTTAGCTTGATCTTCAAGTTAACAACATGTGTGGCACATGGACAACTTGTTGACCACGTTTCTAATCCAAAAAGTCAATTAAAGACACCTATGAAGTCAAAGCAGCGTCTATAAAGCTTTTTTGGGGCTTCCATATTAAATACTATAGAATTAACTTACTTTTACCTACTTTTACTTACTTCTATCTATTTATATATGTAATTACTAGCTTACATGAATATGTCCATGACATCACCCTCCTTCTAAGGACGAGTTCCACGAGGAGCGATCATCATATGTTGAAGAAATCTATGATGTAACGAATTGTATTCGCCACATACTCTGATCTTTGTTCTCTTCAAAGATGATTGATAGGGCCTATCAACCATCGGTAGTGTCCCATACTAGGGCAGGAAGACCACCCAATTCTTTGATCATTGTTGAGGCCTTCATAACTTCCTTCGAATAGAATATTTGAAATACCATCAGGAGTTGTTCCTACCTCTAATAAAATCACCAAACATCCAGAGTCCCTTCCCAAGTCGTGATACCAAACGCATTGTATCTTGTCATCTATTCGAAGAAGAACATGTCATTCTTGAAGATCTTTATCTCAATTGGGTCGACTTGAAGGTTGTGACAATCGTAATGTCTCATCTGGCACGTCAACAAATGAAGGCTCTTGAGTCGAATTTGCTGGTTGCTGGTTTTCCATCTCTCGAGCGTCACAACTATAAAGAAGATATAAACAAGGATTGAAAGTAGAATGTTATCTTGCCTAGATGTTGTTTCTTTTATAAAGAAGGTTTTCATCTTGATTTTGATGGATGTCGTCGATGAAAAGCCTCCATCACCTTTGCTGCATTTACAAGATTCTTTATTGGCTCCCATGTGCGTTCTCTAATACCATATCCATGCCAATGGACAAGATATTTCAATTTATTTCGACGCTGCCTTGAATCTAAGACTTCTTCTACTTCAAACTCTTCATTATTGTCCACTTCTATAGGAGGAGATGGAGCTTGTCGTCTTCTTGGTATGTCCATTGTCTTCTATGGTTCAAGAAGAGACACGTGGAATACAGGATGGATTTTCATTGACTCTGATAGATGTAAACGATATGCAACTGGATTGATTTGTACAGAAATAGAAAATGGTCCCAGCTTTCGATAGTCCAACTTGTCACAAGGACGAGTGGTCTTGATATTACGACGAAGTAGCCATACCTTATCACCCAAGAGGAATGGTGGTTGTTCCTTTCGATAGACATCCACATTGACCTTTTGTTGTTCTTGAGCCTCTTTTAACTGCACCTTCATTGTTGCATGTAGCTCTGATAAATGAATCACCAAATCTTTCGCAGCAAGATTATCAACTTTTGAAAAGGCAAAAGTATCAAGTCGTGGATGTTAACCATAATTAGCAAAGAAAGGTGTTTATTTTGTAGAAGAATGTACCGTATTATTGTAAGTAAACTCTGCCAATGGGAAAAGAGTTGTCTAATCATCTTGTTGGCAATTCATGGTACATCTTAAATATTGCTCTAAAACTTGATTAACATGCTCCATTTGTCCATCAGTTTGAGGATGGAATGTCGAAGATAGTTTTATATCCACTTTAGAATTTTGAAAAGAGTCCGCCAAAATCTTGATACAAATTGAGTTTCCTTATCTGATATAATATCCTTAGATATTCCATGATAGCGATAGATATTGTTAAGAAAGGCTTAGCTATTTCTTCACCTGTGATAGATTTTGTACATGGTACAAAATGTGCCATCTTGGTAAAACGATCTACTATCATGAATATAGAGTCATAAGAACCTGAGATTGAAAGATCCGTGATGAAGTCCATAGAAACAAAAGACCATGGTTGTTCTGGAATGGGTAATGGCTGAAGAAGTCCAAAAGGTCGATGACGAGGAGTTTTTGATCTTGAACAAACATCACATGATTGTACAAAATCTTTGACTGCCTTCCACATTTGAGGCCACCAAAAATCCCTAGATATCAGCTCCAAAGTCTTATTATATCCAAAATGTCTTGCTGCTGGGAAGTTATGACGAGCTTGAAGAACACGTAAACGTGCTTCTCCTTCTGGAACATATAGGCGTCCTTTGAAATAGAGTAGGTTATTCTTGAATTCAAATTTAGAGAGATCATGAGATTTAAAAGAATTATTCTTGATATCATGAAGAAGAGGGTCTGAAGACATACTTAACTGGACTTGCTTAAGAAAAGTTAAATCAACAGTCAATGTTGATTTTATTACTCGAAGATGAAATTGCTCTAGCTTCAAGAGAACCGTTCTTTATTACTCAAAAGCTAGATCTCCTTCTTGTGGTACAAGATAAGAACGTCTAGATAAGGCATCGGACAAACCTTGTTGTTTTTCTGGCCGATAAGTGATGATGAACTCGAATCTTGATAAAGACATGCTCCAACGAGCTTGACGATGATTTAATACGCATGCTGAGATAAAATATTCGAAGTTATTGTGATCCGTATACATAGTGACTGGACTGAAAGCGCCTTCTAGATAATGATGCCATTCTTGAAAAGAATCCACAATTGCAAGAAGTTCTTTGTCATGGATCTCATAATTGATTTCTACTACAGAGAATTTTTTTGAATGAAAGGCTACTAGATGAAGTTTATCATCTGTTCCTATTTGTAATAAAACTGCATCCAGAGCAAAGTCTGATGCATCTGTTTTTCATAAAGAATGCTTTGGAAAAATCAACACGATACAAGATTGGTACAGAAACAAACGCTGTCTTCAAAGATTCAAAAGCAACTCCCGCTTCTTGATTCCATTGGAGTTTGTCTTTGTAAGTCAAACGTGTAAGTGGAGCTACAATTCGAGAGAAGTCTTTGATGAAGATCCAATAGTAGTTGGCAAATCCCAAAAAATATTGGACATCTCTTACCGTTTTTGGGATCTTTCAATCTATAGTAGTTTGAACTTTCTTAGGATCCATCATAAGTCTATTATTTGAAATGATGTAACCTAAGAAATCAACTTGAGTAGTGTGGAATACATACTTTTCTATCTTGACATAAAGTCTTGCATCTCTTAATTTTTGTAACACATGACAAACATGAAGTTCATGTTCTTCTGGATTCTTAGAAAAGATCAAGATGTCGTCTAGATGACAAACTACAAAATCGTCCAAAAATTCTCAAAAAATATCATTCATTAGATGTTGAAAAGCTGCTGGTGCATTTGTAAGTCCAAAAGACATGACGTTATATTCAAAATGTCCATACCTAGTTCGAAACGCAGTCTTTTATTCATCTCCTTCTTTGATGCATACTAAATTGTATGCTCCCCGGAGATCTATTTTTGTATAGATCTTAGCTTGATTTAGTTGATCAAGAAGTCTAGATATTAAAGGTAGTGGATACCTATTCTTGATGGTCATCTTATTGAGTCTTCAATAATCAACACACATCCGTAATGATCCATCTTTTTTCTTCACAAATAAAATTGGAACTCTTGCCGGAGATTTACAATGGCATATGAAATTCTTGGCTAGATTTTCTTCAATATACTCCTTGAGTTCAGTCAATTCATTTTGTGATAAACTATAGATTGGTCCAAATGGTGGTTGTGCTCCTTCTTGAAGGTTAATTGAGCAATCATAGGGACGATGTTTCGGGAGTGTATCCCCATTTTTTTTTCCAAATACATCTTGAAATTCTTGATATTGGCTTGGAATGCCACTTGAAGTCTTTTCACCAGTAGGAACAGGTGTGGCATAAATAATATATGGTGATTCTTTCATAGCAACATGCAAGAAAGCTTTTACATCTATAAATATGGATTTAATTGAATTAGACTTATGACTCTCTACTTGATTAACTACAGTGTTAGTTATACTTTTAGAGAAAGTAAGAGTTTGGAAAATCCAATCTATTTGAGGGTTGTATTTTTCTAACCATGATAAACCTAAAATGATTGGATTAGAGGGAGATCTAATGATATTAAATACTAAAAAACTATTATGACTATTGATTATTACTTCTATAGGAAGGGTTTCATAAGTAATATCTCTAGAAGACAATGGACGACCATCTATGACTTCTACATGAACAGGTTTAGTTTTCTTTACTAAAGATATGCTATATCTTTTAGTAAATTCTTCATCTAAAAAATACGCTGAGGCTCTTGAATCTAACAAGGTAGAGACTTTGTAATGTTTAGGTCCTAAAATAATATTTAATGTAAAACAAGGAGAGGGCTCTGAGGAGAGAATAGGACCTCTACTAGATGTTGTGCATGGTTCCAGCCGTAGGGTCCCTATTGTAGCTGGAAAAACTCGTTTTCCAACATGCTATTTTCTTTCACAGACATACTCCTCATTTTGTGATTGCATCATTTCTTTGAATAATATTGAGCAGTGTGCTTTGGTTCTCCACAATATAAACATAATCCTTCTTGATGACGACGAGTCTTTTCTTGCTCAGTAAGAAGTTTGAAACGTACTGCATCAATTTGCATATCCTCTACTTCTGAATGTATGTGTTGAAGAGGTATTGATGTTGCCATTGAATTATAGTAACGTTGATGTCCACTTATACGATTCTCAGATCAGAATTCAAAAAGGTGATTGTCGCACTTCACAGCAAAGTCAATTGCTTGATTCAATGTTTGAAGATCAGGTAAGTTGAGCATTAATTTTTTTACCTCATATTGTAATCCATAGAGAAATTGGCTAATAAGTGTAGCATCATCCCACTTGATATCAGTTGCAAGTTATCGAAATTGTGAAGCATACAACGTTACTGATCAATTTTCTTATTATAAAATACGGATCTTATTGGTTGCAACACGAATTACATCATGTTCTCCATACATGGATCAAAACTTTGCAAGAAAAGCCTTTAGATTATCCAATATTGGATCTTGTCATTCAAAAAAAGATGAAAACCACGATAGTACTAAACCTAAAAGAAGCGTACCAATGAATCTAACTTGCGATCTTGGAGTTGGATAGCTTTGGGGTTGAAGTTCAATCACAAGTTGTACTTGATTGATAAATCCTCGAAACTTGGATCTAGTGCCATCAAATTTCTCGGGTAGGGCAATTCTTGGTTCTTTAACACTAGAAGGGCTTTCCATCATAGGAGAAAGGACATGGTTTGGTACAGATGTTGAAGCAGCTCCAACCATTTCTATATCTTCACTTCCTACTAATCTTGTTGCTCCTTATGGTGGTAAATTGAGTTGATGCATCGCAAGCATTAACTCCCTCAATTGCTCTTGTATTTGTGCCATTGCATTCTTCATTTCAACAAGTTCTGCCATGATAACACTTAGAAAAGAGAAGATGTCTAATATCGCTCAAGATAAATAGAAGAGAGGACTTGAGAACAAAGAAAATACTAAGAACAATATCAATTTAGAAGAGGGTAATCCGTAACTTCTAATATGCTTATATCTTATCAAGAAAAAGAAGTAATCCACTCTTAATCAAGATTAGACAAAGCTTTGATATTGTAGGTGTACTCTTGTCAATCTCTGAAGGACAAGAACTTGACGAAAAATCAATTCAGACAAGTGAGCATTCACTCAAAGAAAGATAACAAAATATAAATAAACAAGTATGTATATTGAAAGAGAAACTGGAATGACTATTGCCAAAAGACAAGAAAATTAGAGACCCTTGAAACTAGACTGAAAGCAAGAAAGGAGTTGACAAGAGTGAAGAAGGTTTCACTCTTGTCTCTATATATACTATCTAACTAGGGGCTACGTGGTGACATTCTATAGGACCTTCAATATGTATTGACTTTGTAGGACACATGCCTTGACTTACAAGGCAAGTTTTTCTACGTGTGGGCCACATAATTAGCTTGATCTTCAAGCTAACAACATGTGTGGCACATGGCCAACTTGTTGACTACATTTCTAATCCAAAAAGTCAATTAAAGACACCTATGAAGTCAAAGCAACGTCTATAAAGCTTCTAAGAAGCTTTCATATTAAATACTATAGAATTAACTTACTTTTACCTACTTTTACTTACTTCTACCTATTTTTATATGTAATTACTAGCTTACATGAGTATGTCCGTGACACTGGTATAATATGTTGTTGCCCTTGCTTGTACTCAAGCTAAATATCAAAAAGCTATGATTATTCTTCTTAATGATGATGTTGTGATTTCATATTTTTCAAATACAAATCATGTAGCAAGGATCAATGGTCAATTCAAACAACCACTAGCTTCTCTAACAAATAGTGTTGCTATATCTTTGTAGCATATATAATTATTAATTACTCTTGATTATATGCAAAGTGATTGTGCTCTATCCTTTTGAGCTTGCGTGATTTATATACCACAGGTTGAAGGCTCCTTCCAAAGTCTTATTGAAAGATGAGTCTAATAATAAAGTTAAAAGCATCAATATTAAGCATACAAAGAAGATTAAGATTATATGGTTGTAATATTGAAACAGTAATGAGTGCCTTCTTCAACCTATCAAAGACACTTTGTTGCTTCAATTTCCATTCAAATGGAGCACCCTTCTCCAATAGATTTGTCAATGAAGCAATAATGTAAGCAAATGGCTAAATAAAACGAGAATAATATTGAGCAAAGCCTAAAAATGAGCAAACTTTAGAAGTACTCTTGGAAATTGGCCAATCTTCTATTACTTTTATCTTATCTTGCTTCATATGCATG
The DNA here is from genome assembly GCF_059467195.1 of Physcomitrium patens. Classification (NCBI taxonomy): domain Eukaryota; kingdom Viridiplantae; phylum Streptophyta; class Bryopsida; order Funariales; family Funariaceae; genus Physcomitrium; species Physcomitrium patens. The sequence goes on from NC_143421.1 coordinate 17,316,597, forward strand.
CCTTTTGAAGACACCATATGCCTCAAAAAGATGACTCTTGACTTCCAAAGTTCATATTTTGATTGCTTACAATAGGGGCAACTATCTTTTAGCTAGCACAACAGTTTTCATAGGTGTTCTTCATACTTTTCAGGAATTTTATTATAAATAAAGATATCATTAATGAAGATAACTACATACTTATCCAAACAGTCTGAAAATAATTGGTTTATGTGACCTATAAAAGATGCTAGAGCATTAATGAAGCTAAAAAGTAAAACCAACTATTTGAAATATCTATAGTGTATATAAAATGCCATATTTTTTACATCCTCTCTTGCAATAGGTATTTGCCAATAGACGCTCTAAAGATCCAATTTACTAAAGATGGTCACATATCAAAGTTGTACAAAAAGATCATCTATGCATTGTCGTATGGCATGATTTGCTATCTAGGAATATATTAGATATCTAACTGTAGAGAGTTTAGCTTAAACCTTTATATGAAACTCGTCTTTGTCTCCCAAAACTCCTTTATTTTGCATAAAACTCAAAATAAAACAAAATCCCTTCAAAACATATTTTTTTCCGCGAAGGATTTTCTTGTCTTAAACTTTAAAAATTCATAACTCTTGATCTATCTATTAACTTTGTTTCAACTTTATAGAATAGGTAGAATTCACTCTTAAATTTTATCACAAAAAAAAACCAACTACAAATTCACTACCGATCTTTTGGCATCTAAGAAATCCTAGCAAATGCTCTAAACCCTAATTTACAAGTACCTGAGCACTATTTTCTTAATATCTTAAGAATCCAATACTCAAATGTCATAAAAATTTTGTAAAAAGTTTATTAACATGAATATACACATTTCTTAAAATTTTTAGCCAAAACCTTATTATATTGCTCAGATATAGCTCAAGATACAACTACTAGTAAATCAGATCACTTACTACCCTTAGATTGCATGCATTGACTTCAAAATCCAATAACTCCTTCACTTCAAATTGGAATCCAGCAAGCAATATGTAAAAAGTGTAGCCGCAAAAGTGCTCTCTTCATTCGCAATTACCAATCTTTAATTGCCTTTTGTTTGTGTACGTTATGCCAAAAAAAGTGACAGTAGCTTCCAAATCAACACCTTAACTTTGAGCGCCTCTATCTCCTTCATATAAACTACAAATCATACAAAACTTGCACCAAAACCATAGCCAAAAACCTAAACTTGATGACCTTAGCCTTCAAAGCTCAAATGCCCCTAAAAAATGACCCTAATTTCTAATATGGCCTTGGGCAACCTCCTCAAAGCCTCTTGGTCATGATTTTTGACCAATAATAATAGAGATTTTCATCATTCATCTCCATTCATCTATATTGGTGCTCTAATTACTCTCTTTGCTACCAAAACTCTTCTTCAATCTTTTTTTTTATAAGATTTATTTAATTTATGCTCTAAACGCCAAATAAAAGAACCAAAAGAAGTTTTCAAAGGTCACCAATGTCTAACAAAGGTGATTCTAAATATTTAGAAGTTACTATTAATCAAAACCAATCTTAAAAGCCACTATCAAAAGAAAATTAAAGTTATAAAAATTCTATAGTAATCTTTTTAAACAACCTCTTCTCAAGGTAATAATCGAATTATATTCTACAACCAACTAAAATCTACTAATATGGCTCTCACCATGTTTTTAAATAAATTATACATTAAATACATAATCATATTATTTTCACATGGTAGCCAAACCACAACACGATAGCGTGGAAGTAGATATACATTTTTAATAGTCTGCATATTGAGGCCTTAATAGTCAATGCAAAAGTAAGGTCTACCATCTTTTTTGGGTACAAAGAATACAAGTGCTTCCCATACTGATGTGCTTTCTCGAATGGGGCTTTTTCCAAGAGTTTGTACAATACCTTTTGTAGCTCTTCAAGTTCTTTTGATGCTAGATAATAAATTGATTGACTTATTATTTTGGCTTCAAATAATAGTTCTATTTAAAAGATGGTACCTTGATCAAGAGACATGCCACTTGGTAGGTCAGTTAAAAAGACATCTAAATATTATCATAGAAGTTGATATGCTCATTCTATTATTTTTTCTATATTTTCTACTATTAATGTAAGGTTTAGAACTACCATATATAAATTGCTTATGCTATATTTTCTTCTTTATAAAAGTTATCTCTATAAGTAAGTCTTTAATTGTAAATTAACTTTCCTCTTCATTTGATATGGAGGAACAAAGAGTCACCTTGCGTCAACCATCTTTAAAAGCGATTGTCCTTCCTATCCAATTAAATTGATTATTTTTCATCTCTAACCATGGCATATCAAGATTAATATCATAACTTAGCTTTGTCACCTTAAACCTCTTTCTTAAGACATAGGTGTCAGTCAACTTCAAGATTTCTTCTTCACATGTCTCATTCAATATGTTCTCTTTGTCATTTGTAAGGTATATATTTCCTCCTTTGATTGCCTTAATTTTAATTCTAAATTAGTTGATAATTTTAGTTGAGATCCAATTTTTTATAGAACCACAATCTATAAGTACTCAACATGGTTGTTTTCTTAGTAATCCCGTTAGATGCACCAGTTGACTTGTTTTATAATTGTCCAAGGCCATGCCATTTATCTTTGAGAGATAGTTGTTATTTCTATTTCTAGCCTTTAGCACCTTTATTAGAGAGCTTTATTTCTTTGCTCTATTTCATTATCAATTTTATAAATCTTGAGATTATAAATCCAACTTATTTTGTTAGTGATTGAATTTTGACATTTTAAATAACTTCAAATTTGATAGCCTAACTTTTAATAATAGAAATATAATTCCTTTTATACCATTATTTGTTGTCTTTATGGTATCAATGATCCTTGTAGGGCATCAATTTCCATTAATATTGATTGTTCTGCCTTAATATTAAATATCAACACAGGACTTTGAGTTATAAGTCGTACTCCATGATTTTTGAAATCTATACCATTGGACCTCTCTACAATCTTAATTGTCTTTATAAACATTTTTGGATTCTTTAGTTCTACTTTTTACTGAATCTCAGATTTTAAACCTCGTAAGAATTAATCCATCATCTCTGCCTCTAAAATATTGCAAATTTGGAGACATAACGACTTGAATTAGGAAACATAAACTTGCACCAATCTAGATTGTATAAGATTTTTCAATTAATCACATGCTATCTTTTTCATATTGATGGGCCAAAATTGATTCCTAAACTTAGTCTTAAACTCCTCTGAATCACAAAATCCACCTTGAGCTCTATAGCTTTGAAGTTGATATTCCTACCAAATGGCTACTACATCTCTCAAATAATTAGCTGCATATATAATTCCTTCAATGGTATTTGCTCCATATAGTTGGAGATATTGTTGCATGTTGAAGAGCCATTGACATACATCTTCTTGTTTTAAAGTTATAGAGTATGTACTAAACTTACTTAATTTCAACTTAGTAAATATCGACTTTCTTGTCTTTGAGGCTTCTATTTGTCTTTGCAAAGTATCTATCTAGCATAAAAGATATTATATTTGAGCCTCCATCTATGATTGCTTTGCCACATCTTCCATGTTGAAATTTCTTTAATAGACTGTACTATTATAATGCCTTTTCACCTTCTACTAGATTTTTTAAAAGTAGCTTATAGTAGCCTCATCATAGTACTTAATGTGACCACAAAAAAAGACCTTAGATTAGAAGAAAACTATCAATACATTATTAAAAAAAATAATATAACACATACTCTCATACCAATGAAATAAGACCAATCTATCTCAAGTTCTATGGTAGATCCTATCTAGTATATTAACCTAATTCTAATTTTAGAAACTTCTATGATTTTAACTATCTATTCTTATATATTAATAATACAAATATCTTATGTATACCCTGTTACACTAAAGCTTTATTGATCTCATATGAAAAAATCTATAAGAAGGTTTAGAAGGTTACTTCTTATCACATCTTCTTCTTAATTCTATCTTCTAATCGCTAGCTCCTACTCCTTATGTTCAAGTAATTTGCTAAAATTTTTAAAAAATAAAAAATAAAAAATAAAAAATAATAAGGGGTCAAGGATTTACTTGCTTGCAAGCTGTGAATGCCATTCTTTTTTCTTCTTAAGCTCCTTCTCTTCAAATTTCAATCAATGTTAGCAAAATAAATTAAAATTCAATGAAAGTTATGGAAAGGAATAGTCACCTTTGATTAATGACTTGAACTTGATGGTTCTCTTTTCTTTGTGATGAAGAATTTTCTTGAAGTTCTTCTAAAGCTCTTATTATATTACTTCCTATAAATAAAAGAGATACAAAAGGTGGAAGGAGTGATTAAATCTTCCTACTATTAGAGAAAGGCCTTTAATTAGAAATTCATAAAGATAAAAAGAATTGATATAAGAGATAGAAGAAGTGATTAAATCTCCCTATTACTAGAAAAAAGCCCTCAAATAGAAAAATTACAAATAGAGATAGTAAGGATCTTTGAAGAGAAGTTCTACCCTTGATAATAAATATTTAGAACTTTTAAGCTTCTTCTTCATTCCAAAAATTGCCAAAAATTAAGTATTGATGTGATTTCAAAGAAAATTACATCATTCCAAGCTTATCCTTCAAATGCTTCTATTATAAAATAATTTAATTTAAAATAGTCAACAAGCATTAAAAAATACCTTTTTAAACATAGAATAAAGTAGACCAAATCTAGTGCAAAATATTAACCGCAAAGATTATCTAGTGTAGCTAATACTTAATTCTATGTTCTTTAGTAAATGACAATGGTGAAAGAACAAGGTTCTAAATTTGTATGAGTGAGATGTAATTTTCAATAAATTCCTTATCAATCATAATTAGTTAAGTCCTATAATCAAGCATAACATATAAAAAAATTACATAAATAGTATTGCTACTAATACGGCTAATAATAAATATATTGTTATTATAACAAATCATACAACTCTTGGGCATAAAATTTGATGATTTTGAACAAGTCAAATTATAAGATCAGATAAAAATACTACCTTTATAGCCAATTATGAACCCCAAATTCACCACTCATTAAATTGATGCCACACAATAGGTTCAAGGAGTGGAATGAAGGGACTTCTAATTGTAAAATTATTGAGTTAATTTAAATGTAGATGTTTGTAATTAAATTCAAATGAATGCCTTCCAAGTAATGGTTACCAATATTAAATCAAAATATTAAATAAAATTTACTATGCAAATATAGTAAAAATAATTAACTAAGTTCATATTATTGATTGATTGTAAGAATAAAATCTTAAGTTTGAATTTAAAGTTAAAGTTAAAAATTAATTTTAAAAATTTAAGTTAAATTTTAAATTTTAAAATTAAAAAGTTAAAATTAAATTTTTTAATTAAAAATTTAAATTTAAATTTAAATTTAAAAGTTAAAGTTAAAAATTAAAGTTAAAAGTTAAAGTGAGAATATTAAAGATTAAAACTTAAAACTTAAAATTTATTAGCCAAAAGGTGAAATGTGGAGATTACAAGTCACTATGAAGATAATAGTAAAAATAAAATAAGAGAGCTAGAAGCAAAGATACCTTGACAACATACAAAGATTGAAGGTAGAAATCTTCTTCTACTCCAAAATTTTTCAAAATTTTTAATTAGCTTCAATTTGAATGATTATTAGCTTATCAAAAGGCTAATTTAAAGATGCTCTTAATGCAATAAATCTTATTGCAATCTAATGATCCATTCGTGAGAATTGCTATTTTGAAGTTGAGTGATCCAAATTACCATGGTGACCAACCCTCTTCACTTAGAAATTCACTAAAATTTCCGATTGTCTTTAAATCCAATAAAACTTATGCATTTCAAAGCTTAGCTTATACATCTTCATGCTTCCAAAATTTCAAATGAAGCCAATTATCAAGCACTAAGAAATGCCTTTCCAAACTTGATTGATCTAAACTACAAAGACAGTCGACTCTCTCACACTCAAAAATTCACCAAAATTTCCTTCTTACTTCAAATCAAGCAAATCTTATCTTGTCGTAAATCTAACAACAAAGGCTACAACCATACGGAATTTTACGTTGAAAAAAAAGAAATTGAGTGACTGATTGAGGAAAATCCGAGGCCCTTGAAACCCTTGGAATATTTGGAAGGTTGAGGGAGCTATCTACTTGCGTAATGAGATTTAAAATCTTAATAAAATTAAGATTAGGATTTTGGCCAAATTTTGGCATGGCTTTGCCTTTCACCCAAAAGAAGAGAGAAAAGAGGCATGGAAAACCAAACCTCTCTTATACAATTGAGTGGAGGCTTGTAGAAGGGTGGCTACATCTCCACCCTTGATTTTTAAGATCCCTAATCTAGATCTATGGCCTTCATTCATCCAAGAGCCAATCTCATTACTAAGGCTGATGGCTCTTGTAAGTGGTCAAGAAAGCATTTTTTTGGTAAATCTAACTTCACCATTGTGTTCAAAACACCTTTTTAAGCTAAGATCGACTACTCATATGTTTCAATCCATGCTCAATTATAATTTTCATGGAAGTTTTTACTTACAAGGATCTTAGTAATTTTTTTTGTAAAATTCTTCAAAATGAGAATTTCATTGCTTCACTTGTATTTTAAAGGAGAGGGCGCTGATCTTGTTTTCTTCACTCCATGGGGTAAATCTGGTGCCACTATTGCATTAAAAAGACTCCCATTAATTAGAAGAACCACCATGCCGCTTGAATTTGTCAAATTTGGAGGAAAGCTCAAAATTATCATTGCTAACTTCACTAAATCTTTTAGAAAATTATAATTCCAACTCCTAAATCATGTGAATGATTATAGGTGCACTCATAAACTTTTAGTCAATGTCTATAGTAATGACTAACAACTTCTAAATTATTAAACTAACTAAGTTGCTATTCTAATTTTCTAATTCTTATCACTTTAGTCTTAATTAACTTAATTCAAGGAATTATGCTATAATTTATACCATAAAAGGTTTTAATCCCAAAAATTCTATAAAACTAAATTCTACTTATATAAATCCTAATCTAATATGTTTAATTATCATAAAATAGGAAAATAACAAAAATTTAAATTTTAGAGTATAATTAAGAGTTCATATCAATGGCACTTTTGTAAAAAGATTTATATTTTTTTGTCTTTGAATGACTTTCATTGAATATAGCAATGGCCTCAATTGCAAGCTTTATTTATAACTTAGCTAAATCCTCTTTTATTAAAGGCTTTGTGATTTCTTGAGCTCTTTATAATGATAGCATAGGCATCTTGCCTTCGAATATTTTATCAACCAATTGGAAGTTCTTTGTTGGTTTAAATTCTTAAGTCAAGAAGTTATCAAGAACATCAACCTCAAAGAAATAAAATTTCAATACATTCTTGTGGCACTCAAAAAGATTAAAAAATCATTCAAAGATGGTATAGCATAAAATTAGAATGGCTATTATCAAAGAAGACTAGAAAGTCTAAAAACAAGACTAAAGACTAGAAAGGCATTGATAAGAATGAAAAAGGTTTCAATCTTGCCTATATAACTAGAAGCTATGTGGCAATGTCCTATAGGACCTCCAAAATATGTTGACTTTGTAAGATACGTATTTTAATTTGTAAGACAAGTTTTCTTTATGTGAGCCACATTATTATTTTTTTTCGCAAGCTACCAATATATAATTAATATATTGACTAAGTTTCTAATCTACTAATCAACTATAAATATATGTAAAATCAAAGCAATGTCTATAAAGCTTTTATGAAGCTTTTTTTTAAAATATTAAAAAATAGATTTACTTTTATTTATTTCTACTTAATAATATAAGTAAATATTAGAATAAATATTTATATTTGTAATAGTATGTCAATAATATTATTCTCCTTTTTAGAAGTAAATTCCACGAGGAGCAGTGTTGTATTACATGAAGCCTTGTTTGAGAATGCATCTAATACTTGGTTGTAGAAGATAGAAAGAATATTCCAAAAATAAGATTTTAATTTTAATAGAATCTTATATAATACTAATTAAATCTTAAAAAAGCTAATTAAGCTTTAATCAATCGAAAAAAATCTCAAAGAAATTATGAAAGAAGTATAAAAAAATTCTAAAGAAATTCTAAAGAAGTATTAAAATAAAATCTAAAATATATTATAAATGAATTTCAATCAAATCATGATATCAAATACGTTGTATTTCATGATCTATTCAAAAAAGGACATGTTTTTGAGGATCTTCATCTTGATTATGTTGTCTTAAAGGTTGTGACAATTGCAATATTTCATTTGATAAGTCAACAAATAATAGCTCTTCAATTAAATCTGTCGGTTGTTAGTTTTTCATCTCTTTAGCATCACAAATGCACAAAAGTACTAAACAAGAGTAGAAGATAGAATAATATATTTTCTAAATCTTATTTCTTTTATAGTAAAGTTTTGTTATAATTTAACTTAGTTTTGATGGATGTTGTCTATAAAAAAACCTTGACCTTTTTTGTTGTATTTATAAGATTTTTTGTTTACTTCCATGTGTATTCACTAATATCATATCCGTACCAATGAATAAGATACTCTATCCTATTTTAGTATTGTCTTAAATCTAAGACTTCTTCTACCTCAAACTCTTAATTATTATCCACTTCTATAGAACAAAATGGCATTTGTCTTTTTTTTGAGATATTCATTACTTTACATGGCTCAAAAAGAGATACATGGAATAAGAGATGGATATTTATAGACTCCAATAGATATAATCAATAAACAACAAGATTGACTTATTTACTAATTAGAAAAGATCTAAGCCTATAATAATCTAACTTGTAACAAGAACAAATAATCTTGATATTGCAATAAAATAGCCATATCTTTTTAATCAAGTTGAATTGTATTTGTTCCTTGTAATTAGTATCTACATTAAATTTTTTTTGCTCTTGAGCTTCTTTTAACTATATCTTTATTTTTATATGTAGTTCTAAAAAAAATAATCTTTTGCAGTAAGATTATCAACTTTTGAAAAGTCAAAAGTATCAAGTCATAGATGATAAGTATAATTGGCAAAGTAAGATATTTTTTGAATGGAAAAATGTACCAAATTATTATATAAAAACTAAGCCAATAGCAAAAGAATTGTGTAATCATTTTAATAATAATTGATGGTACACCTCAAATGAATTTGATTCATCCATCCTGTTTATCCATTAATTTGAGGATAAAAAATTCAAAAGAATTTTATATCCACCTTTAATATCTTGAAAAGGGTTTTCTAAAATCTTGATATAAATTGAGTCTCTATATTTGATATAATATCTTTGAGCAATCTATGATAGCAATAGATATTGTTGAAAAAAAGTTTAATTATTTCTTCACCTAAGATAGATTTTATATATGATACAAAGCATACCATTTTGATAAAATAATCTAATATCACAAATATAGAATCATATAAAATTGAAATTAAAAGATTTATAATAAAATCCATAGATATAGAAGACCATAGTTGTTTTAGAATAGGTAATAGCTGAAGAAGTCTATAAGATCAATGATAAGGAATTTTTGATCTTAAACTATTATCACATAATTGCATAAAGTCTTTTATTGCCCTCTATATTTGAAGCCACCAAAAATTTCTAGATATTAGTTCTTAAGACTTATTGTATCTAAAATATCCGATTTTTAGAAAATCACAATGAACTTGAAGAACACGAAATTGTAATTCACCTTCTTGAAAGTATAATTGTTCCTTAAAATAAAGTAGATTATTTTTAAATTTCAACTTAGAAGTATCATGAGACTTAAAAGAATTATTTTTGATATCATAAATAAAAAGATCAAAAGATATACTTGATTGAATTTACTTGAGTCAATGTTGATTTTATTGCTAAAGATTGGATTAAAGTAATTTTTCTTTTTTGCAACGAGACTTGATTTTTCATAGTTTAAGTATATTTTGGAGGCAATTTAATAGTTCAAAAAGGAGATATTTAGAATAAAATTTTAATATTTAAACTAGAATAAGAGGCCAACTAATACTTGAGTAGAATTTGGAATTGATCTCCTATTTGGTAAATTTGATCTTCTTCAAATATTATATGCTTGTTTTCAAGTTAGTTGTTGAAAGGTGTGTAAAATCTTAAATAAGATCAATTGTATAATCAATAGATATTAAAATTTTAAACTGTCCAAGGATTAGGTAAATTTGATTAGGATTTGATTTAAAAATTAAAATAGTCTTTACTTAAATCTTAAGTCAAATCTTAATTAAATCCTAAATTAGAATTTGATTAAGATTTGATTTAGGATTTTAACTATAAGTAAAGTAAATTTTGGTTGAAATTTATTTATGATATATTTTAGATTTTATTTTAATACATCTTTTAAATTTCTTTAGAATTTTTTCATACTTCTATCATAATTTCTTTGAAGTTTCTTTGGATTGATTAAAGCTTGATTAGTATATTTAAGATTTATTTAGAATTATTTAGGATTCTATAAGAATTAAAATCTTATTGATGTAATATTTCTTCTACCTTTTATAGCCAAGTACTCAATGCATTCTCAAGCAAGGTTTCATATACTATGACAATAGATCCTAAGACATTATCAAAATCCTATCAGTAACTTCAAATCCTTACTTACATACATCTATGTGAAATTTTCTTTATATCTCACAAATTAAGTATTTAAATACTATAAAATTTTAATATATACCTTTTTAACCTAATAACATATAATTTTAGAAATTTTGAACTAAAAATTCATCTAAAAACTCAAGATATGGCTTCAATCATTTCTATCAATAAAAGGACTCACTTACTGCTTTTGAATTATGTGTGTTGTCTTCAATGTTCTAAAACTCTATTATATAAACTTCAAATGCAAAAATTCTTTTACAAAAGATGTAGGTCTTGAAATCACCCTTGCAATTGTTTTTCTTGATTTTCAAAAGCTTTTGTAAAATTCCTTGTATTTGCAAAAGCACAATAGTATATCTTAAAAAGACACCTTAACTTCAAATGGCTATCACTTCATCACTTTAATTCCAAATCCTATTAGTGCAAAAATTATAGCCTAAATTCTAAATCTTACAATCCTTGTTTTTTACTCTAAAATGTTCTTTTTGAAGTTGCCAAAATCTATGGTTGTAGAGAGTTTATTGAATACCTATTGGATATTCAATCTTAGACTATAGTTGATACTCTGTACATGAGCTTAAAGTCTTTTACATCCTTGTATAAGTCTTTCTATCATTATCTTTCATTGATCTTGATATATGTGATCCAAAATTCGATGTATTCTTTCCAAAGTATATCATAAAATTCTTTTAAAACTTCAAATTTAGTTTTAAATTCTCTTACTATCTTCAATAGAATTTTTTTTTACTTCTTTTTAGCTTCTTCCGTAGAAATCCATCTTTAAGAAGATAACTATTGGATTGGTGTCTAATATATTTGAAGATTTTATTCATCCTTCTTGCTTCTTCATTATATTCAAATAAATTCTAATATCTTTTAATTTGCCTTCATACAAACTTTTATAGAAATTTTGAATCTCATCACCAAAATCAATTCTACAAGTAGTAAATGAATTTCCAAAGTTCTTTTTCTCTTGATCTTCATCTCTTTTATATACCATCATCTCCTCTTAAAAGATGTACCTGGCTCTAGATAACATATCTTCTATCAAGTTTCCTATACTAGTAATATATATTAAAACAAGATTCAATGTTCTTACGTTGACTATCCATCTTAGCATAGCAATATTTAGAGTAGTACAATTAATTATCATTTTAAGTAATGGCAAAGAATTTGTTTCCAAAACCATACTTGCTCCAATCAAATAATTTTTCTTAGCCTTTAGTTCGGTCAGTACTCCTCAAAGCTCTCTTTTAATTTGTAGATAAGTCCTTTGACTCTTTGTAAAACTCCTAGCTCCAAACCTTATAGAAAATCTTCTCTTTTCTACATCATTTTATCTAGTAGCCTACTCAATTGCTATAGAACTTCTATCTACTATTACAACTATTGATTTTCTACATTGATAAACCACTTACTTAATCATAAGTGATGAATTCAATATTTTTTTAGGTTTTTCAAAGCTATCTATTGTTTTTCTTTTCAAAAAATTCTCTTATCCTTTCTTAATAACTTTTATATTAGCTCTAAGATATGGACAAAGTGAGGCACCTACATGTGATAAAATACACATGCTCTTAATAGCCTTTTGGTTTTTATAATACTTTTCTAAGCCTTCATTCTAGATATAGTATCAACTTTATTAGGGTTTGGTTTTTTGTAATATTTGCCATACATGTGTCCCACCATTAGAATCTCATCAACTTCAAAGTTTGATTTTTTAAAGATAATGTGAAATTAATTGACTCTAATTTCTCTAATATCCTAGTTATATCTTCAATATGCTTCTTGATAATTTTTTTATAACCTTCAACTTTTATATTCTCATCTTGGTTTTTTTTTCTATTTTTTTTTATAGAAATATTATTTAAAAATAGAATTATTTTTTTAAGCATAAATTCTTTTAATAATTGGTTCATAGCATTTTGCATATGAGCCATTGAATTGGTTGCATCTTGAAATAAGATACACATCTCCATTAAACTCAAAGGAGTCTTCATGGTAGTTAAATCTTTATTTTTTTTAGCCAATTGAAATTGGTCATATCTAGAATATAAGTCTCTAATAGAATAAATGGCATAACCTGCAAATTGCTCAGCAACTTCATCTACTATAAGACTTGATTCCATGTTTCAAATAATCACTTTGTTTGCTGATTGCATATCCTAAATGAAGCTTAGTGCTCCTAATTTTTTAGTATTCTGAACCATCTATTAAAATAGGGAGCAATTAAAGGTTTCAAAATATCTATCTTCACTTTTTTTTTTAATAATTTTATTAATTTTGGAAGTAAAGCTCTAAACATAGATATAGGCTTTAAATCCCATGGAACATTTGGCACTGTAAAGATTACCATAGATACTATAATACTAAGATCTATACATTCAATCTCATTAAGAGTTAAGACAAATGCTATACCATGTTCAATAAGCATTTTTCAAAATATATTTGCTTCCATTAATGTCAAGAAATCACCTTCTTTAATCTTTAGATTAGATAATGATTCTTAAATAAATTGATATTCAATTCTACAATTATTTCTTAAACTTGGCTCTTTAATTTCCTACTTGATATATTCCATAGTATCAATTAATAACTAGGTAGCTATAGATTTTACCTTTCTTGCTACAATTTTATATTTAGCTTGTACTTTAGTCTCATATTTCAATCCATCACTTATAAAAAAATCCACCATTTTCTACTATTCTTTTAATTCTTCATAAATCCTTCTTGAATTTATTTCTACTACAACATCTCTATCCATACTTATAGCTAAATTTTCTTGAATTTTTATCAAATCATCCTTTAAACTTATTTCTTCTATTATTCTAATTATAGCTTTATTATTTGAAACTGAATCTATTATTTTTAAGTTTTTTTCTTATTTCTTCATCTTTCTTTTATTTATAGAATCAAAATCTTTAGTCTTTTGAATACTCAAAAATCCACTATTGGTCAAGTTTAAAAATCCAAAACTTATGTTATCTATATTGAAATTTGTAAAATATTCATTTACACCTATATATCTCCATCATACAAAAGTACTTTCTAAAAATCCACAAAATTATTTTTTGGCTCTAAAGGCATTCATTTTAATTATTCTTTGTGCCTTTCATTGATAGATTTCACAGTAATAAATTGCACAATTTTTTTTTATATCAATTACAAATCTTGGCATGATGTGAACTATCATCTGAGATTCTAGTCTACATTCTAGTAGCTATAATATAGAGCTGACTAAGTATTATTAGATATATAATAGAATTTTGTACAAATAAATTTTGCTCTACTTCTACACCTTCAATTCTTGTCTTTATAGCTGCATAAGCTCCATATAAATTACCTTCTTGGTTGTTTGCAACTCTAATTACTTCATCATAGTTGATATCAATTGGCCACTTATTCTTTTCATATATCTGCCTTGACATGATGTTGATTTTAGATGTATAATCAACTAAGATATTAATTAAAGTTTTCAGGACATGATTCCTATAAAAGAGTCTATTCCTCTTGATTGTTTTTATCTTGGAAAGATGGCATTGCCAAGGAGAGATTGTTGGAACTTTGAATTCACCAATTAAAAAAATTACCTTAGGATCATCAAATTACTATGAAGAAGTTTAAAGCAATAAGGTTGAATAACAAAAAAAAGTTTGATAAAATTCATTAATTGAAGCCTAAGTCAATTAAAAAAAAAATTGGCTTTTGATTTATGATAGTAGTTTGATGCACTAATATTCTACTATTTGTAAGTTTTCATGGTGTTAGTTCTGATCCAATGTTGTAGTTGAAGAGTATAATAATATAAATTTTTTTTTTCAAGAGTTAAATAATATACAATTAAAGACTAAGATTACAAAAAAATAAATTAAAGTTTTCAGGTGATAAGATGAAATAAAATATGTGCAAGATTTAGAGGCTTTTGGGCTTCAATATTTTGATCAATAGTTCAAAAGTAATACAACTCACAATGACTTTGATTTTGATGATAGTTATATTGTAGTCTAATTTTTTGGTACATACTAGAGTATATATAGGTTTGGATATGGTGAATATTATGATGCACTTAATTTAAGTGCATCAAAGTTATTTGAAGGGTAATTAATTTTATTAGTGGAAAAGGTGGAATATAATGCTAATGTATTTACAAATTTGAATGAGATTTAAAATAAAAGATGGTTAGCTTCAATGGATTATTTAAGATTGAGAATATTTTCTTTTAGAATAGATATCCAATTATATAGTAGTTCAAGGTAGGTATTAAAAAAAGATTAGGATAGGAGTTTTGGAATTTAGTAGGATTTTATTTATTTATTTATTTATTTGCTAGAATTTTTGAAAGGAAAGATTTAACATTGTTTTGGATTTTTTTATGCTATTTCTTGTAATTTTATTTTTTATATTAATATTTAGAGAGAAACTAGATCTAATTATGAGCTTTTCAACAAGCTATAGCATGCAAGAAATAGAATTGTGAGAAAGAAGTTTAAAGCAAATTTGTGAAAAGAGGATCGCCTAAATGTTTGGAAGATAGGATTCAATACGGATTTTTTCTTTTTATATTGATATTTTAAAAAAATCCAAATTTAATTGTAAGCTTTCTAATAAGTCCTAGCATGTAAGAAATGGAATTGTGAAGAGGGAGATCTGAGAAAATTTGTAGAAGAAGATTTCTAGAGTTTTTAGGTAGCAAATTTCAAGATTGATTTAGAATTTTTGATGCCATTTATTGAATTATTTTTTTAATTCTCAATGAATAAAACTTTTCCTAGATTAAGTTAGTAATAAATGAATTATAGGTATTTCAATGAAATAAAGTTTAGATTTGAAATTAGAGTTAGGAATTGGATGCATCTTAGTACAAGAAAGAAAATAATCTATAAAATGTATCTAATTTTTGAGCTACCCTTTATATTTGATTTCATTTGAAACAACATTATGCCTTTTTTAAACCTATTTGTGATGAATAATTCTATATTTTGCTAAAGAGATTCATTCTTGTTACAACATATCCTATGAAATCAACTTGAATAGTAAGGAATACACATTTTTCCATCTTTTCATATAATCTTGCATCTCTAAGTTTTTTTTAACACGTGACAAACATAAAGTTCATGTTCTTCTATGCTCTTAGAATAAATTAGAATATTATTTTAATAATAAATAATAAAATCATTAAGAAATTTACAAAAGATACTATATATAAAATATTAAAAAGTAACTAATGCATTTGTGAGTCCAAAAGGCATGACATTATATTTAAAATCTCCATACGTAGTTTAAAAAGCAATCTTCTACTTATATCTTTCTTTGGTACAAACTAGGTTATATGTTCTTTGTAGATCCATTTTTGTATAGATCTTTGTTTGATTGAATTGATTAAAAAATCTTTAAATCAAATATAGAAGATACCTATTCTTGATGGTGATCTTGTTAAGTCCTTAATAATCTATGCACATCTATAGATATCTAGCTTTTTTCTTCACAAATAAGATATGAACTCCTCCTGGAGATTTTGAATGGTATATGAAGTTTTTAGCTAAGTTCTTGTCAATATATTCCTTTGGTGCAGCCAACTTATTTTGTAATAAGCTATAGATTAGACCAAATGGTGGTTGAGCCCTTTCTTGTAGATCAATTAAACAATCCTAAGGTAGATGCTCTCAAAGAATATTTATATTTTTTTTTAAATATCCTAAAATAGGTAATAGGTCTAATGAGAGAAAATGCCCTTTATTAGATATTGTACATGATTTCAACCACATGATTTCTATTATAGTTAGAAAAACTTGTTTTTTGATACATTTTCTTCTTTGGCAATCGTATTCTTCATTTTGTGATTGTGACGCTTCTTTGCACAATATTCAGTAGTGTACTTAGCTTCTTTACAATATAAACATAAATCCTCTTAATAATAAATCTTTGATATTATCCTTCAATTCATATCAAAAATGATTAATAAGGACTTTTCATTCCAATCCACATTGCAAGTAAGGTTTTAGAATTCAACAAAATATATAGTAGCTAATCATGATCTTTATCATAAAAATAAGAACTTGATCTTTGTTATTCTTTCCCAATCACTATTTTTGAATGTAGCCATAAACGCTTTTAAGAATGAATTCAAATTATAAAGGAATTGTGAATCTTTTTTTTTTTATTAACAATGTAAATCAAAAGAAAGTACTTCCAAATAGAAATGCACTTATGAATCCAACTTTAGTAATCCCTAAAGGTATTTGAAGGGATGCAACTTTAAATAGAGCTTGACTTGTTGTAGAAATCTTCAAAATTTTGATCTTTTTCTATCAAAGATACCAACATGTGATTAACTTGTTGACCAATTTTCTAATCTATTAATTAACTATAAATACATATAAAGTTAAAGTAGCATATATGAAGTTTATATTTAATACTTTGTAAGTTAAAGTATGTACTGTATTTTTAATAGTAGTATCTTTATCTTATATTGAAGTTAAAATAAAAAGCTTTACCACAAAATTAATATCCACAAGTTCAAATGATAAAAGCAATCATATATGAATATTAGAATCTCTAGATTGTTCAAATAACTACACAATTTTTTTAGTACTTCACTTATTATAGGTGTTGTATTTTTAGCTATTGTTTGGTTACATATAGCAGTTGCAATCATCATTTGTCTTTATGTATCAAATATATAATCTTTTAGAAAAAAATAATTTCTTCTACCTCTAAAAGTTATATGAAATCAAGTAACTTGGTTTAATGAGGCTACTCTATTGAATCTCTTTCTAACTCTACAATTTTAGCTTCTAATTTTTTTTTTATCCAAAGCATGTCATTTGTATAGATGTAATATGAAGCAATTATCTACATTGTGATTAAACTTATAATAATGAGTATACTTCAATTGTTCTTTCTTAAATTTATTTCATACTTTGGTCATATCAGCTTTTGCTTAGACTTCTCCATGTGTAAGGTTTTTTTTTTTCTTGAGATAGTTGGAATTATTCTTTGTGTGACTAAATTCACCACACCTCCAATGCATAGTCTATTCATGTTGAATTTCTATCAAGCTACTTGTGGAAGTTGCAAGCTTCTTAGATTTAAATATACTTATCTTTTAAGCTACCATGTCAATAGCATCATGTTGACAAAGTATCTTATCGTATTTTTTATTTTCACCAAATGCTTGTGCTAATATTGCCTTATTGTCATAGTTGAGAATAATTTTTGGTATAGCTAAATCCAAGAGTCTCTTATCAATCTTAGATAAGAAAATCTTAACAAGTCGGCTTTTAACAAACACACCTCCTAATTTTACTACTAACCGAGTCAAATGAGTGAACATAGTATATAGATTTTTTTTTTTTTTTTTTTTTTTTATGAAAATAGTCTTAAATATATTACAATAGTGTTTTTTCTTTGTTGAATTGTTAAATTACTTCATAAATTGATTAGTGTGTAGACTTCTAAGTTTAAATTGCTTTCACCAATTTGTGCTTCAACCTAATGGCTAGATATTGAAAGATTGCAAAAACCCTCAGTGACCTTAAATTTCAATTTTCTAAGACTATAACCTACAAAAACTCTCATAATTGATAATCTAATTGATTGATTAACATCAAATTTTATACCCATATTTTTAAAAAATTCAATTACAAAATAAAATAAAAAAATCATCTATAAATATGCTATAATATATAAAATCATCAAATTTTTGAACTTCTTTTTATTTTTTAAAATACAGAACCATTGAATATATCTCAAACTTTAAAAAGCTCTCAAAACCTCAATATGACTTTAAATCGCATGAAATAAACTCTCAAAAATCCTCTCACAAGTTTATTCTCAAATCTCATTCTCCAATCAACCAAAGAATTGCAGAGTTGCTGTAGGTACACGACTTTGTGCCTTAGGATTTGATTTCAACTTTGATTCACAATTGGTCCTCTTTGAGTATTAATTCTTCATATTTTGAGGTGATTTTTGTTAAAATCTATTCTTAATTCCTTCTTAAAAATGCTTATATCAGTTATTTATCTAATTTATTTTTATTAGATTCACTTATGCCCTTACAAAGTAAATAGAAGTCTTTTCTTTAAGAAGACAATATTAGCATTTATTAATTTTTACTATCTCTTTGTCTATTATTTATATTTCTAAGATAATTTGCTAAAGTATTTCCATTTAAGCTCCTCAATAATATAATCTTTTCTTTCTTCTTTCACCATATAGTCATGTTACTCCATGACATTGTAAATAATTAAAAGAAAAGAAATACAAACAAACGGGTACAACTATATTTGCAACTTGAAAGGTTTGTCTACAACAAGCAAGATTCAAGTGATTATATTTATGAAACTATTTTCATCATATAAGTGTGTGTGTATAGAAATACATACATATATATATATATATATATTTATATATGGAATCATATCCATGTCTGATTGTTAACAAGGGCGAGGATGAGGCAATGGAGCTCCATAAGAGCAATGGCATGGGATGGAGGGTAGCAGTGCCAGCATGGGCATTGGAGATTGACTGCATGTGAGACCACATGTGAGTCTGGCATTAGAGGTAGGAATTCCAGGTGTCCTTTCGACATAGCAAACCACAATAAGCCTCTAAAGATGGGGTAGGCATAAGAGAGAGAGATGGATGAGTGTGTTGCAGAGTCCTTCATAAAATAAATGAGGGGTGAATAAACATGTCCCTTCCTCCACCATCTTTTTTCTTTTCTCATTCAGGTGGTAGTGGTGTTAGGTTGTGCTGTTGCTATTGATGTTGCTGGATGTGGGTGTCCTGTCACCGTGCCATTCTGGTTGGATATTTCTGTTCCTTTTAGGCACTTTTGGAGGGCCCACGAATCCAATCCCCTAAACTTTGGAATCCCCTCTTAATTTATCATTCTGCCATACATTAACACTTTTATTCTAATTCTCATGATTTGTATTATGTGTTAAAGTATTTATCTGTCCAGATATAGAACAGAGAGATAATAGAAAGCGAGGAAGTTAATCTTTGTTTAGGCGTTCATTGCATTGTGATTTTGAAATCAATTAATTTTTTTAAAAGTACATATTTAATGGTATTATTCTTTATTGTGGATTCGAGCAATACTTGGATTTTAACTTGTGTTTGACCTAACAGTAACTAGCACCCTCGTCTTAAATGTGAACACTATTTTGGACTTTGTCAGGATGAGGCTTATCTTTTTGCCTTTATTAGTCTTTAGCGACAGGTACATTATGTTGTGGTTCTCTGTTTTAGGAATTTTATGATTTATGTCCGCTTCATATTATATCTATTAAAATAATAAGCCGAGGAATAAACTCCATGTAAATACCCATCCAAGGGAATAATCCAATTCTACACATTATTTTACTTCACAATCAGAATGGAGTTTTGACCGAAAGACAACCCAGAAAAAAAAAAATATATATATATATATATATATATATATATAGAGATAATTAAAATAATTAAATAACAATGGAAAGAAATGCAACAATGGTGGAGGCAGAACCAAACTGGAATAGCTCGGCCTCATTAATAGTGGTGCAAACTATTGCAAGCATGGGTGGGGACCTTTTGTTAGCGTGTTTCATGCACAGCGAGAGCGAGGATGATTGGTTAGAGCTTCAGTGGATGGGGGACCAGACTGGCAGATGAAAGTGAGAGACTAGATCAGTGGAGCTTTTGAAACCACGACAACTGGAAAGCAAACAGCTTTGGAGACAGTGACATCAGCAGCCCACTTGGATTGCAACAGGTGATGTCATTGTTCTCATCAGAATTATTTTATACCCATGACACACACTTCTCACCCTCCCCAACCCATCCTCATAATGAACCCGAACTATCAAGCCAAAAAAATAAAAATAGAAAAACAAAAACATAATTAGACCCAACAAAGCACTCTACATTCAACTCCCTCATAACTACACATATTTTAAATTTCTTCTTCTTCCTCTTCCACTGATTGCATTCTGTCGCTTTTGAGCAAAAGATTATGTACACTCAATAGAAGTAAGTAATGTATTCAATAAACCCATACATTACTTACTTCTTCCTACATTTTTAACTTGCTCTTGCAACTATTTATACCCTGTTGACTTTGCACCCTCCTCGAAAACGAAGGCTAAATATATACATTTTAAGAATTTTAAATTGCTTTTTGCAGTTGACTCCCTATGTCATCCCTGTTCATCTCAGTCTCTCTTTCTTGTTTACACAACCCAACCAATCATATCCTTTCTACCCATCTAAATATAAACATATACTTGTATTACATAAAATATATATTTTTGTATGTATGTAATGATGCGCTTTTTATATTGAAAAAGGGCATCTTTGGTAAGTGAATGAAAATTTGTAACTGCATCTGTCCAATGCTGTGGATTTCCACGTGTCAAGTTCGGAGAAAAGCAGCACGGCTGTGGAGGAACAGGGTGCCAGGAATGAGTGAGGGGTGGGTTGGGTATGAGCCCCTACCACCGCGCCTTAAACGCGAGGTACACTAGGTGCCCAGTTTTCCTCGTCAAATTCTCAAATAAAGTACTGAGCTGCTGGAGACCGCCATTTATCGCCGACTGCCTTATTATAATATTATTAATGCCGACGTTGTGCTCTCTCTTGCTTTGGCTGTTTGCGAGCGCGAGGCCGCGGCTCTCACAGCGCGCAACGACAACCTCGAAACCTATCAAGCAACCTGCAGCTCAGAAGTTGGGACCACGGCCGAGATTACAGCCACCTCGGAGGAGGATTAGTAGCGGTATGAATGGCATGTCATACTTGCTTTTGTGACATGCTCATGTTCTTCGTCATGCGACGACCTTTTCCTACTACGGTGCAGCATCGACACACACGTCCTGTGACTAAGTGTAGGTAAGTCAACAAGTTTTGAAGAGGGCCCCTGGTACCTTCTCATGCGGACATCCGGAAGGAATTAGAAGCTCGTGGATGTTCTTCAAGAAGGAACTGGTAAATGCTTTGTAACTTGACCATCTCAATCGGTCGTGAACGGGTTTTTAGGAACGAACTGGAATCCGCAATAAATTACCAACAGACTGTTGCAGTAGTATTATATTCTTGCACTTGATATTGTCCATCTTGTGTATTGCTCGAAAGAAGCGGTTAGTGCAGTTGCGGTTGCATTTTAAGTTGAGAGAGGTTACCAACTCGGGTTCTGGGCGGAAGTGTGTTGAGTTGAAATGTGTGAGTACTGGATGTAGACCGTGCAGTTCAAAATGGGTTTCATCAAATAAAGTGCTTGCACAGGGATGGGCTCAGCGAGTGAAGCTCTTATGGCAGTTCTGTCAAGTGATCATGACTACTCGTCTGTGGCACCAGTTATGACTCCTTCCAATTCTTCATGCACAGGATCCAGCGACCTGTTTTCACCACCTCCAGTCTCAAGTTGGTTGCAAGGGAGCCTTCCTGGTTCTGAGCAGCGGCTAGGCTCATCCCAGCGTTCGAAGTTCCGTGGGTCGCCTTTGGACACGCTACCTGCCCCAATGCCAGAATGGCCATATCCGAGAGACGAGAAGGTGCTTGTGAACGCATTACAAGGGCCCTGTCGGGCCACGAATTTCAGGTCCAACATGACCGCTCCTCACGACCTGAACCGCCCTCGACATGGGGGTCTGCAACGGTATCATTCTGCCCCCAGCAGTTTCTTGCAATGCTTGGACGATCTCATGAACGAGCCCGATGTCTTTCCTCAAGCCTCGAGTTCACTGGTCGACAGTGATGTTCTTCTCGATTGGGCAGACGACCTAACGCCCATCACAGAGCGTGGCTCTCAGCAGATGGACACGGAGAAATCCTACCCGAGGTCTGGCTTTAATGATTGTGAGCAGTTTCTTTCCAGTCTCACCAATTTCTCCTCCATCACCCCATCACCTCAGTCTCAAAATGTGGAGCCAACAGGGTCTCTGGCACGCCAAGATGGCCTTGGAGGATTTGACTTACCAGGTTAGTCTTTGCCCCTTCCTTTCCTTTCCGTGGCAGCCAATGTTTTGTTCTTCCACCTAATCGCTCACATCGTAGCAAGCTGTACCAGGAAAGTAGATGGGACAACCGCTCAGTCGGGGAGTTGGTGTCAAGTTCTGAAGTGGGCATGACTTGCACTTCCAGATTCATTAGGTGTTCTCTAGTTGAGACCTGATCACCTGCGGACTTTTTGGCAGCCATTCAGGATAGCATCGAAGAGAATAGTGTTGCAATCTATCAGATGCCAGGCTTTCTGTTCGCAGATGGGAGTATGTCATGCACAAGTTCTGAGAAGATTGGTGCTGCTAACAGCACTATATCTTCCGCGTACATACCAGAGGATTCTACTCATCTGGTCAAAGAACCTGCGGTTTGCGGAGGCCTCTGGAATTGCACCACTAGTTCAGGTGGTCAGCCGTTTTACTGTAATCTCAAGTTTGCCAACCTTAAATTCCCTTTGATGTTGTGCGAGTCACAAGCTTAAGTGTTGTGTGAATTCCACATTCATCATAAACACTAATGGTCCGGCCTATTAAATTTCTCTGCAGGGAGTGTCGGTAGTAGCAGCCTTCGTGGTGTGGAAGTGACAATGGAACCACCGCTGGGTTGGCATGGAGTCAGCTCCCTCGGTGGTGCAGTCACAGTTGGAGAGCCGGCGCCAAGGTTGGAGGGCTTGATTCGACACTCGAGTCTGCCTGCGACAAGCCGCCCATTTAGCAGCACCTTTGAATTGGACGACCTACAAGCCGACCCCTCGATGGTGTATCTGAAGACCCTAAGAGCAAATCGTGGGCATGCCACTCATCCCCGCAGCATCGCGGAGCGAGTGCGACGGGGCAAAATCAGTGAGCGAATGAAGAAGCTGCAGGAGCTGGTACCCAACTCGGACAGGCAAACTAACACAGCCGACATGCTCGATGACGCTGTAGAGTATGTGAAACAGCTGCAGCTGCAGGTGCAAGAGCTAACCAACACCGTAGCTGAATTGCAGCTATTGCAGGAAAGGTTGGGGCATCCTACCTCTTAACAAATCGTGTAAAAATCTAGCTCATTTGATGCAGGATCTCCCTGAATTTTTTAACAAATTTTCTTTCCTGTATCATAGTTACCTGAAACGCGTGTCATGGAAAGAATACCACCTTACAGAAGGGCCATCTAAGAAAGCAGCTGTTTAACAGCTGGGCCGGCGTTTTTTTCGTCCTCACCTTAGATACAGTAGCGTGTAGAAGGGTACTCTATAGGGGGCTAGAAGAGGTGGTAGCGTTGTGTCTTTCGCTGCTACTGCTGCTGCTATTGCTCACCAATAGTGTGTCCGCTGTCCATCACAATCGCCTAGTGACCCACATGACCTGACGTGGTATTGGGTATGACCTGGGTCTGGCTTAGTGTGGTGAGTTGCTGTTTCGGTGCAGTGACCATGTTTCGTTCATGGGGGGATAATGCTTGATGAGATTTTTTGCAATATCATGCGCTTTGATGGGGTCACGTTTTGAAGGGCAGTGCACTATGCTTCTCACTTGGTGCACATGCACATCCCTCACCACCATGCCTTTTTATAACCCCCCTAAGCACACAGAACAGCTCAGTCCTGCACAGAATTAGGTGTCACCAAACGATGCGAACGAATCCTGTATTGCTCACTATCTGAACTTAGAATCTTCTACACGGCTTTTGACAATGATTCGATTCTGTAATTGTTATTAAATATTAAATATATCTATTTATGTTTCTGTTGTACTTATTCTTTGAAGCTGACGTCTATTCGTCGTTTCTTACCGTTCATCCAATCTCTTAAAAAAACGTTATAATATTCTAGAAAAACTTTGTTAATACAAACGGAATAAAACTTCTTTAAGATAGTTGTATCATTGAGAAAGACCAGAATGGAAAAGAAAACGTATTACAAATGATTTATATAATCCTTGAAATGAAACAATAGGCAGTAGTTTTTTTTTTTTTTTTTTTTTTTTTTTTAAGGCTTGCAAACAAAATCACAAATTAATACAATCTTAAAATTACTAGAACTTTGTTGATTCTATTTAGAACTTTTTTCTTTGTCTTCTAAAGAACGAATATTTTATACAACTTGAAGCATCTTATAATTAGACATTGTCAATTAAGTAATTCACTTTGTTTATATATATACATATACACATATATATGAAGCTTTTCAAACATTGAAGTAAATTTAATAAATAAAATAAATTATTGGGGTAAATTTATTGAACAAGAGCTTTATTTGATATTATAAAGATGTATTGATTCTTTAAAATTTTGTTTTGATATTTGTCCTTAATAAAAAAAACTTCTTGTAAATCTATTTTGATATAGATTTTAGTTTCATTCAATTGATTAAAATGTCTTTATTTTAAAAGTAAAACATATTTATTTTTGATAATAAACTTATCAATTTTTTGATAATCTATATATATATATATATATATATATATATATCTACATTATTATTTTTTTCTTTACAAACAAGATATGAGCTCATATTAGAAATTTTGAATGGTGTCTAAAATTCTTAGCAAAATTCTCATTAATATACTCTTTAAGTAAAGTCAATACATTTTGTGATAAATTTTAGATTAGATCAAATGGTATTTGAATTCTTTCTTGTAGATCAATTAAAAAATCATAAGGTCAATGATATAAAAAAATAACTATATACTTTTAAAATTTATCTTGATAATTTTATATTAGATGAAAATGTTCCTTGAAGTCTTTTTATTATTAAAACTAAATTAAAATATAGTGAAAAATAGCAAAATTAAAGTTTTTTTTTTTTTTTTTTTTTTTTTTTTTTTTTTTATGTATAAATTATTTTGATTTAATAAATAATGATTTAATTAAATTAAGCTTATTATTTATCTCTTGATTATCAAAAGTTTTGATTGTATTATAGAAAAAATTAAGATTATAAGAAATTTAATCTATTTGAGGATTATATTTTTAATCCAAAATAAATCTAAAATAATCCATAATAAATCTAAAATAATCAAATTAAAAGATGATGAAACTAATACTTATAAAGTAGACCTAATTTGGTAGTGTTGTCAATACTGCTTTTGGCATCACTATGAATATTTGCAGAAGGAAGACATATTTTTTAAGGTTCCAAAATTTTTAAAGCATATTACTTTTGTAGCCACCAAATTTAATATTTTACAAGTAAATTAGAGTTTGATATATAAAACTTTACCTTATTCAAAGATGCACATATCTAATTAGAAGTATGACTTGTATTTGTTTTTGTTTGAGTTGTTAGCAATACTCAATACCTTTTAGCTTCTTCTAGTGAATTTTATTCTAATTTTTTGATTTAGACATCTTTACAATACTACTCTTTAATTCTTTTTTCCAAACAATAGTAGAGCAAAGACTTTTTATGACTAAGCAAAAGAGAAAAGAAGAAAGGATCTATTGTTTTTTGAAGAAGTTAAAAAAAACATGCTAGATATATGCTTAATGGACTAAGAGTGTTGATTTTAGCACTTAAAAATGAGAGTTGAAAAAACTTCTAAATAACATAAATTTTATGGACGTTTCTAAATTATAGTTTATAAGATTTTAATTGAATTTTTAACTATATTGTTTTGAATCTTATAGTATGATTATGAATACACTCAAGAGGTTAATTCATTGCCTGAGATATCTCAAAGCCTTTTTAGATTTTTTTTGAATACACATAAAGATTAAAAAAATAATGTGTAAAAAATCCTATGTCAAATTACTAGAAAGATGATGAGTTTGTGATCTTGTTGTCTTAATTGCTATATACAACTTGATTGGTAGAATAGCTAACTAATTTTTGAACAAGTAAAAATTGCTATAATTTGGGTCTTGAAAATATAAGAAAATATCTAATTTAGAATTGTTTTTGGAAAAAAAATTAAAAAAAATATAAATAAAATAAATTTGTAGTATTAGAATTTAGACAAAACCTCCAAAAGAGATATGTTTCAAATTAATTGTAGTATATGTTGGAAAGCTACAACTTGACCTTGATATGTTTACAACACGTTCTAAGAGAATCTTAGGTTATTATAAATATATTTAATTATTTTTTATCTAATCACTTATAAGATCACTACTTAATTATTTAATGAATAAACCTTGGAACATTCTTAAGTATTTAATCACTTTTTGTGGTACATTGAGAATAATTTTTATTATTTATATTTTATAATTGTTTAATAAATAATATTTCTAAAAGATAAAAGATCTATCTATGACTTCTACATGTCAAAAATCTTCAACTTTCAAAAGGATTTAAGATACATATTATGTCTATAAATTGAAGTCCTCTCGCATCCAAATTCTCATAGTTTTTTCATGTATTGTGGTTTTGATTTTTAAGAACGTTAGTTGAGACATATATTTTATAAACATGGCCAATTTAAATAGATAAAAAGCTAAATTGTAGTTATTTTTATGCAAGATGTTAAATTGAAAATTATGAATTATTGACTATAGTAAAAAATTTAAAGAATAACACTTAGTGTTAAACATTTGATATTTTTTTAAAATATATTAATTTTCAAAGATATAAATTTTAAAGAAAGAAAATCCAATAAATTCTTGTATTACTTAAAAAGAATAAAAAATCATTCAAAGATCATAGTATATTGAATTGGAATGACTATTGTCAACGACAAAAAGATTAAAAAGTCTTGAAATAAGATTAGGGAGTACAAAGGCATTGTCAAGAGTAAAAAAGACTTCATTCTTACTTCTATATATATTTTTTAACTAGGAGCTATGTAGCAATATTCTATATAAGTTTTAACACATGTTGACTTTGCTAGTTATATGTCTTATCTTTGAAGATAAGTTTTTTAAATCTATGCCACATAATTAGCTCATTCTAGAAGCTACCAATATGTGTGACATGTGGTTAACTTGTTGATCAAGTTTCTAACCTACTATTGAACTACAAAATAGTATCTATAATGCTTTTAAGAAGCTTTTTTAAAATATATTATAAAATTAATCTACTTTTACTTACTTCTATATAATCATAAAGAATATTATTAGAATAAATATGTATGTTCATAATATTAAGCTCCCTTTTAAGAATAAGTTCTATAAAAAGTAATCATCATATTTTGAAGAAATCCAAGATGTAGCAATTTATGTTTGGTACATAATTTGATATTTATTTTCTTTAAAGATGGTTGTCAGATATTTTCAACCATTAATAGTATCTCATACCAAAGAAAAAAGACCACCCTATTATTTGATTGCTCTTGAAGCTTTCATAACTTCCTTCAAATAAAACATTTGAAACACCATCAGGAGTTGTTCTTACCTACAATAAAATCACCAAATATTGAAAATTTCTTCTAAGGTTGTGCTATTAAACATAATGTATCTTGTCAACTATTTGAAGAAAGACATGTAATTCTTAAGGATCTTCATATTGATTGTCTGGTCTTAAAAGTTATGACAATTGTAATTTTTTATTTGATAATTTAATAAATAATAGTTTTTAAATTAAATTTATAGATTGTTAATTTTTCATCACTTAAGCATCACAAATATACAAAGCTATAAACAAAAATAGAAGATAGAATGTTATTTTTTTGTATCTTATTTCTTTCTCAAGGACAAGAAGTTGATTAAAATAAATAAATAAATAAGACTTTTTTCAAAGAAAGATGATAAAATAGAAATAATTAAATATGTATATTAAAAAAGAAACTAAAATAGCTATTGCCAAAAGACAAGAAAATTAGAGACCCTTGAAACTAGACTAGAAGTAAGAAAGGAATTGATAAGAGTGAAGAAGGCTTCATTCTTGCCTCTATATATACTATCTATCTACGAGCTATGTGGCAACGTTCTATAGGACCTCCAAAAACGTGTTGACTTTATACAATCTGTAACTTAACTTGTAAGGCAAGTTTTTTATGTCGACGCCACATAGTTAGCTTGTTCCACAAGCTATCAACATGTATGGCATGTGGTTAACTTGTTGACCAAGTTTCTAACCTACCAATCAAGTATAAACACATGTACAGTCAAAGCAACGTCTATGAAGCTTTTAGGAAGTTTTTTTAGAAGATATTATGAAATTAATTTATTTTTATCTACTTCTACTTATTCATATCACCTAAGTAAGAATTATAGTAAATATATGTCTGTGATATTATTCCCCCTTCTAAGAATGAGTTCTACAAGGAGTGGTGATGACATGTCAAAGAAGTCTAAGATGCGGCAAATTATATTTGTCACATATTCTGATCTTTATTTTTTTCGAAGATGATTGATAGGACCTCTCCACCATTGATAATATTCCATACCAAGGTGGAAAGACAACGTAGTTATTTCATCATTGTTGAGGCCTTCATAACTTCCTTCAAATAAAATATTTGGAATACCATAAGGAGTTGTTCCTACCTCTAATAAAATTACCAAACATTGGAAGTCCCTTCCAAGGTTGTGATATCAAACGCATTATATCTTGCCACCTATTCAAAGAAGAACATGTCATTCTTGAGGATCTTCATCTCGA
Source organism: Physcomitrium patens (assembly GCF_059467195.1). Classification (NCBI taxonomy): domain Eukaryota; kingdom Viridiplantae; phylum Streptophyta; class Bryopsida; order Funariales; family Funariaceae; genus Physcomitrium; species Physcomitrium patens. The sequence goes on from NC_143421.1 coordinate 17,345,715, forward strand.
TTGTGTCGTCTTGAAGATTGTGAAAATCATAATATCTTATCTAATAGGTCAACAAATGAAGGCTCTTGAGTCGAATCCGCTAGTTGTTGGTTTTCCATCTCCTTAGTATCACAACTACAAAAAAACCACAAACAAAGATAAAAGGTAGAATACAATCTTTGTTGGATCTTGTTTCTTTTCTAGCAAAGACTTACTATTCTTCATCTTGGTTTTGATAGATGTTGTCCATGGAAAACCTCTACCCCCTTTGCTGCATTTGTAAGATTCTTTGTTGGTTTCCATATGCGTTCACTAATGTCATATCTGCACCAATGGACAAGATATTTTTACTTATTTTGGTATCACCTTAAGTCTAACACTTCTTTCACTTCAAATTCTTCATAATTGTCCACTTCTATAGGATGAGGTGGGATTTTAAATGGTTCAAGAAGAGACTCAAGGAACATGGGATGGATCTTCATTCACTCAAGTAGATGTAATCAATAAGCAAATGAATTGATTTATCCACAAATAGGAAAAGGTCCAAACATGTAGTAGACCAACTTATCACAATGACGAGTAGTCTTAATATTACAACAAAGTAACCATACCTTGTCACCTACATCGAATTGTGGCTGTTCTTTTTGATAGGCATCCACATTGATCTTTTGTTGTTCTTAAGCTTTCATTAATTGCGCCTTCATTGTTGCATGTAGCTCTGATAAATGATTTGCCAAATCTTGTGGTGTAAAATTATCAACTTTTGAAAAGTCAAAAGTATCGAGTTGTGGATGATAATCATAATTAGCAAAAAAAGGTGTTTGTTGCGTAGAAAAATATATTGTATTATTGTAAGCAAACTCTGCCAATGATAAGAGGATTGTCAAATCGTCTTATTGATAATTGATGGTATATCTTAAGTATTACTCTAAAACTTGGTTTATGCATTCTATTTGTCCATCAATTTGAATATGAAAGGCCAAAAAAAGCTTTATATCTACCTTTAGAATCTTAAAAAGGATTCAGTAACATCTTGATAAAAATTAACTCCCTCTATCCGATATAATATCTTTTGATAATCCATGATATCGATAGATATTGTCAAAAAAAAGCTTGGCAATTTCTTCACCTGTGATAGATGTTCTACATGGTAGAAAATGTGCCATTTTGATAAAACTATCTACTATCACAAATATAAAATCGCACGAGCCTGAGATTGAAAGTTTTGTAATAAAATCCATAGAAACAGAAGACCGTGGTTGTTTTGAAATGGATAATGGCTGAAGAAGTCCATAAGGTCGATGACGAGGAGTTTTTGATCTTTAACAAACATCACAAGATTGTATGAAAACTATGACTGCCTTCCATATTTGTGGCCACCAAAAATCTTTAGATATTAGTTCCAAAGTTTTATTGTATTCAAAATGTCCTACTGCTAAAAGTCATGACGAGCTTGAAGAACACATAATTGAGCTTCACCTTCTAGAACATATAAGCATCTCTTGAAATATAGTAGATTGTTCTTGAATTCAAACTTGGAAGTATTATGAGACTTTGAAGGATTTTTTTTAATATTACAAATAAGAGGATTAGAAGATATACTTGAGTAAACTTACTTAATGAAAGTTGAATCATCGATTAGTATTGATTTCAAAACTCAAAGATGAAGATGCTCTAGCTTCAAGAGAATTATCCATTGTTGATAAAAAGTAGCATCCCCTTTCTTTGGTGCAAGGTAAGATCATGTAGAGAGTGCATAAATCTTGTTATTTTTTCGATCGATAAGTGATCTTGAATTTGAATCTTGATAAAGACATACTCTAATGGACTTAGCGACGATTCAAAATACGTACTAACATAAAATATTTAAGGTTCTTGTGATCCGTATACAGAGTGACTTGACTAAGAGCACCTTCTAGATAATGGCACCATTCTTGAAACAAATCCATGATTGCAAGAAGTTCTTTATTGTGGATCTTGTAGTTGATCTTGGTTTTTGAAATTTTTTTGGAATAAAAAGCTATTAGATGAAGTTTATCATCTATTCCCATTTGTGATATTATGACACCCAAAGCAAAGTTTGATGCATCTGTTTCCATTAAAAATGGCTTAGAAAAATTGACACAATACAAGATTGGTACAAAAACAAAGGCTATCTTGAAAGCTTCAAATGCTACTTCTGTTTCTTGATTCCATTGAAATTTGTCTTCACTAATCAAACATGTAAGTGGAGCTGCAACTTGAGAGAAGTCTTTGATGAAGATCCGATAGTAGTTGGCAAATCTCAAAAAGTATTGGACATCTCTTATCATTTTTGGGATCTTCCAATCCATAATAGCTTGAACTTTCTTAGGATCCATCATAAGTCCATCATTTGAAATGATGTATCATAAGAAGTCAACTTAAGTAGTGTAAAATACACACTTTTCTATCTTGGCATAGAGTCTTGCATCTATTAGTTTTTGTAACACACAATGAACATGAAGTTCATCTTCTTTTATATTCTTAGAATAGATTAAGATGTCATTTAGGTAACAAACAAAAAAATCATATAAAAACTCTCGAAAGGCATCATTTATTAGATGTTAGAATGTTGTTGGTATATTTGTAAGTCCAAAAGACATGACATTATATTCGAAATGTCCATACCTTGTTCAAAATGCAGTCTTCTATTCATCTCATTCTTTGATGCGTATCAGATTGTAAACTCCTTGTAGATCTATTTTTGTATAGAAATTAGCTTCATTCAATTGATCAAGAAGTCTAGATATCAAAGATAGTAGAGTATTTATTTTTGATGGTGATTTTGTTGAGTCCTTGATAATTGACACACATCCGCAATGATCCATCTTTTTTCTTGACAAATAAAATTGGAGCTCATGTTGGAGATTTGAAATGGCATATGAAGTTCTTAGCTAGATTTTCTTCAATATACTCCTTGATTTCAGCCAACTCATTTTGTGATAAACTATACATTGGTCCAAATGGCAGTTATGCTCCTTCTTAAAGGTCAATTGAGCAGTCATAGGAACAATGATCTAAAAAAGTATCCGCATTCTTCCTCTCAAATACATCCTAAAAATCTTGATATTCGCTTGAAATGCCACTTGAAACCATTCCATTAGTAGAAACATGTGTGGCATAAATGATACTAGATGATCCTTCTTTTACAACATGTAAGAAAGCTCTTAGAGTTACAAATATAGGTTTAATTGTACTAGACTTATGACTTTCTACTTGATTAACAATGCTCTTAGTTATACTTTCAAAAAAATCAAGACTATGAGAAGTCCAATCTATTTTAGGATTATATTTTTTTAGCTATAATAAACCTAAAATGATTAAATTAGATAGAGATCTAATGATATTAAATATTACAAAGCTACTATAACTATTAGTTGCTACTTTTATAGGAAGGATTTCATGAGTAACATTTTCTAAAAACAACAAACGACCATCTATGATTTCTACATGAACAAATTTAGTTTTCTTGACTGAAAAGTATGATATATCTTTTAGCAAATTCTTCAATTAAAAAACATGATGAGGCTCTTGAATCTAATAAGGCAAAGGCTTTGTGATGTTTAGGTCCTAAAATAACATTTATCACAAAATAAAGAGAGGATTTTCAGGAGAGAATAGGACCTTTACTAGATATTTTATAAGGTTCCAGCCGCATGGTCCCTATTGTAGCTGGACAAACTTGTTTTCTAACATACTATCTTTTTTAATAGCCGTACTTCTCATTTTATAGTTGCGTCATTTCTTTGGGCAATGTTGAGCAATATGCTTAGGTTCTCCATAATATAAGTATAATCCTTTTTTATGACGACAAGTCTTTTTTTGCTCAACAAGATGTTTAAAAAGTACTACATTAATTTACATATCTTTTACTTTTGAATATATGTAATAAAGAGATGTTGGTATTGCCATTAAATTATAGTAAGGTTGAGGTCCACTTGTACAGTTCTCAGATCAAAATTCAAAAAGATGATTGTTGCACTTCATAGCAAATTTAATTGCTTGACTAAATGTTTGATGATTAAGTAACTTGAGCATTAATTTTTTTACCTCATATTGTAATCCGAAGAGAAATTGGCTAACAAGTGCAGTATCATCCCACTTGATATTAATTGCAAGTTGTCAAAACTGTGAAGCTGTCAAGGAGAAGAACTCGATGAAAAAGCAATTCAGACAAGTGAGCCTTCACTCAAAGAAGGATAACAAAATATAAATAAATAAGTATGTATATTCAAAGAAAAACTGGAATGGCTATTGCCAAAAGACAAGAAAACTAGAGACCCTTAAAACTAGACTAGAAGCAAGAATGGAATTAACAAGAGTAAAGAAGGCTTCATTCTTGTCTCTATATATACTATCTAACTAGGAGCTACGTGGCGATGTTCTATAGGACCTCCAATATGTGTTGACTTTGTAGGACACATGCCTTGACTTATAAGGCAAGTTTTTCTACATGTGTGACACATGGTTAACTTATTGACAATGTTTTTAATCCAAAAAGTCAATTAAAGACATCTATAAAGTCAAAGCAGTATTTATAAAGCTTCTAGGAAGCTTCCATATCAAATACTATAGAATTAACTTACTTTTATCTAATTTTACTTACTTCTACCTATTTATATATATAATTACTCGTTTATATGGGTATGTCCATGACATTACTTCCCCCATTTAGGAACGAGTTCCACGAGGAGCGGTCATCATATGTTCAGGAAATCTATAATGTAACGAATTATATTTGTCACATACTTTAATCTTTGTTCTCTTCAAAGATGATTGATAGGGCCTATCAATCATCTGTAGTATCCCATACCTGTCAAGGACAAAGACTCGATGAGGAAAAATATACACCAAAAGGCTATCTCGATATAATAAGTCAAAATATAAACAAGTAGGTATATTAAAAGGAAACAGGAATGGCTATTGCCACAAGACAAGAAACTAAAGACTCTTGAACCTGGACTAGAAGCAAGAAAGGAGTTGACAAGAGTGAAGAGGGCTTCACTCTTGCCTCTATATATACTATCTAACTAGAAGCCACATGGCGATGTTCTATAAGACCTCCAATATATGTTGACTTTCTAGGCCACATGCCTTTGCTTACAAGGCAAGTTTTCTATGGATGGACCACGTAGTTAGCTTGTTCTTTAAGCTTCCAACATGTGTGGCACATGGCTAACTTGTTGACCAAGTTTCTAGCCTAAAAGTCAACTATAGACTCCTATAAAGTCAAAGAAGCGTCTATGAAGCTTCTAAGAAGCTTCTCTAGAAGATATTACACAATTAACCTACTTTTATCTACTTTTACATACTTTTATCTATTCATATAGGTAATTATATGTATGTCCGTGACATTACCCCCCCTTCTAGGGAATAGTTCCACGAGGAGCGGTGATTATATATTGAGAAAATCTAATATGCGGCGAATTGTATTTGTTACATACTCTGATCTTTAGTCTCTTCGAAGATAGTTGATGGGTCCTCTTAGCCATCGATAATGTCCCATTCCAGGGCGAGAAGACCACCCTGTTATTTGATCACTGTTGAGGCCTTCATAACTTCCTTCAAATAATACATTTGAAACACCATCAGGAGTCGTTCTCATCTCTAATAATATCATCAAACATCGAGAATCTCTTCCAAGGTCGTGATACCAAATGCGTTGTATCTCACCATCTATTCGAGGAAGAACATGTCGTTCTTGAGGGTCTTCATCTCGGTTGCGTCGTCTTGAAGGTTGTGACAATCGCAATGTCTCATCCTGTAAGTCAGCAAACGAAGGTTCTTGAGTTGAATCCGCTGGTTGTTGGCTCTCCATCTAATTAGCGTCACAAATGCGAAGAAGTTACAAACAAGGATAGGAAATTGAATGTTATCTTGCCTCAATCTTGTCTCTTTTATAAGAGAGGTTTTCATCTTGGTTTTGATGGATGTCGTTGATGAAAAACTTTGACTTTAGCTGATGCATTTGCTAGATTCCTAGATGGCTCCCATGTGCGCTCACTAATATCATATCCGTGCCAATGAACAAGATACTCCAGCTTATTTCGGCGCCGCCTTGAGTCTAATATCTCTTCCACCTCAAATTCTTCATTATTATCTATTTCTATAGGAGGCGGTGGCATTTGTCTTCTTCCTTGTATATCCACTGTCTTATATGGTTCAAGAAGAGACACGTGGAATACAAGATGGATCTTCATTGACTCCGGTAGATGTAACCGATATGCAACTGGGTTGATCTGTTCAGAAACAGAAAAGGGGCCAAGCCTACGATAGTCCAATTTGTCACAATGTCGAGTGGTCTTGATATTGCGACGAAGTAGCCATACCTTATCACCCACGTTGATCTGTGGTTGCTCCTTACGATATAGATCTGCGTTTATCTTTTGTCGTTCTTGAGCTTCCTTCAATTGTGTCTTCATTATTGCATGTAACTCTGACAACCGATTTGCCATATCTTCTGCTGCAGGATTATCAACTTTTGAAAAATCAAAAGTATCAAGTCGTGGATGATAGCCATAATTGGCAAAGAAAGGTGTTTGTTGCGTGGAAGAATGTACCGTATTATTATAAGTAAACTCTGCCAATGGCAGAAGGGTTGTCCAATCATCTTGTTGGTAGTTGATAGTACACCTTAAATATTGCTCCAAGACTTGGTTTACGCGCTCTGTTTGTCCATCAGTTTGAGGATGAAAAGCCGAAGATAGTTTTATGTCCACTTTTAAAATCTTGAAAAGGGTCCTCCAAAATCTTGACACAAATTGAGTTCCCCTATCCGATATGATATCTTTAGGTAATCCATGATAGCGATAGATATTATCAATGAAAAGCTTAGCTGTTTCTTCACCTGTGATAGATTTTGTACATGGCACAAAATGTGCCATCTTGGTGAAACGATCTACTATCACAAATATAGAATCATAAGATCTTGAGCTTGGAAGATCTGTGATGAAATCCATAGAAACAGAAGACCATGGTTGTTCTGGTATAGGTAATGGCTGAAGAAGTCCGTAAGGTCGATGACGAGGAATTTTTGATCTTGAACAAATATCACATGATTGTACAAAGTCTTTGATTGACTTCCACATTTGTGGCCACCAAAAGTCTCTTGATATGAGTTCCAAAGTCTTATTATATCCAAAGTGCCCTGCTGTTGGAAAGTCATGACGTGCTTGAAGAACACGTAAATGTGCTTCTCCTTCTGGAACATATAAGCGTCCTTTAAAATATAATAGATTATTCTTGAACTCGAACTTAGAAGGATCATGACACTTGGAAGAATTATTCTCGATATCATAAACAAGAGGGTCTGAGGACATACTGGACTGGATTTGCTTGAGAAAAGTTGAATCAACAGTCAATGTTGATTTCATTGCTCGGAGATGAAATTGCTCCGGTTTCAAGGGGACCATTCTTTGTTGCTCAAAAGCTGCATCTCCTTCTTTTGGTGCAAAATAAGAACGTCTAGATAGGGCATCGGATAAACCTTGTTGTTTTCCTGGCCGATAAGTGATAATGAACTCGAATCTTGACAAAGACATACTCCAACGAGCTTGACGACGATTCAACACGCGTGCTGACATGAAATACTCGAGGTTCTTGTGATCTGTATACACAGTGACTGGACTAGAAGCGCCTTCTAGATAATGACACCATTCTTGAAAGGAATCCACGATCGCAAGAAGTTCTTTATCGTGGATCTCATAATTGATCTCGGCTGCTGAGAATTTTCTTGAATGAAAAGCTATCGGATGGAGTTTGTCATCTGTTTCCATTTGTGATAAAACTGCACCCAACGCAAAATCTGATGCATCTGTTTCCATAAAAAATGCCTTGGAAAAGTCAACACGATATAAGACTGGTGCAGAGACAAACGATGTCTTCAAGGCTTCAAATGCTGCTTCCGCTTCTTGATTCCATTGAAATTTATCTTTACTAGTCAAGCGTGTAAGTGGAGCTGCAACTCGTGAGAAATCTTTGATGAAGATCCGATAGTAATTGGCAAATCCCAAGAAACATTGAACATCTCTTACTGTCCTTGGAATCTTCCAATCCACGATTGTTTGAACTTTCTTAGAATCCATCATGAGACCATCATTTGAAATGATGTATCCTAAAAAGTCAACTTGAGTAGTGTGAAATACACACTTTTCCATCTTGGCGTACAATCCTGCATCTCTAAGTTTTTGTAATACTTGACGAACATGTATTTCATGTTCTTCGACGTTCTTGGAATAGATCAAGATATCGTCTAGATAGCAGACGACAAAATTGTCTAAGAATTCACGAAATACATCATTCATGAGATGTTGAAAAGCAGCTGGTGCATTCGTGAGTCCAAAGGGCATGACATTATATTCGAAATGTCCATACCTGGTTCGAAACGCAGTCTTCCATTCATCTCCTTCTTTGATCCGTACTAGATTATATGCTCCTCTTAGATCTATTTTTGTATAGATCTTAGCTTGATTCAATTGGTCAAGGAGTCCTGATATCAAAGGTAATGGATACTTGTTCTTGATTGTGATCTTGTTGAGTCCTCGATAATCAACACACATTCGTAAAGATCCATCTTTTTTCTTTACGAATAGAATTGGAGCTCCTGCTGGAGATTTTGAATGGCGTATGAAATTCTTCGCTAAATTCTCGTCAATATATGTCTTGAGTTCAGCCATCTCATCTTGCGATAAACTGTAAATTGGTCCAAATGGTGGCTGAGTTCCTTCCTTGAGGTCGATTGAACAATCATATGGGCGATGCTCAGGAAGAATATCTGCATTCTTTTTCTCAAAAACGTCTTGATACTCCTGATATTGACTTGGAATGCCACTTGAAGTCTTTACGTTTTCAGAAATAGGTGCAGCATAAATAGCAAAAGTTGATCCTTCTTTTGCTGCGTGTATAAATGCTTTTGCACCTATCAGTACGAGTTTTACTATACTAGACTTATAATTTTTTACTTGATTGGTAGAACTATTAATAATGCTCTCTGAAAAGTCAAGTTTATACGAATTCCAATCTATTCGAGGGTTATATTTTTCTAGCCAGGATAAATCTAAAATAATTGGATTGGACGGAGATTTAATTATGTTAAAAGCTATGTAGCTATCATAACCGTCTATTGTTACTTTTATAGGATGAGTTTCATGAGTGACATCTCCAAAAGACAAGGGACGACGATCTATGACTTCTACATGTACTGGTTTAGGTTTCTGTACAAAAGGTATTTTACGACTTTTAACAAATTGTTCATCTAAAAAACATGCTGAGGCTCCCGAATCTAATAAAGCCGAGGCTTTGTAATTCTTAGGTCCTAAATATAAGTGTATTATAAAACAAGGAGAGTGTTCTGAGGAGAGGATAGGACCTTCATTAGGAATTGTACAAGGTTCCAACTGCATGGTCCCTATTGTAGCTGGACGAATCCGTTTTTCGACATGTTGTCTTCTTTGACCGTCGTACCCCTCATTTTATAGTTGCATCGTTTCTTTGGACAATGTTGAGCAGTGTGCTTAGGTTCTCCGCAATATAAACATAATCCTTCTTGACGACGACGAATCTTTTCTTGCTCAGTTAGAGGTTTAAAACGTACCGCGTCAATTTGCATGTCTTCTACTTCCGAATGTACGTTTGGCAAAGATGTTGATGTTGCCATTGAGTAATAACGTTGAGGTTCCCGTGAATGATTCTCAGATCGAAATTCAAAAAGTCGATTATCACATTTTACCGCAAAATCGATTGCTTGACTCAAAGTTTGAGGATCAGGTAAGTTGAGCATCAATTTCTTTACTTCGTATTGCAATCCATAAAGAAATTGACTGATGAGTGCAGCATCATCCCACTTGATGTCAATTGCAAGTTGTCGAAATTGTGAAGCATATACTGTTACTGAGCGATTTCCTTGTCGCAGAATTCGGATCTTATTTGTTGCAACACGAGTTGCATCGTGTTCACCATACATAGATCGAAACTCTGCCAAAAAAGCTTCCAAATTGTCCAATATTGGATTTCGTTGTTCAAGAAAAGACGAAAACCACGATAATGCAGAACCAGAAAGTAGAGTGCCAATAAACCTGACTTGTGATCCTGGAGTTGGATAGCTTTGCGATTGAAGTTCAATTGCCAATTGTACTTGATTGATGAACCCTCGAAACTTTGATCTCGTACCATCAAATTTCTCAGGTAAGGCAATTCTTGGTTCTCTAGTGCTTATAGGGTGTTGTACAATTGGAGAAGGAACGTGATTTGTTGTAGATGTTGAAGCAGCTCCGATCATCTCTATATCTCCACTTTTTGCTATTCTTGTTCTTTCCTGTGTTGGTGAATTGAGTTGATGCATCGCAAGCATTAACTCCCTCATTTGCTCTTGCATTTGTGCCATTGCACTCTTCATTTCAACAAGCTCTGCCATAATGACACTAAGAAGAAAAATTTGTTTGATATTGCTCAAGACAAAAGAAAAGAAAGACTTGATAACAAGGAAGATACTAAGAACAATATCAGTTTAGAAGTGGGTAATCCGCAAACTTCTAATACGCTTATGTCTTGTCAAGAGAAAGGCGTAATCCACTCTTACTCAAGAAAAAACAAAGCTCTGATATTGTAAGTGTACTCTTGTCAATCTGTCATTGACAAAGACTCGATGAGAAAAAATATACACCAAAAGGCTATCTCGATATAATAAGTCAAAATATAAACAAGTAGGTATATTAAAAGGAAACAGGAATGGCTATTGCCACAAGACAAGAAACTAAAGACTCTTGAACTTGGACTAGAAGCAAGAAAGGAGTTGACAAGAGTGAAGAGGGCTTCACTCTTGCCTCTATATATACTATCTAACTAGAAGCCACATGGCGATGTTCTATAAGACCTCCAATATATGTTGACTTTCTAGGCCACATGCCTTTGCTTACAAGGCAAGTTTTCTATGGATGGACCACGTAGTTAGCTTGTTCTTTAAGCTTCCAACATGTGTGGCACATGGCTAACTTGTTGACCAAGTTTCTAGCCTAAAAGTCAACTATAGACTCCTATAAAGTCAAAGCAGCATCTATGAAGCTTCTAAGAAGCTTCTCTAGAAGATATTACACAATTAACCTACTTTTATCTACTTTTACATACTTTTATCTATTCATATAGGTAATTATATGTATGTCCGTGACAATACCAGAGCAAGAAGACCACCCAATTATTTGATCATTGTTGAGGCCTTCATAACTTCCTTCAAATAGAATATTTGAAATACCATCAGGAATTGTTCCTACTTCTAATAAAATTACCAATCATCGAGAGTCCCTTCCCAAGTCGTGATACCAAACGCATTGTATCTTGTCATCTATTCGAAGAAGAACATGTCATTCTTGAAGATCTTCATCTCAATTGGGTCGACTTGAAGGTTATAACAATTGTAATGTCTCATCTGGCAGGTCAACAAATAAAGGCTCTTGAGCCGAATCTGCTGGTTGCTGGTTTTCTATCTCCCGAGCGTCACAACTATAAAAAAGCTATAAATAAGGATTGAAAGTAGAATGTTATCTTGCCTAGATGTTGTTTCTTTTATAAAGAAGATTTTCGTCTTGATTTTGATAGACGTCGTCGATGAAAAGTCTCCACCACCTTTGCTGCATTTGCAAGATTCTTTACTGACTCTCATGTACATTCACTATCATCATATCCATGCCAATAGACAAGATATTCTAATTTATTTTGGTGCCACCTTGAATCTAAGACTTCTTCTACTTCAAACTCTTCATTATTGTCCACTTCTATAGAAGGAGATGGAGCTTGTCATCTTCTTCATATGTCCACTATCTTGTATGGTTCAAGAAGAGACACATGGAATACAGGATGGATTTTCATTGACTCCAGTGTCGTATTACGTGCTTTCCTGCTCGAAAACGCGCCGGGCGTTTGGCTGTAGAAGGTAGTATGGAGATTCGCCGATAGTCAAGCAGTCTATCAGTTTTTGACTACTGGAATATAAACGACTGCAACAATGTACCGTAAATCTATACGGATGCTCTTCGACTGCTTGTCGAAGTCCTTTTTGTCCGAGCCGATACGTCTCTAGACGTTACAGAGAACCCCGAACAACCCAAACTGTTAATCTTCAATACCGCTTTGTACTTACGATCTTGTATCCATTGACTATCTTGTTAGATTAACCCAATAAATTTCATTCACTCCGCATACTCAATCCTATAGACACCCTTTTAATCCTTCAATCATAGACGTAACTCGATTTCACATAATAATCAAGAGTATTCAAACCCACTTCATTAAAAATCTCGATTCACCATTACAATACTGACTTCAGCAGCGATTGCCTCAGTCTTCCCAAAACTCTACGAAGAAGAAAAATCCAAATTCTCTGTCTTTCCTTCCCCGACTCGAAGCATGAAGCTTCTCTCTCTAATCCCTCCTTGATCTTCAAAAAAACCTCCAATGAAAACCGAACTAGTAACCTTGCAAAAGCTTGAAAACTAGCTCCCCCCGATTCTTAGAGACAAAAAACCTCCCCCCCTTCAAAACTATATCCCCCCTAACCTTATCCTCTGAATTTCTTCAATCTTCCGTCTTAGATCCGGAATTGGCTCCCACCGTCAAGCTTGGATCCGAAATTGGCTCTCGCCGTCAGAGCTTTCTCCACCGTTTTTACCTTTAAGAAATCCATTTACCGAAAACAACGTTCCCTGAAATGGCACAGAGAACAGGACAACCTGAAACAGAATCGAACCCCGTAATCGGGACCACATTGAGTCACCCGACCAATTCAGGTCTCATATTGGGAAAGATGGCCGTAGTCACCTAGATGTTCCCGTAATTGGGTCAAATTGGTCCTCGCGTCAGATTAGCTAAGACCCGTAGTAAGACCTGGATTTTCCATAATTAGACTGCATTGGGTTGACCGGCCAATTCAGGTCTCATATTGGATAAGAGGATCCGGATTGGATTCTCAAAATTGGATCCAATTGGCTCTTCGAACCCGTCGTGTGAATTGGTCCTTCTCTTCCTGCTGACTCCCGTTATTGGAATCGAATGGAGCATTTCAGTATGCCCCGGCTGACTGTAACGGAGCGACTGAACCTGACCACTCAGTATTTGCACTCGAGTTGGTCGATGCTCCCAATATTCGAGGTAACTGAATATTAATAAAATTCCCTTATCTTTTTATTTTCACTGTATACTCGTGTTACAATACGACATCCACCCCCTCTGAACCTGTGCATCCTCCAGTATGCACCAATTTACCCAATTGCTGTTTGATTCAGAATATATCCTCTACGTATTTGTCCACTTCGTCTTCGTCACCTTCATTATCCAAATCACTTTCATCTTCTTGCTGCGGAATCTGTGTACCTTCATTAAGGTCTTCCATATTCATCTCCGCGTGTCTTCGTTTAAATATTTTTACTCGCTTCCTTGCAATTGGTATTTTCAATTTTGTACCATCTAACTCCCGTAATGAGTAAGTCGCATTATCATGAACAATTGTTACAACATATGGTCCAAACCAACGTTTTGAAAATTTCCGCAAAGTACTATGTTGATTATCCAGACTATTGTCATAAACAAGTACCCAGTCACCTTCCTCGATTGCTTTTGGTCTCAATCGATGTTGCTTATCGAATCGCGCCTTGTTTTGTAACCTTGCTCTTTTTAACCTTTCCAATGCTATCTGGACATCTTCCGTTCTTTGCTCCAATTGTCGAATCCTAATAGCCAGAAGTTCTTCTCTTGTCAATCCATCTTCCCATGGTAGCATACTCCAAGTAAGTACCTTTTCTTCAATCGAGATAATTGATTTTTGACTTGTCATAAGTTCTACTGGCATATATCCTGTCACCGAACTATGTGTTGTTCGATCAGCCCATAATGCAAATGACAAAAGCCGTGGCCACTCTTTAACTTTCCCATTACAAGCTTTAACCAATGCTTTCACAATCGGCGGGTGACCGCGTTCGCTTTTCGCATTCCCTTCCGGATTATAAGCAGTAGTCAGTGATAGTTTAACTCCACATTTTTCAAAGAACTTACGAGCTTCTTGTGCATTTAATTCTCCACGATCTGTAGTGATTTTTCCTACGCACCCGTAATGGCAAATGACATCTTCAAGCAAAAACCTACAAATCCCCTCTGTAGATTTTGTCCTCAATGCTCTTCCTTCTACTTGATTTGATAAATCTTCACGAGCTAAAACCAAATATCTCATCTGCCATAACCCAACCGGCATAATAACCAAATCAACAACCCATTTAAAATGAATAGTCAGAGGATACGTAGGATGAAGACCATCTCGATGTCGGATATTAGAATACGATTGACAGATTTCACATGACTCTACAAATGAGAGCACATCTCGATACATATTTTTCCACCAATATCGTTCCTTGAGTTTAGCAAAAGTAGCCCAGATTCCTCTATGGCCTGCCCATAAACTATCATGAAACCCCTTTAATAATTTTAGTCTTTCTTCCTTTTTGCCTATCACTCGCTGTGGCATCTCAATTCCTTTCTTCGGTCTCTTCCATAAGAATCCATCTCGAAGTAAAAATCCATATGCTTTTTTTCTTATTTGTTTGAATTTTTCTGTAGACCAATTCTCCTGCTTAGTCAAGGTATTCAAATAATGACCAACATCCAATAATTCTCCTTCATAAGATTCTTCAAGAAATAGCTTGTCTTCTCTGTTGAGATTTGATATTGAATAGAATTTCAATCCGACATCATCAATGTCTTCAACCATTTCGTCCTCCTTCTCATATCTTGCTCGAGATAGCATGTCTGCTACTAAATTGTCCTTCCCAGTGATATGTTTAAATTCTGGATTTAGTGACTTAATATAAGCAATCCATCTCAACATTGCAATATCTGGCGTTGAATAGTTAATAATCATTCCAAGCAATGGCAAGCAATCTGTTTCAATTACTACTACTGCCCCAATCAAATAGTCCTTTTCAGCTTTCATAGCCGAAATGACTCCCCAAAGTTCTCTTTTGACTTGCGAATATGCACGCTGACGAATACTTAAAAATTTAGCCCCAAATCAAACTGCAAATCTACTCCCATTTGAATCATCTTGACCCAGAGCCCATCCAAAGGCAATTGGACTAGCGTCCACAGTAAGAATCACTGGTCTATTGTACTTATAATCAACCTTCCTCAATATTGGAGGTGACATCAATAATTTCTTCAATCTTTGCATTGCCTGAATATGCCTTTCTTCCCATTTAAATAGGTAACCCTTGCGTAACAGTTCATATAATGGATCCGCTATGTGAGCAAAATGAGGGATCCAGATTCAATAAAATACACATGCACCCAAAAACTTGCGAACCTCTGTTAAAGAATCACAATCCTCTTTCATCCTTCCAATTGCATCAACTTTAGTCCGATCTGGTTTTCTTCCGTAGGATCCACATAAATGTCCAACAATTACAACCTCTCGCACTTCAAATACGGACTTCATACCCGATAATGTAAGATGAACTTCTCCAAGCCGAGTTAAAATCTTTTCACAATCTTGTATATGATCAACAACATATCTGCGACACCCCCTCGTATCTAAAGTTTCATCCTTATCTCCTTCTCTGTACCCTTTTATAGGAACATCATCTAGAAAAGGCATAGTCTTTTCTGGAATAAAATCTCTCAATACCTTATTCATCCCATTCATCATATGCGCAACTGAGTTGGTCGCGCCTTGAGGAAGAGTGCACATTCTAACCAATCCAAGCGGTGTCCTCATCGTTGTCATATCTCTACTTCCTTCGGCAAATTGAAATTGATCATAACTTGAATACAAATCACCCATTGAATAGATCGCCCTTCCAGCAAACGCCTCAACAAATTCATCCACAATAGGTCCAATTCCTACATTCCAGACAGTTACAGCATTCACCGGCTGCATATCTTGAATAAACCGTAGTGACCCATTCTTCTTAGGTACCGTAAACCATCGACTAGAATACGGTGCAAATGAAGGTTCTAATATTTTCATCTTTATCTTTTCTTTCAATAGTTCCACCAATTTAGGTAAATGTGCCCTCGATACTGGAATCGGTCTTAGATTCCAAGGTACATGCGGTACAGCGAAGATAACCATAGGTGTTATAATATTTGGATCCACACACCCAATTTCATGAGATTCGAAGGCAAACGATCTACCTTATTTAGCCAACATCTTTTTGAAGCAAGTAATTTCCTCCGGCAATAAAGAACCATCAGAACCAATCTTCAATTCTTCAAAAGTCTCTTCAGTAAACTGATGTCCAATACTCATTGGATCTCTTAAACTTGCTTCTTTTGATGCTTCTCCCATTTGTTCTTTAGAATCCTCTGGTAATGGTCCGGCAACAGGCTTTACCTTCTTATCTGCCGTTTTATATCTCATCTCTACTGTGACTTCTGGTGCTTGAAAAGATTCAAGCATGGTATAAACCTCTCTCGAATGAATCTCAACAATCTTATCATTATCCCCTAACCCAATAGATGTAATCAATTCCAATGAATCTTCCAGCCCATTTTCTTCATAAACACCCAAAATCCTCTCATCATCTTGCAATGTACCTATCTTGCGTAACTGTCCTTCAATATCATATAATCTTTTTCTTTCTTTTCTTTTAAAATCTTCAACTTTCTTATACATAATATTTCCATTCTCCAATATACCAATAAAACTCGCATCAAAGGCACCTTCATCTTGCGAGAGTACCTCCTCTTTTGTACCTCCATAATCTCGCTTTACAGTGGTACCTCCCCAAAATCCTTAAATCCTTCAACAATCTTTGGCAATGGTTTCTCCCTCAACCTATCTCGATTCCGTTCATGGTTAGGAGGTACTGTTAGAAATTGTACAGCTTTCCTTCCATCTTCACTCCGTACCCTTGCATAAGCAGAACCATCGTCAAGTACCTTTGTTTCCATCCGTATTGCCGTGATATAAGGTTGTCCTAAAATCAACGGATAAGACGTTGTATCTTGAACGAAGAAATGTTGCTCCGTCGCAACATCTCCAATCCGAATTTTGACATCTGGACAAGCTCCATATAATTCGCCTTGTGTGTTATTAGCTGCTCGTATTGCCCATCCATGTTCTATATCAATTGGCCATTTTTGCTTCTTATAAAGATCTTTAGACATGAGATTTATTTCAGAACCATGGTCCACCAAAGCAACTATTGGTTCTTCTATATCTCCTACCTTCACCAATACCTCAGTAGTTGCCCTTGCCCAATGCTTTCGAGTATAATGGCTCAAAGTTTCCATTTCCTTGTCACTAGAATCTTCGAAACGTACTCGCTGATTATACCCATTCTTTTCATTTGTTGGTTGCTTGTAGCCAATGTCAACCTCTTCTTCATCTCTACATATTCTTGCATCAATAGCATGACTCATTCCAGTTTCGCTCATTAATTGCCTCTTTCGCTTAATGCTATCAATGATAACATCATGAAACTCCTTCTTTGCAATTCCTAAGACTTCTTTCAATGTGAATTCCACCTTAGCATTTAATGTACGTTCTTCCAACACCCCTTTCAAATTTGTTGCCACTTCAATGTCAGAAAGTAGCTTATAAGCAATTGATTTGCGCCTATCTTTTGTCTCCATTGTTTTTTCTCCCAATGATGCTGAGGTATCTTTTACAGGCAATTCTTGTGAAGCTGCCTCCCGAGCCTTGTCTCCTCGAGTTTGCCTCTTAAAAGAATTTCCTTCTCTAGTATTATCAAAATTTTCTCGTCTTTTTTCTTCCATCAAAGCTTCATGTTGGCTCTTAGCAATATATGCATGAACTGAAAGAGACTCAACACGATCCTCCCAACCTGTTCTTCCTCGTATTGTAGCTGCAGTTCTCAATAACGCTTCTCGAGGTAATTTCCCTTCTTGCATTGTAGAAACGGCAGAAGCCCAAAACTCACTAGTTTCCGTACTTCTACCAATTTCATTATCTACTCTAGCACCATAACTTGCACTTTCTCGTGCTACTGTTTCATGCCCTTTTAAGTAATCTTGAACCAATGCTCTCATTCCTCCCTTGCCAAAATTGGTTTGAAGAAGATCCTCCCTATCTTTCAATGCTATCTTCCCATCTTTCCTGCAAATAATTCCCTGCCGTATCATATTATTAAATTCATTGCAATCTTTTCTAGTGTGTGAAGCATCATCACACCAAATGCATCTTTGTACATATCCTTGTTTTGAAACATTCTTCGAATTGTTTATAGAAGTATTCTCTTCAAGTCTTGCCAATTTGATTTGAAGATCTCGCATTCCTCGTATAATTTCTTCCATACCCATATCTGCTTTCTTTGACAAGGATGTCGAAGGTTGAACTGTAGGCATTGTCGGTGGTGTTGTACGTACTGGAGCTTTGGATGCTTCTACTGTTTTCAGAATATTGCTCCTATCCTTCGTCCTTTCTTTTTTTGTAAGCAACCCCACTGCATCTTCAACGTTCTTCCACTTCGTTGTCAATCCTTCATCTTCTTCTTTGTCTTCAAGAAGGGGTTCTAATTTCTCTTGCAATTCTCCATCAGCAGCTTGAAGAAATAGATCAACTTTGTTCGGCTCCAATGTCAATTTTTCTACCTTCGATAATTGAGAGTACTGTCTCTCAAATTCCCTTAGTAGCTCTGTTGCTTGCAAATTCTTATTGGGCTGTTCAATCCATCCCAGAAACAGCTTCTTAGTAACGCGATCAGCATCTTCCAAGAAATATTCGTCTTTCAATGCATGTGAAAAATCCTCCCATGAATTCCCACAACGATCCGTTGTCGTGTTGTAACACGAGTATACAGTGAAAATAAAAAGAAAGGGGAATTTTATTAATATTCAGTTACCTCGAATATTGGGAGCATCGACCAACTCCAATACAAATACTGAGTGGTCAGGTTCAGTGACTTCGTTACAGTCAGTCGGGGCATACTGGAATGCCCCATTCGATTCCAATAACGGGAGTCAGCAGGAAGAGAAGGACCAATTCACACGACGGGTTCGAGGAGCCAATTGGATCCAATTTCGATAATCCAATCCGGGTCCTCTTACCCAATATGAGACCTGTATTGGTGGGGCAACCCAATGCAGTCTAGTTACGGGAAATCCAGGTCTTACTACGGGTCTTAGCTAATCTGACGCTAGGACCAATTGGACCCAATTACGGGAACATCCAGGTTACTACGGGCATCTTTCCCAATATAGGACCTGAATTGGTCGGGCGACTCAATGTGGTCCCGATTACGGGGTTCGATTCTGTTTCAGGCTATCTTTTTCTCTGTGCCGTCTCAGGGAACGTTGTTTTCGGTAAATGGATTTCTTAAAGGTAAAAACGGAGGAGAAAGTTTGGCGGCGAGAGCCAATTTCGGATCCAAGCTTGAGGTGGGAGCCAATTCCGGATCTAAGACGGAAGATTGAAGAAATTCAGAGGATAAGGTTAGGGGGGATATAGTTTTGGAGTGGTGGGGGTTTTTTTTTTCAAAGGGAAATCGGGGGGGGAAGCGAGTTTTTTTTTCAAGCTTCTGCAAGGTTACAAGTTCGGGTTTCATTGGGGGTTTTTTTGGAAGATCAAGGGAATTAGAGAGAGGAGCTTCATGCTTCGGGTCGGGGAAGGAAAGACATAGAATTTGGATTTTTCTTCTTCATAGAGTTTTGGGAAGACTGAGGCAATCGCGGCTGAAGTCAGTGTTGTAATGGTGAATCGGGATTTTTAAACAAAGTGGGTTTGAATACTCTTGACTGTTTTGTAAAATCGAGTTACGTCTGTGATTGAAGGATTAAAGGGGTGTCTATAGGATTGAGTATGCGAAGTGAATGAAATTTATTGGGTTAATCTAACAAGACAGTCAGTGGATACAAGATCGTAAGTACAAAGGGGTATTGAAGATTAACAGTTTGGGTTGTTCGGAGTTCTCTGTAACGTCTAGAGACCTATCGGTTGGAAAAAAAAAAAAAAAAGACTTTGACAAGCAGTCGAAGAGCATCCGTATAGATTTACGGTACATTGTTGCAGTCGTTTATATTCCAGCAGTCAAAAACTGATAGACTGCTTGACTATCGGCGAATCTCCATACTACCTTCTACAGCCAGACGCCCGGCGCGTTCTTGAGCAGGAAAGCACGTAATACGAAAAAAGTGGTGAACCCGACGTGAAAGCTTGAGGTAGAAGGTATTGGATTTCGGTTGATTTTATCTTTATTTTTTATGGAAAACGAAAATAAAAATTTTGAAGGATTTTTGGGAGAAATTTCTGGTGGGGAGTCTTCTAAAGGACAAGGTATGCACATGGATCCGTCTATTGCTAGTTTGTTTCAAGCCTTCTCATTGTCAATGCAGCAACAGCAAAGCAATGATCGAAAGGAAGCTTTGGCAACCAAAGCATTGCAAGCAGTGGTCAATAAAATTGATCAATTTGATGGGAGGAATATTTCAAGGTATTTAAGATGTTATGTTCGTGAAATGGAATTAAATCGGGTTTCTGAGAAGAAAATGGTTGCACTATTTGGACTTGCCACGATACCGGAGATAAGGGACCACATTACATCGATTACGGATTGTTGTGGGAATTCATGGGAGGATTTTTCACATGCATTGAAAGACGAATATTTCTTAGAAGATGCTGATCGCGTTACTAAAAAGCTGTTTCTGGGATGGATTGAACGGCCCAATAAGAATTTGCAAGCAACAGAGCTACTAAGGGAATTTGAGAGGCAGTACTCTCAATTATCGAAGGTAGAAAAATTGACATTGGAGCCGAACAAAGTTGATCTATTTCTTCAAGCTGCTGATGGAGAATTGCAAGAGAAATTAGAACCCCTTCTTGAAGACAAATAAGAAGATGAAGGATTGACAACGAAGTGGAAGAACGTTGAAGATGCGGTGGGGTTGCTTACAAAAAAAGAAAGGAGGAAGGATAGGAGTACTAATCCGAAAACAGTACATGCACCCAAAGCTCCAGTACGTACTACACCACCGACAATGCCTACAGTTCAACCTTCGACATCCTTGTCAAAGAAAACAGATATGGGTATGGAAGAAATTATACGAGGAATGCGAGATCTTCAAATCAAATTGGCAAGACTTGAAGAGAATACTTCTATAAACAATTCGAAGAATGTTTCAAAACAAGGATATGTACAAAGATGCATTTGGTGTGATGATGCTTCACACACTAGAAAAGATTGCAATGAATTTAATAATATGATACGGCAGGGAATTATTTGCAGGAAAGATGGGAAGATAGCATTGAAAGATAGGGAGGATCTTCTTCAAACCAATTTTGGCAAGGGAGGAATGAGAGCATTGGTTCAAGATTACTTAAAAGGGCATGAAACAGTAGCACGAGAAAGTGCAAGTTATGGTGCTAGAGTAGATAATGAAATTGGTAGAAGTACGGAAACTAGTGAGTTTTGGGCTTCTGCCATTTCTACAATGCAAGAAGGGAAATTACCTCGAGAAGCGTTATTGAGAACTGCAGCTACAATACGAGGAAGAACAGGTTGGGAGGATCGTGTTGAGTCTCTTTCAGTTCATGCATATATTGCTAAGAGCCAACATGAAGCTTTGATGGAAGAAAAAAGACGAGGAAATTTTGATGATACTAGAGAAGGAAATTTTTCTAAGAGGCAAACTCGAGGAGACAAGGCTCGGGAGGCAGCTTCACAAGAATTGCCTGTAAAAGATACCTCAGCATCATTGGGAGAAAAAACAACGGAGACAAAAGATAAGGGCAAATCAATTGCTTATAAGCTACTTTCTGACATTGAAGTGGCAACAAATTTGAAAGGGGTGTTGGAAGAACGTATATTAAATGCTAAGGTGGAATTCACATTGAAAGAAGTCTTAGGAATTGCAAAGAAGGAGTTTCATGATGTTATCATTGACAGCATTAAGCGAAAGAGGCAATTAATGAGCGAAACTGGAATGAGTCATGCTATTGATGCAAGAATATGTAGAGATGAAGAAGAGGTTGATATTGGTTACAAGCAACCAACAAATGAAAAGAATGGGTATAATCAACGAGTACGTTTCGAAGATTCTAGTGACAAGGAAATGGAAACTTTGAGCCATTATACTCGAAAGCATTGGGCAAGGGCAACTACTGAGGTATTGGTGAAGGTAGGAGATATAGAAGAACCAATAGTTGCTTTGGTGGACCATGGTTCTGAAATAAATCTCATGTCTAAAGATCTTTATAAGAAGCAAAAATGGCCAATTGATATGGAACATGGATGGGCAATATGAGCAGCTAATAACACACGAGGCGAATTATATGGAACTTGTCCAGATGTCAAAATTCGGATTGGAGATGTTGCGACGGAGCAACATTTCTTCGTTCAAGATACAACGTCTTATCCGTTGATTTTAGGACAACCTTATATCACGGCAATATGGATGGAAACAAAGGTACTTGACGATGGTTCTGCTTATGCAAGGGTACGGAGTGAAGATGGAAGGAAAGCTGTACAATTTCTAACAGTACCTCCTAACCATGAACGGAATCGAGATAGGTTGAGGGAGAAACCATTGCCAAAGATTGTTGAAGGATTTAAGGATTTTGGGGAGGTACCACTGTAAAGCGAGATTATGGAGGTACAAAAGAGGAGGTACTCTCGCAAGATGAAGGTGCCTTTGATGCGAGTTTTATTGGTATATTGGAGAATGGAAATATTATGTATAAGAAAGTTGAAGATTTTAAAAGAAAAGAAAGAAAAAGATTATATGATATTGAAGGACAGTTACGCAAGATAGGTACATTGCAAGATGATGAGAGGATTTTGGGTGTTTATGAAGAAAATGGGCTGGAAGATTCATTGGAATTGATTACATCTATTGGGTTAGGGGATAATGATAAGATTGTTGAGATTCATTCGAGAGAGGTTTATACCATGCTTGAATCTTTTCAAGCACCAGAAGTCACAGTAGAGATGAGATATAAAACGGCAGATAAGAAGGTAAAGCCTGTTGCCGGACCATTACCAGAGGATTCTAAAGAACAAATGGGAGAAGCATCAAAAGAAGCAAGTTTAAGAGATCCAATGAGTATTGGACATCAGTTTACTGAAGAGACTTTTGAAGAATTGAAGATTGGTTCTGATGGTTCTTTATTGCCGAAGGAAATTACTTGCTTCAAAAAGATGTTGGCTAAATAAGGTAGATCGTTTGCCTTCGAATCTCATGAAATTGGGTGTGTGGATCCAAATATTATAACACCTATGGTTATCTTCGCTGTACCGCATGTACCTTGGAATCTAAGACCGATTCCAGTATCGAGGGCACATTTACCTAAATTGGTGGAACTATTGAAAGAAAAGATAAAGATGAAAATATTAGAACCTTCATTTGCACCGTATTCTAGTCGATGGTTTACGGTACCTAAGAAGAATGGGTCACTACGGTTTATTCAAGATATGCAGCCGGTGAATGCTGTAACTGTCTGGAATGTAGGAATTGGACCTATTGTGGATGAATTTACTGAGGCATTTGTTGGAAGGGCGATCTATTCAATGGGTGATTTGTATTTAGGTTATGATCAATTTCAACTTGCCGAAGGAAGTAGAGATATGACAACGATGAGGACACCGCTTGGATTGGTTAGAATGTGCACTCTTCCTCAAGGCGCGACCAACTCAGTTGCGCATATGATGAATGGGATGAATAAGGTATTGAGAGATTTTATTCCAAAAAAGACTATGCCTTTTCTAGATGATGTTCCTATAAAAGGGTGCAAAGAAGGAGATAAGGATGAAACTTTAGATACGAGGGGGTGTCGCAGATATGTTGTTGATCATATACAAGATTGTGAAAAGATTTTAACTCGGCTTGGAGAAGTTCATCTTACATTATCGGGTATGAAGTCCGTATTTGGAGTGCGAGAGGTTGTAATTGTTGGACATTTTTGCGGATCTTACGGAAGAAAACCAGATCGGACTAAAGTTGATGCAATTGGAAGGATGAAAGAGGATTGTGATTCTTTAACAGAGGTTCGCAGGTTTTTGGGTGCATGTGTATTTTATCGAATCTGGATCCCTCATTTTGCTCACATAGCGGATCCATTATATGAACTATTACGCAAGGGTTACCGATTTGAATGGGAAGAAAGGCATATTCAAGCAATGCAAAGATTGAAGAAATTATTGATGTCACCTCCAATATTGAGGAAGGTTGATTATAAGTACAATAGACCAGTGATTCTTACTGTAGACGCTAGTCCAATTGCCGTTGGATGGGCTGTGGGTCAAGATGATTCGAATGGGAGTAGATTTGCAGTTTGATTTGGGGCTAAAGTTTTAAGTATTCGTCAGCGTGCATATTCGCAAGTCAAAAGAGAACTTTGGGGAGTCGTTTCGGCTATGAAAGCTGAAAAGGACTATTTGATTGGGGCAGTAGTAGTAATTGAAACAGATTGCTTGCCATTGCTTGGAATGATTATTAACTGTTCAATGCCAGATATTGCAATGTTGAGATGGATTGCTTATATTAAGTCACTAAATCCAGAATTTAAACATATCACTGGGAAGGACAATTTAGTAGCAGACATGCTATCTCGAGCAAGATATGAGAAGGAGGACGAAATGGTTGAAGACATTGATGATGTCGGATTGAAATTCTATTCGATATCAAATCTCAACAGAGAAGACAAGCTATTTCTTGAAGAATCTTATGAAGGAGAATTATTGGATGTTGGTCATTATTTGAATACCTTGACTAAGCAGGAGAATTGGTCTACAGAAAAATTCAAACAAATAAGAAAAAAAGCATATGGATTTTTACTTCGAGATGGATTCTTATGGAAGAGACCGAAGAAGGGAATTGGGATGCCACAACGAGTGATAGGCAAAAGGGAAGAAAAACTAAAATTATTAAAGGAGTTTCATGATAGTTTATGGGCAGGCCATAGAGGAATCTGGGCTACTTTTGCTAAACTCAAGGAACGATATTGGTGGAAAAATATGTATCAAGATGTGCTCTCATTTGTAGAGTCATGTGAAATCTGTCAATCGTATTCTAATATCCGACATCGAGATGGTCTTCATCCTACGTATCCTCTGACTATTCATTTTAAATGGGTTGTTGATTTGGTTATTATGCCGGTTGGGTTATGGCAGATGAGATATTTGGTTTTAGCTCGTGA
Source organism: Physcomitrium patens (assembly GCF_059467195.1). Classification (NCBI taxonomy): domain Eukaryota; kingdom Viridiplantae; phylum Streptophyta; class Bryopsida; order Funariales; family Funariaceae; genus Physcomitrium; species Physcomitrium patens. The sequence goes on from NC_143421.1 coordinate 17,370,841, forward strand.
AGATTTATCAAATCAAGTAGAAGGAAGAGCATTGAGGACAAAATCTACAGAGGGGATTTGTAGGTTTTTGCTTGAAGATGTCATTTGTCGTTACGGGTGCGTAGGAAAAATCACTGCAGATCGTGGAGAATTAAATGCACAAGAAGCTCGTAAGTTCTTTGAAAAATGTGGAGTTAAACTATCACTTACTACTGCTTATAATCCGGAAGGGAATGCGAAAAGCGAACGCGGTCACCCGTCGATTGTGAAAGCATTGGTTAAAGCTTGTAATGGGAAAGTTAAAGAGTGGCCACGGCTTTTGTCATTTGCATTATGGGCTGATCGAACAACACATAGTTCGGTGACAGGATATATGCCAGTAGAACTTATGACAAGTCAAAAATCAATTATCTCGATTGAAGAAAAGGTACTTACTTGGAGTATGCTACCATGGGAAGATGGATTGACAAGAGAAGAACTTCTGGCTATTAGGATTCGACAATTGGAGCAAAGAACGGAAGATGTCCAGATAGCATTGGAAAGGTTAAAAAGAGCAAGGTTACAAAACAAGGCGCGATTCGATAAGCAACATCGATTGAGACCAAAAGCAATCGAGGAAGGTGACTGGGTACTTGTTTATGACAATAGTCTGGATAATCAACATAGTACTTTGCGGAAATTTTCAAAACGTTGGTTTGGACCATATGTTGTAACAACTGTTCATGATAATGCAACTTACTCATTACGGGAGTTAGATGGTACAAAATTGAAAATACCAATTGCAGGGAAGAGAGTAAAAATATTTAAACGAAGACACGCAGAGATGGATATGGAAGACCTTAATGAAGATACAGAGATTCCGCAGCAAGAAGATGAAAGTGATATGGATAATGAAGGTGACGAAGACGAACTGGACAAAGACGTAGGGGATATATTCTGAATCAAACAGCAATTGGGTAAATTGGTGCATACCGGAGGATGCACAGGTTCAGAGGGGGTGGATGTCGTGTTGTAATACGAGTATAAAGTGAAAATAAAAAGAAAGGGGAATTTTATTAATATTCAGTTACCTCAAATATTGGGAGCATCGACCAACTCCAGTACAAATACTGAGTGGTCAGGTTCAGTGACTCCGTTACAGTCAGCCGGGGCATACTGGAATGCCCCGTTCGATTCCAATAACGGGAGTCAGCAGGAAGAGAAGGACCAATTCACACGACGGGTTCGAGGAGCCAATTGGATCCAATTTCGATAATCCAATCCGGGTCTTCTTACCCAATATGAGACCTGTATTGGTGGGGCAACCCAATGCAGTCTAGTTACGGGAAATCCAGGTCTTACTACGGGTCTTAGCTAATTTGACGCGAGGACCAATTGGACCCAATTACGGGAACATCCAGGTTAGTACGGGCATCTTTCCCAATATAGGACCTGAATTGGTCGGGCGACTCAATGTGGTCCCGATTACGGGGTTCGATTCTGTTTCAGGCTATCTTTTTCTCTGTGCCGTCTCAGGGAACGTTGTTTTCGGTAAATGGATTTCTTAAAGGTAAAAACGGAGGAGAAAGTTTGGCGGCGAGAGCCAATTTCGGATCCAAGCTTGAGGTGGGAGCCAATTCCGGATCTAAGACGGAAGATTGAAGAAATTCAGAGGATAAGGTTAGGGGGGATATAGTTTTGGAGTGGTGGGGGTTTTTTTTTTCAAAGGGAAATCGGGGGGGGAAGCGAGTTTTTTTTTCAAGCTTCTGCAAGGTTACAAGTTCGGGTTTCATTGGGGGTTTTTTTGGAAGATCAAGGGAATTAGAGAGAGGAGCTTCATGCTTCGGGTCGGGGAAGGAAAGACATAGAATTTGGATTTTTCTTCTTCATAGAGTTTTGGGAAGACTGAGGCAATCGCGGCTGAAGTCAGTGTTGTAATGGTGAATCGGGATTTTTAAACAAAGTGGGTTTGAATACTCTTGACTGTTTTGTAAAATCGAGTTACGTCTGTGATTGAAGGATTAAAGGGGTGTCTATAGGATTGAGTATGCGGAGTGAATGAAATTTATTGGGTTAATCTAACAGGACAGTCAGTGGATACAAGATCGTAAGTACAAAGGGGTATTGAAGATTAACAGTTTGGGTTGTTCGGAGTTCTCTGTAACGTCTAGAGACCTATCGGTTGGAAAAAAAAAAAAAAAAGACTTTGACAAGCAGTCGAAGAGCATCCGTATAGATTTGCGATACATTGTTGCAGTCGTTTATATTCCAGCAGTCAGAAACTGATAGACTGCTTGACTATCGGCGAATCTCCATACTACCTTCTACAGCCAGACGCCCGGCGCGTTCTCGAGCAGGAAAGCACGTAATACGACACCGTAATCAATGTAATGTAGTCTCTTATCTCCGGTATCGTGGCAAGTCCAAATAGTGCAACCATTTTCTTCTCAAAAACCCGATTTAATTCCATTTCACGAACATAACATCTTAAATACCTTGAAATATTCCTCCCATCAAATTGATCAATTTTATTGACCACTGCTTGCAATGCTTTGGTTGCCAAAGCTTCCTTTCAATCATTGCTTTGCTGTTGCTGCATTGACAATGAGAAGGCTTGAAACAAACTAGCAATAGACGGATCCATATGCATACCTTGTCCTTTAGAAGACTCCCCACGAAAAACTCCTCCCAAAAATCCTTTAAAATTTTTATTTTCGTTTTCCATAAAAATAAAGATAAAATCAACCAAAATCCAATACCTTCCACCTCAAGCTTTCACGTCGGGTTCACCACTTATGTCGTATTACGTGCTTTCCTGCTCGAGAACGCGCCGGGCGTCTGGCTGTAGAAGGTAGTATGGAGATTCGCCGATAGTCAAGCAGTCTATCAGTTTTTGATTGCTGGAATATAAACGACTGCAACAATGTACCGTAAATCTATACGGATGCTCTTCGACTGCTTGTCGAAGTCTTCTTTTTTGCCCCAGCCGGTAGGTCTCTAGACGTTACAGAGAACTCCGAACAACCCAAACTGTTAATCTTTAATACCCTTTTGTACTTACGATCTTGTATCCACTGACTGTCTTGTTAGATTAACCCAATAAATTTCATTCACTCCGCATACTCAATCCTATAGACACCCTTTTAATCCTTCAATCACAGACGTAACTCGATTTTACAAAACAGCCAAGAGTATTCAAACCCACTTCATTTAAAAATCTCGATTCACCATTACAACACTGACTTCAGCAGCGATTGCCTCAATCTTCCCAAAACTCTACGAAGAAGAAAAATCCAAATTCTATGTCTTTCCTTCCCCGACCCGAAGCATGAAGCTCCTCTCTCTAATTCCCTTGATCTTCAAAACCCTCCAATGAAACCAAACTGGTAACCTTGCAAAATCTTGAAAACTAGCTCCCCCCCGATTCCCCCGAAAAAAAAAAAAAAAACCTCCCTCCCTAAAACTATATTCTCCCCTAATCTTATCCTCTGAATTTCTTCAATCTTCCATCTTAGATCCGGAATTGGCTCCCGCCGTCAGAGCTTAGATCCGAAATTGGCTCACGTCATCAAGGCCTTCTCTTCCGTTTTTACCTTTAAGAGATCCATTTACCGTAAACAACGTTCCCTGAAACGGCACAGAGAACAGGACAGCCCGAAACAGAATCGAAACCCCGTAATCGGGACCACATTGAGTCGCCCAACCAATTCATGTCCCATATTGGATAAGATGCCCGTAGTAACCTGGATGCTCGCGTAATTGGGTCAAATTGGTCTTCTTGTCAGATTGGCTGAGGCCCGTAGTAAGACCTGGATTTTCTCGTAACTAGACTGCATTGGGTTGCCCCACCAATACAAGTCTCATATTGGGTAAGAGGACCCGGATTGGATTCTCGAAATTGGATCCAATTGGCTCTTCAAACCCGTCGTGTGAATTGGTCCTTCTCATCCTGCTAACTCCCGTTATTAGAATCGAATGGAGCATTTCAGTATGCCCCGGCTGACTGTAACGGGGTGACTGAACCTGACCACTCGGTATTTGCGCTGGAGTTGGTCGATGCTCCCAATATTCGAGGTAACTGAATATTAATAAAATTCCCCTTCTTTTCTTTTTTTTTTTTATTTTCACTGTATACTCGTGTTACAACACGACAATGTAGCCGCCACCTAAACCATAGCCACTACTTTAGTTACTTTCTTTTACCCTTTTGCTGCCCTTTGACTATTAACAACTTATTTAAGATAATACTTACTTATTTTAACAATAAGTGATGGTATAATTCAAATACTACTTCAAAACTTGATTCATCCATTTCATTTGTCTATTAGTTTGAAGTTGAAAAGATAAAGAAAGCTTTATATCCACCTTTAAAATCTTAAAAAGGATTTTTTAGAATCTTGATACAAATTGAGTCTCTCTATTTGATACAATATCTTTAGATAATCTATTATAGCAATAGATGTTATTAAAAAAAAGCTTAGCCATTTTTTTTTACTTGTGATAGATTTTGCATATGGTACAAAATGTGCCATCTTGATAAAAAAAAATCTATTATCAAAAATATAGAATCATACAAACTTAATACGATGAGATCTAAGATGAAATCTATAGAAATAAAAAAACTATAGTTGTTCCAAAATAGGTAATGATTGAAGAAGTCTATAAGATTAATAACAAGGAGTTTTGGATCTTGAACAAATATCACATGATTGTACAAAGTCTTTGATTGCCTTTTGCATTTGAAGCCACCAAAAATCTCTCAATATAAGCTCTAAAGTCTTATTGTATCTAAAATATCTGGATGCTACATTATCACAAGAAGCTTGAAAAATATCTAATTAAGCTTTATCTTTTAGAATATATAATTTTTTTTAAAAATAAAATAGATTATTTTTGAACTTGAACCAAGAAGTATTATGAAATTTAAAAGAATTATTTTAATATCATGAACAAAAAGATCACAAGACATATTTGATTGAATTTATTTGATAAAGATTGAATCAACAGTTAATGTTGATTTTATTGCTCAAAGATGAAAATCCTCCAACTACAAGATAAGTATTCTTTATTAGATAAAAGCTACATCTCTTTCTTTTTGTATAAGATAAGAACATCAAAAAAAAAAGCATATGAAAAAGCTTATTACTTTTTGAATCTTAAATAATTTTGAAATCAAATCTAGATAAAGATATACTCCAATAGACTTGGCGATGATTCAAAATATGTACCAAAATGAAATATTCAAGGTTCTTGTGATATGTATACATATTGATTGGACTAGAAGTGCCTTTTAGATAATGATGCCATTCTTAAAAAGAATCCATGATAATGAAAAGCTCTTTATTATAGATCTTATAGTTAATTTTGGTAGCTAAAAATTTTTTAGAATAAAAAGCTATCATATGGAGCTTGTCATCTACTCTAATTTATGATAAAATAGTACCAATAGGAAACTCTGATGCATTTTTTTCCATAAAGAATGCTTTCAAAAAATTAACATGATACAAGATTGATTCAAAAATAAATATTGTCTTCAAAGCTTCAAAAGATACTTAGGCCTCTTTGCTTCATTCAAGTTTTTCTTGACATATTAGGGATATAAATGGAGCTCCAACTTGAAAAAAGTTCTTGATAAAGATTCAATAATAGTTGGCAAATTTCAAAAAATATTATACATCTTTCACTATTTTTAAGATCTTCTAATTTATGATAGTTTGGACTTTTTTAGGATCCATCATAAGATTATTTTTTGAAATGATGTATTCTAAAAAGTCAACATAAGTAAAGTAAAATATATACTTTTCCATCTTAGCATATAATATTACATCTAATAATTTTTATAATACATAAAAAATATAATATTTAATTTTATTTATATTTTTAGAATAGATCAAGATATTGTCTAAATAACAAACAATAAAATCATCAAGAAACTTACAAACAACATCATTCATTAGATATTAAAAAGAAATTGGTGCATTCATGAGTCCAAAAGATATAATATTCTATTCAAAATACTCATATCAAATTTGGAATGTAATTTTTTATTTATCTCTTTTTTTAATGCATATCAAATTATATGCTCTTTATAGATTTATTCTTATATAGATCTTAACTTGATTGAATTAATCAAAAAGTCATAAAATCAAGGATAAAAGATATTTATTCTTAATAGTGATCTTATTGAGTTTTCAATAATCCACTTACATCTACAAAGATCCATCTTTTTTTTTTTTTTTTTTTTTTTTTTTCATACAAATAAGATAGAAATTCTAATCAAAAATTTAGAACGGCATATAAGGTTTTTAGCTAAATTTTTATTATTATATTCTTTGAGTGTAGCTAATTTTTTTTTTGATATGCTATAGATTGATCTAAATAGTGATTGAGCTCCTTCTTGATGATTGATGGAACAATCATAAAGATGATGCTTTGGAAGAATATTTTCTTTTTTTTTTTAAAAAGACATCTTGATAATCTTAATATTAGCTTAGAATGCCACCTAATTTTTTTTTTCCATCAATAATAGATATGGAATATATAACAAAATTTTATCTTTCTTTTACAAAATACATGAAAGTTCTTGCACCTACCAATAATCGTTTGGATATATGAGTCGTACGGATTTCTATTTGGTGAGAAAAATTCTAGATTAAATTATAGAAAAAATAAAATTGCAAGAAATCTTATCTATTTGTGGATTATACCTTCTTAGCTATGATAATCTTAATATAATTAAATTAGAAGGAGATTAAATCACATAAATATTAATAAAATACTATGACCATTAGTTGCTATATTTAAAAGAATAATTTCATATGTAATATCTCTAGAAGATAATAAATAATCATCTATTATTTCTATATGAATAAGTTTGATTTTCTTAATTAAAGATATATCTTCTTTTTTGACAAAATCTTTATCTATTATATAGTTGCTATATTTAAAAGAATAATTTCATATATAATATCTCTAGAAGATAATAAATAATCATCTATTATTTCTATATGAATAGGTTTGAATTTCTTAATTAAAGTTATATCTTCTTTTTTGACAAAGTCTTTGTCTATTATATAGGTTGAAGTTCTTAAATCCAACAAGACTAAGACTTTGTGATTTTTTAATCTTAAAAAAACTTATATTATAAAGTAAGGTGAGAGATCTGAAGAGAAAATAAGACCTTTACTAAGAGTTGTGTAAGATTTCAATCGCATAGTATATATTGTAGCTGAAAAAATTTATTTTCTAATACATCATTTTCTTTGGCAATCATGTCCTTCATTTGGTGATTGCATTATTTTTTTGGATGATATTGAGCAATGCGCTTGGAATTTCCATAATATTAGCATAAACCTTTTTGACAATGATGATCTTTTCTTCTTCAATAAGAGATATAAAATATACCATATCAATTTGCATTGGTTTCAGCCTTGATGAATAAGTTTCAAAAAACTTAGGAGCTACAATCATTATTTAACTTACTCCTCTCTAGCAAAGTCTTTGTCCTTGATGCCTTTTAAGTAATCAATTATTGCATGCAATGACTTGAGAAATAAATTTATTTGAAGATTTTTCTTTCAACATTATTAATAATAAATCTTTGATGTTGTCTTTCAATCCATATTAAAATTGATTGATAAGAGCTTTGTTATTCCAGTCTATATTACAAGTAAGATTTTAGAATTCAATAGCATATATAGTGGCTAATCATAATTTTTGTTGTAAAAATAAGAACTTAATCTCTACTACTCTTTTTTGATCTTTTTCTTCAAATTTTTTATAAATACTTTTAAGAATGAATTAAAATCATAAAAAAATCATGAATCCTTTTCTATCAAAGATACAAACCAAAAAAGAGAACTTCCAAATGAAAGTGCACCTATAAACCTAACTTGAGTAAATCTATTAAGGTATTGGAAGACATGTAACTTTAAATAGAAATTGACTTCTTACAAAAATCCTTAAAATTTTGATCTTGTTCCATCAAAATTCTTGAGCATACTAATCATTATTCTCATTATACTTCTAGAAGTAAAATTTCTTGGATTTGGTTGTAAGATCGATCTACTTGCTTTTTTTTAATTGTACAACATTTTGACACAAACTCTGAACTTCTTTCATAGGCTTAGGATTAGTATTTCTTTAATTGATATTAGTACTGCATGCAATTTCTATATTAAGAGTGTTGATAAATTTGTAAAGATATGCAATAGTTACAAATCTATTCTTACTTCCACCAAGTATAGTGTAAGGGTAAATATTTTCTTCAATCCAAATTACAAGATGGCTTAAATTAAGTATTGTTTTTAACTAGTAGTATAAAGTGATAGATACAATAAATAAATAAATAAATAAATAATTACATAATAATATAAAATAAGTGAAATAAATAAATACATAATAATATAAAATAAGGGAAATAAATAAAATCAAATAATTACATACAAAAAAAGTGATTTCTAATTTTTTTACTTAATTTTTATCTAATAAAAAATAGAAATAAATATTAAAAATTATAATTTTAAATAGATAATTTTTTATCTTTTGATAACATAAGAAACATATAAATATAAATTACTATGAATAAATTATGAACGTTTAAAGATAAGAAGTGATTAATTAAAAAACCAATAACTTACTTATAGATTAAGGATTCGAGCCTCACCAAGGCTCACATGTAGTGTATACGGATTTTTAAAAGAGGCCACAAGGCCTTAGTCTTATCTTTATAACTCTATTAAAGATTCAATAATCCATATGGAACTTAAGTATTTTTTTTTTACAAGGAATAGATTAGCTTCTTGTCTTCTTATTTTTTATTAATAAAATTTTTTATTTTTTATTTTTAACTTCACCATAGTATTTAAAAATATTCAAATAGCCTAAAAATTTTGCATGGCCTTCAAATCCCATTCTATTTTTTTATAATGACTTTCAAGGTAGTAAAACTCAATTTTATCAAAATATTATGGATATACATATATAAACTAATAATTAGATAAAAATAGGTAAAAATAGGTTAATTCTATAATATCTTCTATAAAAGCTTTTTAGAAGCTTCATAGATGTTGTTTTAATTTTATAGGTATCTATAATTGACTTTTTAGGTTGGAAATGTGGTCAAAAAATTAGCCATGTACCACATATGTTAGTAGCTTGATGAATGTGAGCTCTCAATTATACTCTAAAATTTAAATTTTTATTATTTTCCTATTTTATTATAATTGAGCATGGATTGAAGCATGTAAGTAGTCGAACATAGCTTTAAAAAGTGTTTTGAACACAATGGTGAAGTTAGATTTACCAAAAAATTCTTTCTTGACTATTTACAAGAGCCATCAACCTTAGTAATGATGTTGGCTCTTGGATGAATAAAGGCCATGTATCTAGATTAGGAATCTTAAAAATCTAGGGTAGAGATGTAGCCATCCTTCTACAAGCCTCCACCCAATTGTATAAGAAAGGCTTGGTTTTCCAAGCCCTCTCTTTCTCTCTCTTCTTTTAGGGGAAGGACAAAGCCATGCCAAAATTTGGCCAAAATCATAATCTTAATTTTGTTTAGACTTAAAATCTCATTGTGAACCTTATGATTGTATTTGTATGGATTTTGAATTATAAAGGATGGTCATTAAGTTTTAAAAGATGCTTCATTGAGGTAGATAGCTCCCTCAGCCTCTCCAAATATCCCAATGGTTTCAAGGGCCTCAGATTTTCTTCAATCAGTCAATTTCTTTTGTTTGGATGTGAAATTTTGAATGGTTGTAGTTTTTGTTGTTAGCTTTCAAACAAGAAAGACTTGCTTGATTTGGAATAAGAAAGAATTTTTGGTGTATTTTTGAGTGTGAAGGAGTCGATTGCCTTTGCAATTTGGATCAATCAAGTTCGGAAAAGCATTTCTAAGTGCTTGATAATTGGCTTCATTTAAAATTTTGGGAGCATAAAGCTTTATAAATTAAGCTCTAAAAAGCACAAGTTTTATTATATTTAAAGATAATATAAATTTTTAGTGAATTTCTAAGTGAAGAAGGTTGGTCACCACAGTAGTTTAGTTCACTCAACTTCAAGGGAAGAATTCTCATGATTGGATCATTAAATTACAACGAAATTTATTAGATCAAGAGTATCTTCAAGTTAGCCTTACAATAAGCTAAGAATCATTCAAATCAAAGTTGATTACAAATTTTGAAAATTTTTGGAGTAGAAGGGAATTGTTGCCTTCAATCCTTACGTGTTTTCAAGGTACCTTTGCTTCGAGCTCTCTTATTTTATTTTTACTATTATCTTCATAGTGTATTTTAATTTCTACATTTTATCTTTTGGCTAATAATTTTTAACTTTTAACCTTTAATATTCTCATTTTAACTTTTAATTTTAAGTTTTAACTTTATCTTTTAAACTTAATTTTTAATTTTTACTTTTTAACTTAACTCCTTTAATTTTTACTTTGAACTTAATCTTTTAAATTTAAATTTTAACTTTAATTTTTTTACTTAACTTTTAACTTTAACTTTTAATTCAAACTTAAGTTTTTATTCTTACTGTCAATTAATAACAACAATTTAATTATTATTTTTTATTTTTATTTTTTTACTATGTTTGCATAGTAAATTTTATTTAATATTTTAATTTAATTTTGGTAACCATTTCTTGGAAGGTATTAATTCGAATTGAACTACAAACATCTACATTTAAATTAATTCAATAATTTCACAATTGGGAGTCCTTTCATTCCACCTCCTGAACCTATTGTGTGGCATCAATTTAATGAGTAGTGAATTTGGGGCTCACAAAGAACAATCTAACGATGTGGTGCAAACATTAAAAACTTGCCTTATAAGCTAAGGCATATTGTGGGTGGTTTTTTCTCCCCTCACTGAAGTCTAATTTAATTAAATTGTAACTTGGGTTAGAGTCCAATATTAATTGATGTAGAGATACAAACCATAAATAAGATAAATAAAAAAATAATATAATAATCATAATTTATCTAATAAATCACAACCAAGTTAATTACATTTTTTTTTATTTATTTTTTAGCAATTGCAATTCATTTAGGTAAATGCCTTCTAAGACTGCAATAAAAATTGAAAACCATTTAAGAAGTAAGATAGAGATTATTGAAAAATGATTTTCTGAGATTAGGATTTCTCCAAGGCTACGGCAATGCACCCTTCTTCACTTGATTTGGTATCCTTAGAAAGCTAGTAACTAGAGAAAGATGGTTACAAAATATTGCAAAGAAGAAATAAAACTAAAGAATTTGAGCAGTAGAAACATAAGCAATTATAAAATGGAGACAATTTTTATTTAAAAAAAAAAAAAAAAAAAAAAAAAAATGGCATAGCTTCACCATAAATAAGGAGAGAAAGAGGGCTTGAAAAACCAAGCTACTCTTATACAAGTGAGTAGAGGCTCATAGGAAGGTGGCCACATTTCGACCTTTGATTTCTAAGAACTCTAATCTAAATCTATAGCCTACAATAATCCTATGCTTAATCCCACTTTCAAGGCTGGAATTGCTATAATTCAAAAATTAATGCCTTTTTGGCAAAACTAACACCACCAATGTGTCCAAAAAAAAAAAAATTATCTTAAGATTAATTATTCAAAAGCTCAAACTCAAGTTTAAAATCATTAAAATCAATTAATTTGCTAATCTAGTTGTAAATTTTAATTCTAATTATCCTAATTAGGAGATTAAGAGGAATTCTTACCATCAAAGCCTTCATGATTACGATTCTTAAATTTGAACTCTTTTTAGTACAAACTCTTGGCAAATTACAACCTCTAATTTCAATTTGGCCTTGAGTTAATATACTTTTGATTTTTTGATTTTTTGATTTTATTTTCATTATTCAATTCCAAATAATAATAAAAATCACTGTGAAAAGAAATTCTACTATAAAAAATAGCTTTTTTTAATTTTTTAAAGTTCATTAATAATTTATCAATTAGATTTTATAAATTTTAATCGATTTAATGTCACGGCCATAATCATGTAAGCTAATAATTACATATAGAAATAGGTAGAAGTAAGTAAAGATAGATAAAAGTAAGTTAATTCTATAATATTTAATATAAAAGCTTCCTAGAAACTTCCTAGACGCTGCTTTGACTTCATAGATGTCTTTAATTGACTTTTTGGATTAGAAACGTGGTCAACAAGTTGGCCATGTGCCACACATATTGTTAGCTTGAAGATCAAGCTAACTATGTGGCCCACACGTAGAAAAACATGTCTTGTAAGTCAAGGCATGTGTCCTACAAAGTCAACACATATTGGAGGTCCTATAGAACGTTGCCACGTAGCCCCTAGTTAGATAGTATATATAGAGACAAGAGTGAAGGCTTCTTCACTCTTGTCAACTCCTTTCTTGCTCCTAGTTCTAGGTTCAAGAGTCTTTAGTTTCTTGTCTTGTGGCAATAGCCATTCCAGTTTCCTTTTAATATACATACTTGTTTATATTTTGATTTATTATATCGAGATAGCCTTTTTGTGTATATTTTCCCTCATCGAGTCTTTGTCCTTGACAGATTGACAAGAGTACACTTACAATATCAAAGCTTTGTTTTTCTTGATGTTATTATGGCAGAGCTTGTTGAAATGAAGAATACAATGGCACAAATGTAAGAGCAAATGAGGGAGTTAATGCTTGCGATGCATCAACTCAATTCACCAACACAGAAAAGAACAAGAATAGCAAAAAGTGGGGATATAGAGATGATCGGAGCTGCTTCAACATCTACAACAAATCACGTTCCTTCTCCAATTGTACAACACCCTGTAAGCACTAGAGAACCAAGAATTGCCTTACCCGAGAAATTTGATGGTACGAGATCAAAGTTTCGAGGGTTCATCAATCAAGTACAATTGGCAATTGAACTTCAACCGCAAAGCTATCCAACTCCAGGATCACAAGTCAGGTTTATTGGCACTCTATTTTTTGGTTCTGCATTATCGTGGTTTTCGTCTTTTCTTGAACAACGAAATCCAATATTGGACAATTTGGAAGCTTTTTTGGCGGAGTTTCGATCTATGTATGGTGAACACGATGCAACTCGTGTTGCAACAAATAAGATCCGAATTCTGCGACAAGGAAATCGCTCAGTAACAGTATATGCTTCACAATTTCGACAACTTACAATTGACATCAAGTGGGATGATGTTGCACTCATCAGTCAATTTTTTTATGGATTGCAATATGAAGTAAAGAAATTGATGCTCAACTTACCTGATCCTCAAACTTTGAGTCAAGCAATCGATTTTACGATAAAATGTGATAATCGACTTTTTGAATTTCGATCCGAAAATCATTCACGGGAACTTCGACGTTATTACTCAATGGCAACATCAACATCTTTGCCAAACGTACATTCGAAAGTAGAAGACATGCAAATTGACGCGGTACGTTTTAAACCCCTAACTGAGCAAGAAAAGATTCGTCGTCGTCAAGAAGGATTATGTTTATATTGCGGAGAACCTAAGCACACTGCTCAACATTGTCCAAAGAAACGACGCAACTATAAAATGAGGGGTACGGCGGTCAAAGAAGACAACATGTCAGAAAACGGATTCGTTCAGCTACAATAGGGACCGTGCAGCTGGAACCTTGTACAATTCCTAATGAAGGTCCTATCCTCTCCTCAAAACCCTCTTCTTTTTTTATAATAGACTTATATTTAGGACCTAAGAATTACAAAGCCTCTGTTTTATTAGATTCGGGAGCCTCAGCATGTTTTTTAGATGAACAATTTGTTAAAAGTCGTAAAATACCGTTTGTACAGAAACCTAAACCAGTACATGTAGAAGTCATAGATGGTCGTCTCTTGTCTTCTGGAGATGTCACTCATGAAACTCATCCTATAAAAGTAACAATAGACGGTCATGATAGCTACATAGCTTTTAACATAATTAAATCCCCATCCAATCCAGTTATTTTAGGTTTATCCTGGCTAGAAAAATATAACCCTCGAATAAATTGGAATTTACATAAACTTGATTTTTTCCAAAGCGTTATTAATAGTTCTACCAACCAAGTAAAAAATTATAAGTCTAGTATAGTAAAATCCGTACTGATATGTGCAAAAGCATTTATACACACAGCAAAAGAAGGATCAACTTTTGCTATTTATGCTGCACCTATTTCTGAAAACGTAAAGACTTCAAGTGGCATTCCAAGTCAATATCAGGAGTATCAAGACGTTTTTGAGAAAAAGAATGCAGATATTCTTCCTGAGCATCGCCCATATGATTGTTCAATCGACCTCAAGGAAGGAACTCAGCCACCATTTGGACCAATTTACAGTTTATCGCAAGATGAGATGGCTGAACTCAAGACATATATTGACGAGAATTTAGCGAAGAATTTCATACGCCATTCAAAATCTCCAGTAGGAGCTCCAATTCTATTCATAAAGAAAAAAGATGGATCTTTACGAATGTGTGTTGATTATCGAGGACTCAACAAGATCACAATCAAGAACAGGTATCCATTACCTTTGATATCAGGACTCCTTGACCAGTTGAATCAAGCTAAGATCTATACAAAAATAGATCTAAGAGGAGCATATAATCTAGTACGGATCAAAGAAGGAGATGAATGAAAGACTGCGTTTCAAACCAGGTATGGACATTTGAATATAATGTCATGCCCTTTGGACTCACGAATGCACCAGCTGCTTTTCAACATCTCATGAATGATGTATTTCGTGAATTCTTAGACAATTTTGTCGTCTGCTATCTAGACGATATCTTGATCTATTCTAAGAACGTCGAAGAATATGAAATACATGTTCGTGAAGTATTACAAAAACTTAGAGATGCAGGATTGTACGCTAAGATGGAAAAGTGTGTATTTCACACTACTCAAGTTGACTTTTTAGGATACATCATTTCAAATGATGGTCTCATGATGGATTCTAAGAAAGTCCAAACAATCATGGATTGGAAGATTCCAAGGACAGTAAGAGATGTCCAATGTTTCTTGGAATTTGCCAATTACTATCGGATCTTCATCAAAGATTTCTCACGAGTTGCAGCTCCACTTACACGCTTGACTAGTAAAGATAAATTTCAATGGAATCAAGAAGCGGAAGCAGCATTTGAAGCCTTGAAGACATCGTTTGTCTCTGCACCAGTCTTATATCGTGTTGACTTTTCCAAGGCATTTTTTATGGAAACAGATGCATCAGATTTTGCGTTGGGTGCAGTTTTATCACAAATGGGAACAGATGACAAACTTCATCCGATAGCTTTTCATTCAAGAAAATTCTCAGCAGCCGAGATCAATTATGAGATCCACGATAAAGAACTCCTTGCGATCGTGGATTCCTTTCAAGAATGGTGTCATTATCTAGAAGGCGCTTCTAATCCAGTCACTGTGTATACAAATCACAAGAACCTCGAGTATTTCATGTCAGCACGCGTGTTGAATCGTCGTCAAGCTCGTTGGAGTATGTCTTTGTCAAGATTCGAGTTCATTATCACTTATCGGCCAGGAAAACAACAAGGTTTGTCTGATGCCCTATCTAGACGTTCTTATTTTGCACCAAAAGAAGGAGATGCAGCTTTTGAGCAACAAAGAATGGTCCTCTTGAAACCGGAGCAATTTCATCTCCGAGCAATGAAATCAACGTTGACTGTTGATTCAACTTTTCTCAAGCAAATCCAGTCCAGTATGTCCTCAGACCCTCTTGTTTATGATATCGAGAATAATTCTTCCAAGTCTCATGATCCTTCTAAGTTTGAGTTCAAGAATAATCTATTATATTTTGAAGGATGCCTATATGTTCCAGAAGGAGAAGCACGTTTACGTGTTCTTCAAGCACGTCATGACTTTCCAGCAGCAGGGCACTTTGGATATAATAAGACTTTGGAACTCATATCAAGAGATTTTTGGTGGCCACAAATGTCGAAGTCAATCAAAGACTTTGTACAATCATGTGATATTTGTTCAAGATCAAAAATTCCTCGTCATCGACCTTACGAACTTCTTCAGCCATTACCTATACCAGAACAACCATGGTCTTCTGTTTCTATGGATTTCATCACAGATCTTCCAAGCTCAAGATCTTATGATTCTATATTTGTGATAGTAGATCGTTTCACCAAGATGGCACATTTTGTGCCATGTACAAAATCTATCACAGGTGAAAAAACAGCTAAGCTTTTCATTGATAATATCTATCGCTATCATGGATTACCTAAAGATATCATATCGAATAGGGGAACTCAATTTGTGTCAAGATTTTGGAGGACCCTTTTCAAGATTTTAAAAGTGGACATAAAGCTATCTTCGGCTTTCCATCCTCAAACTGATGGACAAACAGAGCTCGTAAACCAAGTCTTGGAGCAATATTTAAGGTGTACTATCAATTACCAACAAGATGATTGGACAACCCTTCTGCCATTGGCAGAGTTTACTTATAATAATACGGTACATTCTTCCACGCAACAAACACCTTTCTTTGCCAATTATGGCTATCATCCACGACTTGATACTTTTGATTTTTCAAAAGTTGATAATCCTGCAGCAGAAGATATGGCAAATCGGTTGTCAGAGTTACATGCAATAATGAAGACGCAATTGAAGGAAGCTCAAGAACGACAAAAGATAAACGCAGATTTATATCGTAAGGAGCAACCACAATTCAATGTGGGTGATAAGGTATGGCTACTTCGTCGCAATATCAAGACTACTCGACCTTGTGACAAGTTGGACTATCGTAGGCTTGGCCCCTTTTATGTTTCTGAACAGATCAACCCAGTTGCATATCGGTTACATCTACCGGAGTCAATGAAGATCCATCCTGTATTCCACGTGTCTCTTCTTGAACCATATAAGACAGTGGATATACAAGGAAGAAGACAAATGCCATCGCCTCCTATAGAAGTAGATTATAATGAAGAATTTGAGGTGGAAGAGATATTAGACTCAAGGCGGCGCCGAAATAAGCTGGAATATCTTGTTCATTGGCGCAGATATGATATTAGTGAACGTACATGGGAGCCATCCAGGAATCTAGCAAATGCATCAGCTAAAGTCAAAGTTTTTCATCAACGACATCGATCAAAACCAAGATGAAAATCTCTCTTATAAAAGAGACAAGATTGAGGCAAGATAACATTCAAATTCTTATCATTGTTTGGAACTTCTTTGCATTTGTGACGCTAATTAGATGGAGAGTCAACAACCAGTGGATTCAACTCAAGAACCTTCATTTGTTGACTTGCCGGATGAGACATTACGATTGTCACAACCTTCAAGACGACGCAATCCAGATGAAGATCTTCAAGAACGACATGTTCTTCCTCGAATAGATGGTGAGATACAACGCGTTTGTTTCACGATGTGGGAAGGGACTCTCGATGTTTGGTGATTTTGCTAGAGGTAGGAACAACTCCTGATGGTGTTCCAAATATTCTATTCGAAAGAAGTTATGAAGGCCTCAACAATGATCAAATAACTGGGTGGTCTTCCCGCCCTGGTATGGGACACTACCGATGGTTGAGAGGCCCTATCAATCATCTTCGAAGAGAACAGAGATCAGAGTATGTGGCGAATACAATTCGTCGCATCATAGATTTCCTCAACATATGATGACCGCTCCTCGTGGAACTTGTCTCTAGAAGGAGGGGTAATGTCACGGCCATAATCATGTAAGCTAATAATTACATATAGAAATAGGTAGAAGTAAGTAAAGATAGATAAAAGTAAGTTAATTCTATAATATTTAATATAAAAGCTTCCTAGAAACTTCCTAGACGCTGCTTTGACTTCATAGATGTCTTTAATTGACTTTTTAGATTAGAAACGTGGTCAACAAGTTGGCCATGTGCCACACATATTGTTAGCTTGAAGATCAAGCTAACTATGTGGCCCACACGTAGAAAAACATGCCTTGTAACTCAAGGCATGTGTCCTATAAAGTCAACACATATTGGAGGTCCTATAGAACGTTGCCACGTAGCCCCTAGTTAGATAGTATATATAGAGACAAGAGTGAAGGCTTCTTCACTCTTGTCAACTCCTTTCTTGCTCCTAGTTCTAGGTTCAAGAGTCTTTAGTTTCTTGTCTTGTGGCAATAGCCATTCCAGTTTCCTTTTAATATACATACTTGTTTATATTTTGATTTATTATATCGAGATAACCTTTTTGTGTATATTTTCCCTCATCGAGTCTTTGTCCTTGACATTTAAATTGTAAAACGTAATTTAAGCTTCAAAATCTTGAAATTAATTAAGAAGATAGAGTAATTAGATTTGAAGAGTTTTTTAACCATAGTCAAAATAAAGATTAGCCTTGGAGTTGAACATTAAGATTGTAGATTAAATTAAGATATAATTTCTAAAAATTAGAAGAGAAATTCTACTAAAATTTTAATTTTGGTACTAAAAAAGAATTTAAATTAAATCAAAAAAGAAGTCATAGACCTTCAAAATTTACTATTTTTAAAATTTTAATAATCAATCTCATAATTAAAATTATCTATTAATTAATATAAACCTAAAAATATGATAAAATTCATAATTAATTAAATAATTAATTTAGATCTATTAATTAATTATTTTAGTATTAAAAATATTGAAAATATGTAAAAAATTATAAAAATAATTGTAACTAACCATTGGAACTTTTAATTATATTTATACATGTATTGTTCAAAGTCAACACATATTAGAAGTCCTATAGAACATTGCCATGTAGCTCCTAGTTAGATAGTATATATAGAGGCAAAAATAAAGCCCTCTTCACTCTTATCAACTCTTTTCTTGCTTCTAATCTAGATTCAAGAATCTTAAATTTCCTTGTCTTCTTGCAATAGCCATTTCAATTTCTTTTTAATACACATACTTATTTATTTCTATTTTTTACATTTGTTTATTTACTTTCATCAAGTTCTTATCTTTCACAAATTGATAAGAATATACTTACAATATCAAAGTTTTGTCTTTTCTTGATTAAAATTAGATTATTTTTTTTTCTTGATAAGACATAAGCATATTAGAAATTAGAGATTACCCTCTTTTAAATTGATATTATTCTTAGTATCTTCTTTGATGTCTAGTCTTTTTTTTTTTTATAAGACTTGAGTAAAATAAGATATTTTTTTTTCTAAGTATTATGATGGCAAAGCTTATTGAAATAAAGAATGCAATGGCATAAATGCAAGAACAATTGAGGGAGTTAATACTTATAATACATCAATTTAGTTTATTATTACAAAAAATAACAAGAATAGTAAGAAGTAAAGATACAGATATGATTGGAGCTACTTGAACATTTACATCAAATCATGTCCCTTCTCATATAGTCAAACATCCTTTTAGTACTAGACAACCAAGAATTATCCTGCTTTAAAAGTTTGATGATATAAGATCCAAGTTTTGAGGATTTATCAATCAAGTGAAATTTAAAATTAAACTTCAACTCCAAAGCTATCCAATTCTAAGATCACAAGTTAGATTCATTGATACACTTCTTTTAGGTTTAGTACTATTATAGTTTTCATCTTTTCTTGAAAGACAAGATCCAATACTAGATAATTTGAAGGCTTTTTTAGTAGAGTTTTGATCCATGTATGGAAAACATGATGCAACTCATGTTGTAACCAAGAAGATCCATATTTTATGATAAGACAATCTATCCGTAACATTATATGCTTCATAATTTTATTAACTTGAAATTAATATCAAGTAATTTAATGTTGTACTTATTATTCAATTTTTCTATGGATTATAATATAAAGTAAAAAAGTTGATGCTCTAATTATCTAATCTTCAAACATTAAGTCAAAAAATTGACTTTGTTGTGAAGTGTAACAATCTATTTTTTGAATTTTCATCTAATAGTTGGACCAAATGGCCTCAATATTACTATAATTCAATAGCAACACCAATGCCTTTTCAATACATATATTCGGAAGTAGAGGATATGCAAATTATTATGATATGTTTCAAATCTCTTACTGAGTAAGGAAAGACTCATTGTCATCAAGAAGGATTATACTTATATTATAAATTATACTTATATACTTTCATTATATATATCATGAAAGTTATGAAACTTTTCAAGAGCATGAGATTTTGAAAGGACATGAGATTTCTCAATATTATGAGATTATACAATGCTTTAAAATAACAAAAGATTATGATATTTCACAAGGATGCATTCAAGAAGATATGAAAGATGTTATACAAGATTATGTGGCAAATAAAGATTATGGGACAAAAGATAAGGATGCTAAGTCATTGACTATGATTAAATTAATTGTAAACACTTCTCTTTTGGACCAAGGTCAAAGAAATAAGAAAAAAAGATACAAGCAAGATGTATATGGTTATGTAGAAGAGGTTTCAATTCAATCTTTTTATTTCAAATTTTGTACCTCGCCAATGATTTGGTCATGTGCAAAGGAGGATATTTCCAAACTACTTGCACATATAGAATAGAGAGAAATATTGGCATAATATATATATATATATATATATATATATAGAGAGAGAGAGAGAGAGAGAGAAGTATCATTATAAAGCAAGACTATAGAGGTATAAAAATGGTGGTACTCTTATAAGATATAGGTGCCTTTGATTTAAGTTTTATTGGCTAAAAAAAAAAAAAAAAAAAAAAAAAATTAGAGAAGTGTTGTTCTCGTTGTGTTCAAGCTTCAATATATCAAAGAAATTGAACTAATAGAGGTGGGTTCGAATATGGAAAAAGACTGGTTATATGAATTGGATCTGTTAGTGTCACAATTGACTTTATTCTAGCTATCTAAAATCAATTATCAAACTACAAAATACCAAGGCTTACTACTTCCGTCTTAATTCAACACATAATCCATTCTACGACTAATAATTCAACAATACTTCCATATTCTTATTAGTTCATCTCCCACTTACTCTCTTTGTGGTTTATATATATTCAATTACTGATCTCCAGCTTACTTATTATATTCAATTTTTCAATTCATCACACAAAATTCAATATCTTCACTTAACACAACACAATTCGATAATCTCAATTCTCAAGGTCACAGATTTTTTCCAAAATGGTCAATTCAAAGTCATATTCTATAATATTCTAATCACAGTTTCAAAAATACTTCTCTCAATCACAATTCTTCATAAGCAAATAAAAACAAAGAAAATAAAGAAGTAGCACCAAGCTTACCCCAGCTTACAACTCTCACAATCTGACTCCTCAGCTTATGACTCTTATAGTCTGGCCTCCTTGGCTTACGACCCTCACAATCTAGCCTCCTCAGCTTACGACTCTCATAGTCTGGCCCCTCGGCTTACGACTCTCACAATCTGGCCCTCTGGCTTACAACTCTCACAGTCTCGCCCCTTCCTTTTTTCAACCTCTTTATCTTACCAAAAGATGGACTGTCCGCCAGCAGATTTCAAAGGTTATGACCCTTTGAATTCTTAACCATTTATTCCACTAACAACCTATTCTTACCAACTAAACTGCATAACCATAAGTCTAATTTTCAAAGTTATCAATAACCAACCAGTAACTTATCACAAAAATTATTTACCTATTCTACAAGAAGTATCATTGTAAAGCAAGACTATGGAGGTATAAAAAAGGAGATACTCTTACAAGATATAGGTGCCCTTGATTTAAGTTTTACAGGCATTTAAAATAAAAAATAAAATAATAAAATAATAAAATAATTGAAAAAGGATTATGTGAGTTAGGAATATTGAAAGATGATAAAAGATTTTTGAATTTATCAAGAAAATGGATTGGAAGATTTTTGAAGACAATTGCATCTATTGGATTAAAAGATAATGATAAGGAGAACGACTAAAGATATTCAAACAAAGATAGAGAGAAATAAATATAGAAGAATTTGTTGAAGATATAAATCTTTTAAGACAACAAGATGATTTTGATTTGAATAGCAAAAATAAAGAAGAAGAATTATATGAAGCCATTGAGAATATAATATGAATCAGACAAAGTTAGATTATTTGGCACATACCGGAGGATTCACAAGTTTAGAGGGGTGGATGTCATGTTGTAACACGACTATAGGGTAAAAGATGATAATATGGATCTTATTATAGAAGAACAAAGTTAAAAGATAAAATAGAAAAATATAGATAAAAGATAGGGAGGTAATAAAACTTTTAGTAGTAATGCTTTTTTTTTAGAAAAGTGACTTCTATTTACTTTGTAGGGCCATAAATAAGGTAAAAAAAAGGAGATTGGAAAAATAAATGATATAAGCATCTTTAAAAGGAAGTTAAGAGTAAATTCTAGCAAAATTTACTTAGAAAAACTAGATATTGATATCCGGAGAGGGCCAATGAACTAGGATCGAAATCGGATCCTAAGGCACAAAATCGAGTCTCAACGACGACTCCGGGATTCTTTTGTAGATCAGAGAATGAGGTTTGATAGGAAACTAGATAGGGTTTCTATGAGCATTGGTTTTGGACGATTTGGAGTTTTTATGACTTTATAAAAGCTTTACAAAGTCAAGATTGTTTTTGGATGACTTGGGGTTTGTGAAATAAAATAGGGTTGATGTTTTTAGTAATTTCAAGAGTTTTGTAATAGATATATAAGTGAAATTTAGTAAGTTAATGGTTATAGTTGTGCTTAATATGTATTGTAAATCTTAGCTCGATCTAACAGTTGAATTGAGGATTATTGAGGTTTAAGTGGGTCAAGGTCTCAAAAAGTAGAATTTTAGGTCTAGTGAGGGTTTTTAAGATTTCTTGCAATCTACTAGTTGGATTGGAGTGAAATTTATGTGAAAAGATATTAGACTTATTTTTCTATATATATGAGAATTTTGAGATCAATCAAACGGTGAAAAGAAGAGATATTGGCTCTAGGAGATTGGCATCAAGGTTGGAGAAGGAAACCGACCAATACCTGAGCACATTTTTGAGGTTATCGTCTATTTTGTAATTTTGATCCTTTTCAAATTTTTTGTGCTTGTTTTCAACTTAGTTTTTAAGAAGTGTGCAAAATTTGAGTTAAGATCAATGATTCAATCATTAGTTATTGAGGTTTAAATTTGTTATAGATACTACTAGGGTTTGATTTAAGATTTAAGATTTGATTAGGATTTGATTTACGATTTAGAATTTGGTTAATGGTTTAGGATTTGGTTTAGGATTTAAGATTTGGTAAGGATTTGATCAAGATTTGATTTAGGATTTAGGATTTTATTTGAGTTTTTTTAAGATTTAAGATTTAGTTAGTTTTTGGCCTAAAGTTTGAATGAAGTAAGATTTCAACTAGGATTAAATTAAGATTGAATTGAGATATATTTGAGATATGTTTGTAATTATTCTAATATTTTTTTAATATTTCTTATTATTTCTTTGGAATTCTTTTGAGGTTTCTCTGAATTTGATTAAAGCTTATTTAGCATTGTTAGTGTTCTATTTGAATTAAGATTTTGTTGTTGCAATTTCCATTATACCTTCTACAACCAAGTGCTCGGAGTATTCTCAAGGAAGACTTCACGTATTATGACACCGTTCTATTTGTCTATCAATTTGAGGATAAAAATCCAAAGAAAGCTTTATATCCACCTATAAAATCTTAAATAAGGTTCTCTAAAATCTTGATACAAATTGAGTCTCTCTATTTGATATAGTATCTTTTAACAATCTATAATAGTGATAGATATTGTCAATAAAAGACTTATTTAATTCTTCACTTGAAATAGATTTTATACATAGTACAAAATGTGGCATAAATGACACAAGATGATCCTTCTTTTGCAACATGCAAGAAAGCTCTTATACCTACAAATATAGGTTTAATTGTACTAGAATTATGACTTTTTACTTGAATAACTCCCGTCTTAGTTATACTTTTAAAAAAGACAAGACTATAAGAAGTCCAATCTATTTTAGAATTATATTTTTCTAACCATGATAAATCTAAAATAATTAGATTAGTGTCACAGACATATGCATGTAAGCTAGTAATTACATGTATAAATAGGTAGAAGTAAGTAAAAATAGGTAAAAGTAAGTTAATTCTATAATATTTGATATAGAAGCTTTTTAGAAGCTTCATAGACACTGCTTTGACTTTATAGATGTATTTAATTGACTTTTTGTGATTAGAAACATAGTCAACAAGTTAGCCATGTGCCACACATGATATTAGCTTGAAGACCAAGCTAGCTATATCGTCCACACATAGAAAACTTGCCTTGTAAGTCAAGGCATGTATCCTACAAAGTCAACACATATTGGAGGTCTTATAGAATAATGCCTCGTAGCCTCTAGTAAGATAGTATATATAGAGACAAGAGTGAAGCCTTCTTCACTCTTGTCAACTCCTTTCTTGCTTCTAATCTAGTTTCAAGGATCTCTAGTTTACTTATCTTTTGGCAATAGCCATTCCAGTTTCTTTCTTAATATACATATTAACTTATTTCTATTTTGTCATCTTTCTTTGAGAGAAGTCTCACTTGTTTATTTATCTTTATTATGTTTTTGTGCCTGATCAATTGACAAGAGTACACTTACAATATGAGAGCTTTGTCTAATTTTCATTAAAAGTAGATTACTCCTTTTTCTTGATAAGACATAAGCATATTAGAAGTTACAGATTATCCTCTTCTAAATTGATATTATTCTTAGTATTTTCTTTGTTCTCAAGTCCTCTCTTCTATTTGTCTTGAGCAATATTAGACATCTTCTCTTTTTCAAGTGTTATCATTGCAAAACTTGTTGAAATGAAGAGTGCAATGGCACAAATGCAAGAGCAATTCAGAGAGTTAACACTTGAAATGCATCAACTCAATTTACTATAACAAAGAGTAGCAAGATTGGGAGAAAGTAAAGATATAGAAATGATTGGAATTGCTTCAACATCTCCACAAAATCATATTCCTTCTCTTATGGTAGAACATCCTTCAAGTCTTAGAGAACCAAGAATTGTCCTACCCGAGAAGTTTGATGGCACTTAATCAAAGTTAAGAGGATTTATTAATCAAGTACAACTTGTGATTGAACTTCAATGCCAAAGCTATTCAACTCCAAGATCGCAAGTTAGATTCATTAGTATGCTTCTTTCAGATTCAGCATTATCATGGTTTTCATCTTTTCTTGAACGACGAGATTTAATATTGGATAATCTAAAGGCTTTTTTCGTGGAGTTTTGATCCATGTATGGAGAACATGATGCAATTCATGTTGCAACCAATAAGATCCGTATTTTATAACAAGACAATCGATCAGTAATGTTGTATGTTTCATAGTTTTGACAACTTATAACTAATATCCTATGGGATGATACTGCACTTATTAGTCAAATTTTCTACGGATTACAATATGAGATAAAAAAATTAATGCTCAACTTACCTAATCTTCAAACATTGAATCAAGCAATTGATTTTATTATAAAGTACGACAATCGCCTTTTTGAATTTCGATCTGAGAACCATACAAGTAGACCTCAACATTACTATAATTCAATAGCAACACCAAAATCTCTTCAATACATATATTCAAAAGTAGAAGATATGCAAATTGATGCAGTATGTTTCAAACCTCTTATTGAGCAAGAAAAGACTCGTTGTCATTAGGAAGGATTGTGCTTATATTGTGGAGAACCTAAGCACACTACTCAACATTGTCCAAAGATGCGATACAACTATGAAATAAAGAATACGATGATCAAAAGAGATAGCATGTTGAAAAATAAATTTATCCAGCTACAATAGGGACCATGCAACTAGAACCTTGTACAACGTCTAGTAAAGGTCCTATCCTCTCCTCAAAATCCTCTCCATGTTTTACGATAAATATTATTCTAGAATCTAAACATCTCAAAGCCTCTACTTTGCTAGTTTGAAGAGCCTTAGCATGTTTCTTGGATGAAAAATTTGCTAAAAAACATAGCATATTTTTAATAAAGAAAAATAAACTTGTTCATATAGAAGTCATAGATGGTCGTCCGTTGTCTTCAAAAAATATTACTCATGAAACCCTTCCTATAAAAATAGTAACTAATAGTCATAGTAGCTTTGTAATATTTAATATTATTAGATTTTCTTTTAATCCAATTATTTTAGGTTTATCATGGCTAGAAAAATATAATC
Organism: Physcomitrium patens; assembly: GCF_059467195.1. Taxonomy (NCBI): domain Eukaryota; kingdom Viridiplantae; phylum Streptophyta; class Bryopsida; order Funariales; family Funariaceae; genus Physcomitrium; species Physcomitrium patens. The sequence goes on from NC_143421.1 coordinate 17,396,890, forward strand.
CTAAAATAAATTGGACTTCTCGTAGTCTTGACTTTTCTGAAAGTATAAGTAAGAGTGTAGTTAATCAAGTAAAAAGTCATAAGTCTAGTATAATTAAACCTATATTTGTAGATGCAAGTACTTTCTTATATACTATAAAAAAAGAATCACCTTATGTCATTTATGCCACACCTATTTCTACTGATGAGAAGACTTCAAGTAGCATTCCAAACCAATATCAAGATTTTCAAGATGTATTTGAGAAAAAAAATATAGATATTATTCCAGAACATCATCCCTATGACTACTCAATTGATCTTCAAGAAGGAACACAACCGCCATTTGGACCAATTTACAATTTATCTCAAAATAAATTGGCTGAACTCAAGGAGTATATTGAAGAAAATTTGGCCAAAAACTTCATACACTATTCCAAATCTCCAACATGAGCTCCAATTTTATTTGTGAAGAAAAAAGATGGATCATTGTGGATGTATGTTGATTATTGAAGACTCAACAAAATCACTATCAAAAATAGGTATCCACTACCTTTGATATCTGGACTTCTTGATCAGCTGAATCAAGCTAAGATCTATATAAAAATAGATCTCTAGAGAGCATACAATTTGGTACGCATCAAAGAAGGAGATGAATGGAAGACTACGTTTTGAACAAGGTATGGACATTTTGAATACAATGTCATACCTTTTGGACTTACAAATGCACTAGCAGCATTCCAGCATTTAATGAATGATGTCTTTTGGAATTTTTTAGATGATTTTATTGTCTATTACCTAGACGACATCTTAATCTATTCTAAGAACTTAAAAGAATATGAACTTCATGTCCACAAAGTATTACAAAAACTAAAAGATGTAGGACTCTATGCCACAATAAAAAAAAAATATGTATTTCATACTACTCAAGTCGACTTCTTAGGATACATCATTTCAAATGATGGACTTATGATGGATCCTAAGAAAGTCCAAACTATTATAGATTGGAAGATCCCAAAAATGGTAAGAGATGTCAAATGCTTTTTGAGATTTGCCAACTACTATCGGATCTTCATCAAAGACTTCTCTCAAGTTACAGCTCCACTTATACATTTGACTTGCAAAGACAAACTTCAATGGAATCAAGAAGTATAAGTAGCATTTGAAGCTTTGCAGACAGCCTTTGTTTCTGTACTAATCTTATATTGTGTCAATTTTTCTAAGCCATTTTTTATGGAAACAGATGCATCAAACTTTGCTTTGGGTGCCATATTATCAAAAATGGGAATAGATAATAAACTTCATCTAATAGCTTTTTATTCCAAAAAAAATTCAAAAACCAAGATCAACTACAAGATCCACAATAAAAAACTTCTTGCAATCATGGATTTGTTTCAAGAATGGTGCCATTATCTAGAAGGTGCTCTTAGTCAAGTCACTCTGTATACGGATCACAAGAACCTTGAATATTTTATATTAGTGCTTATTTTGAATCATTGCTAAGCCCGTTGGAATATATCTTTATCAAGATTCAAATTTAAGATCACTTATCGATCAAGAAAACAATAAGGTTTGTCAAATACACTCTCTAGACGATCTTTCCTTGCACCAAAGGAAGGAGATGTTGATTTTGATCAACAACTGAAAATTCTCTTGAAGCCAGAGCATCTTCATATTTAAGAAAATGAAATCAATACTAACTGTTGATTGAACTTTCATTAAGCAAGTTCAGTTAAGTATGTCTTCTGATCCTCTTATTCGTGATATTAAGAAAAATCCTTCAAAGTCTTATGATACTTCCAAGTTTGAATTCAAGAAGAATCTACTATATTATGAGGGATGCCTATATGTTCTAGAAGGTGAAACTCGATTACATATTCTTCAAGCTCATCATGACTTTCTAGCAGTAGAATATTTTGGGTACAATAAAACTTTGGAACTAATATCTAGACACTTTTGGTGGCCACAAATGTGGAAAGAAGTCAAAGATTTTGTACAATCTTGTCATATTTGCTCAAGATCAAAAACTCCTCATCATCAACCTTATGGATTTCTTCAACCATTATCCATTTCAGAACAATCATGGTCTTCTATTTCTATGGATTTCATCATGGAACTTCTAATCTCAGGTTTTTATGACTCTATATTCATGATAGTAGATCGTTTTACCAAGATAGCACATTTTGTACCATGTGCAAAATCTATCACGGGTGAAGAAATAGCTAAGCTCTTTCTTGACAATATCTATCGCTATCATAGATTATCTAAGGATATTATATCAAAGAAGGGAATTCAATTTTTATCAAGATTTTGGCGGACTCTTTTCAAGATTTTAAAAGTGGATATAAAACTATCTTCGACATTCCATCTTCAAATTGATGGACAAATGGAGCGTGTTAATCAAGTTTTGGAGCAGTATTTAAGATGTACTATTAACTACCAACAAGATGATTGGAAAACTCTTTTATTATTGGTAGAGTTTGCTTACAATAACACGTTACATTCTTCTACAAAATAAACACCTTTTTTTGCCAATTATAGTTATCATCCACGACTTGATACTTTTGACTTTTCAAAAGTTAATAATCCTGCTGCAAAAGATTTAGCAATTCATTTATCAAAGCTACATGCAAAGATGAAGGCAGAATTAAAAGAAGTTCAAGAACAACAAAAGGTCAATCTAGATGTCTATTGAAAGGAACAACCACCATTCCACTTGGGTGATAAGGTATGATTACTTCATCACAATATTAAGACCACTTGTCCTTGTAATAAGTTGGACTATCGAAGGCTTGAACCAATTATTTTTTCTGCACAAATCAATCCAGTTGTATATCGTTTACATCTACCAGAGTCAATAAAAATCCATCCAATATTCCACGTGTCTCTTCTAGAACTATACAAGATAGTGGACATACCAAGAAGAACACAAGCTCCACCTCTTCCTATAGAAGTGAACAATAATGAAGAATTTGATGTATAAGAAGTCTTAGATTCAAGGCGGTGCCAAAATAAATAAGAATATCTTGTCCATTGGCACGGATATGATATTAGTGAACGCACATGAGAGCCAGTAAAGAATCTTGCAAATGCAGTAAAGGTGGTAGAGGCTTTTCATCGACAACATCCATCAAAATCAAAATAAAAACCTTCTTTATGAAAGAAACAAGATCTAGGCAAAATAACATTCTAATTTCAATTCTTATTTGTATTTTCTTTGTAGTTGTGACGCTCAAGAGATGGAGAACCAACAACTAGTGGATTTGACTCAAAAACCTCTATTTGCTAATTTGTTGGATGAAACATTACGATTGTCACAACCTTCAAGACGACGTAATCAAGATGAAGATCTTCAAAAATGATATATTCTTCTTCAAATAGATGGCAAGATACAACGCGTTTGGTATCACAACCTTGGAAGGGACTCCTAATGTTTGGTGATTTTACTAGAGGTACGAACAACTCCTGATGGTATTCCAAATGTTTTATTTGAAGAAAGTTATGAAGGCCTCAATAATGATCAAATAACTGGGTGGTCTTCTCGCCCTAGTATGGGACACTATCAATGGTTGAAAGGCCCTATCAATTATCTTCAAAAAGAAGAAAGATCAGAATATGTAGTGAATATAATTTATTGTATCATAGATTTCTTCAAGATATGATGATAGCTCCTCGTGGAACTCGTCACTAGAAGAGGGGGTAATGTCATAGACATACGCATGTAAGCCAGTAATTACATGTATCAATAGGTAGAAGTAAGTAAAAGTAAGTAAAAGTAAGTTAATTCTATAATATCTTCTATAGAAGCTTCCTAGAAGCTTCATAGATGCTGCTTTGACTTTATAGGTGTCTTTAATTAACTTTTTGGGATTAAAAACATAGTCAACAAGTTGGCCATGTGCCACACATGATCTTAGCTTGAAGACCAAGCTAACTATGTGGCCCACACATAAAAAAACTTGCCTTGTAAGTCAAGGCATGTGTCCTACAAAGTCAATATATATTAGAGGTCCTTTAGAATGTCACCACATAACCTCTAGTAAGATAGTATATATAGAGACAAGAGTGAAGCCTTCTTCACTCTTGTCAACTCCTTTCTTGCTTCCAGTCTAATTTCAAGGGTCTCTAGTTTTCTTGGCTTTTGACAATAGCCATTCCAGTTTCTTTCTTAATATACATATTAAATTATTTATATTTTGTCATCTTTCTTTGAGAGAAGTCTCACTTGTTTATTTATCTTTATCCTATTCTTGTCCCTGACAATTAGAAAGAGATCTTATGATATTAAATATTACAAGGTACTATGACCATTAGCTGCTACTTCTATAGGAAGGATTTCATGAATAACATCTCTTTAAGATAACGGACAACCATCTATGACTTCTATATGAACAGGTTTAATTTTCTTCACTAAAAGTATGCTATGTCTTTTGGCAAATTCTTCATCTAAAAAACATGCTGAGGTTCTTTAATCTAACAAGGCAGAGGCTTTTGATGTTTAGGTTCTAAAATAATATTTATTGTAAAATAAAAAAAGGGTTTTGAGGAGAGAATAGGACCTTCACTAAGTGTTATATAAGGTTTTAGCCACACAATCTATCACGTAGTAGGATGAACTCTTTTTCCGACATACTATCTTCTTTGATAGCCATTCTCATCATTTTATGGTTGCATCACTCTTTTGGGCAATGTTGAGCAGTGTGCTTAGATTCTCCATAATACAAGCACAATCCTTCCTTACGACGATGAGTCTTTTCTTGCTCAGTAAGAGGTTTAAAATGTACTACATCAATTTGCATATTTTCTACTTGCTTTTGATTGATAAAACCTCTAAATTTTAATCTAGTGCCATCAAACTTCTTGGATAGGGTAATTCTTGATTCTCTAACACTGAAAGGATGTTCCACCATAAGAGAAGAGACATGATTTGGTACAGATGTTGAAGCAGCTCTAGTCATTTTTATATCTTCACTTCCTGCCAATCTTGTTACTCCTTGTGGTGGTAAATTGAATTGATGCATTACAAGCATTAACTCCTTGAATTGTTCTTGCATTTGTGCCATTGCACTCTTTATTTCAGCAAGTTTTGCCATGATAATACTTAAAAAAGAGAAGATGTCTAATATCGCTCAGTACAAATAAGAGAGAAGACTTGAGAACAAAGAAAATTCTAAGAACAATATCAATTAAGAAGAGGGTAATCTGTAACTTCTTATACACTTATGTCTTATCAAGAGAAAGGAGTAATCCACTCTTAATCAAGATTAGATTAAACTTTGATATTATAAGTACACTCTTGTCAATCTGTCAAAGACAAGAACTTGATAAAAATAAATAAAAAAAATAAATTTTTTTCAAAGAAAGATGACAAAATAGAAATAATTAAATATGTATATTAAGAAAGAAATTAGAATGGCTATTGCCAAAAGATAAGAAAACTAGAGATCCTTAAAACTAAACTAGAAGCAAAAAAGGAGTTGACAAGAGTAAAGAAGGCTTCAGTCTTACCTCTATTTATACTATCTATCTAGGAGCTACGTGGCGATGTTCTATAAGACCTCCAAAAACGTGTTTACTTTGCACAACACGTATTTTAACTTGCAAGGCAAATTTTCTATGTAGGGGCCACATTGTTAGCTTGTTCTATAAGCTACCAACATGTGTGGCATGTGGTTAATTTGCTGACCAAGTTTCTAATCTACCAATTAATTATAAACACATGTAAAATTAAAGCAGCATCTATGAAGCTTCTAGGAAGCTTTTCTAGAAGATATTATGAAATTAATCTACTTTTATCTTCTTCTACCTATTCATATCACCTATATAACAATTACAATAAATATATGTCCATGACAACTAGACTTGAAGTGTCTTTTAGATAATGACACCATTCCTAAAATGAATCTACAATTACAAGAAGCTCTTTGTCATGGATCCTATAATTGATCTTGGCTGCTAAAATAATTTCTGGAATAGAAAGCTACTAGGTGGAGTTTGTCATCTCTTCCCATTTGTGACAATATGGCATCTATAGCAAAATCTAACGCATCTATCTCCATAAAGGATGCCTTACAAAAGTCAACACAATGTAAGATTGGTACAAAAATAAATTCCTTCTTTGAAGGCTCAAATGATGCTTTTGCTTCTTTATTCCACTCAAGTTTGTTTTTATAAGTCAAATGTATAAGTAGAGTTACAACTTGAAAAAAGTTCTTGATAAAACTTTAGTAGTAATTAGCAAAGCCTAAAAAGCATTGCATATCTTGTATTGTTCTTGAAATCTTCCAATCTATGATAGTTTGGACGTTCTTAAGATCCATCAAAAGGCCTTCGTTGGAAATGATGTATCCTAAAAAATTAACTTGAGTAATGTCGAATATACACTTTTCCAACTTGGCATATAATCTTGCATCTCTAAATTTCTATAATACATGACGAACATAAAGTTCATGTTCTTCTATCTTCTTAGAGTAAATTAGAATGTTGTCTTAATAGCAAACAACAAAATCATCTAAAAACTTATAAAAAACATCATTCATATGATGTTGAAAAACGGCCGCTGCATTAGTGAGTCCAAAAAGTATGATATTATATTCAAAATGTTCATACCTAGTTTGAAAAGTAGTCTTCCATTTAATTTTTTTTTTTGATACAAACTAAGTTGCATACTTCTCGAAGATCTATTTTGGTATAGATCTTTGCTTGACTGAAGTCCTAAAATTAAAAACAAATGATACCTATTTTAATAGTGATCTTATTGAGTCCTCGATAATCCACTTATATGTGCAGAGATCCATCTTTCTTCTTTACAAATCAGATAAGAGCTCCACTTAGGAATTTAGAATAGCATATGAAGTTCTTTACCAAATTTTTGTCAACCTTTAATATAGCCAACTCATTCTGCAATAAGCTATAGATTGGTCCAAATGATGATTGAGCTCTTTCTTACAAATCAATTGAACAATCATAAGGTTGATGCTCTAGTAGAATATTTGCATTCTTCTTTTCAAAAACATCTTTAAATTCTTTATATTCACTAGGAATACCACTTAATATTTTTTCACCATTACAAATGGATATAGCATATATAGCAAAAGATGATTCTTCTTTTACAGTATGCATGATAGCTCTTGCACCTACCAATAAAGGTTTGGAAGTACTAGAATTTTGTACTTCTACTTTGCTAATTTGATCTTCGATTATACTACTAAAAAGATTAAGATTACAAAAAATTCAATCTATTTGAGGATTATATTTTTTTAGCCATGATAATTCTAAAATAATTGGATTAAAAAAAAATCTTATTATATTAAATATTACTATTTTTTTATGATCTTTAATTATTACATCTAAAAGAACATTCTCATAAGTAATATTTTTAGAAAACAATGAATGACCATCTATGTACAGATTTAATTTTTTTGACTGGGGATATCTTTTGATTTTTGACAAAATCTTTATTTAATAAAACAAACTGAGGGTCTTGAATCTAATAAGGCAAGGGCTTTGTGATTTTTAGGTCCTAAATACACATCTATTATAAAACAAGGTGATAGATGTGAGGAGAGAATAGGACCTTTAGTAAGTGTTGCACATGATTCTAGTCGCACAGTTTCTATTGTAGGAAGAAAAACTTGTTTTTCGACACATTATCTTCTTTGGTAATTTTTCTCCTCATTTTATAATTGTATTTCTTCTTTGTATAATTTTGAGTAGTATGCTTAACTTCTCCATAATATAAACACAAACCTTTTTGGCAATGTCAAGTCTTTTCCTGCTCTGTGAGAGTTTTAAAACATATCGTATCAATTTGCATTGGTTTTGGCCTTGATGAATACGATTCAAAAAACTTAGAAGCTATCGCCATTACTTGATTTATTCTTCTCTATCCAAGTCTTTATTCTTAATCCCTTTTAAATAATTGATTATTTTAAGCAATGGCTTGAGTAATAAATTATTTCATAGATTCTATTTTTGATATTATTAATAACAAATCTTTCACATTGTCCTTTAATCTATATCAAAATTGATTGATTAGTGCTTTGTCATTCCAATCTACATCGCAAGCAAGGTTTTGGAATTTAGCAACATATGTGGTGGCTGATCGTGATCTTTATTGTAAAGATAAGAGTTTGGTCTTTGCTACTCATTCTTGATTACTTTCTTTAAATATTGCCATAAAAACTTCTAAGAATGAATTTAAATCATAAAGGAGTCGCAAATCTTTTTCCATTAAAGGTGTAAATCAAGAGAGAGTACTTCCTGTTAGAAGTGCATTTATGAATCTAACTTGAATAAATCCATCAAGATATTGAAAAAAGTGCAACCTTGACTTGTTGCAAAAATCTTCCAAATTTTGATCTTGTTCCATCAAAATTCTCACGCATACTAATCATTATTCTTGTCATACTTATAGAAGTAAAACTCCTTGGATTTGGTTGTGAGCTCGATCTACTTGCTTCCTTCAATTGGACAACTTCTTGTTGCAAACTCTGAACTTCTTTCATAGGTGTAGGCATAGTACTTCTATAATTCAAGTTAAAAATACATGAGATTTTTTATTCTAGAGTGTGGATAAGATCATGAAGATCTGTAATAATTGCAAATCTATTCTCACTTTCGCTAGGTATAGCATCCATAATCTTTCTTTCTGTAAGCAACTCAAAGAAATCCAAAAAGTTAAATTAGAAGAAAGTAATCCGCAACTTCTAATAAAAATTTTTACAAAGAAAAGTAATCCACTCTCTTTAAAGAAAGATTAGTATTAGAAAATAAGATTTTTTTTGTTTAAAATGTGGATAGTTGGTACCCTTCAAAATACAATAATAGAAATGGGATAATCTACTCACTTCTAAAACAAGACAAAAATAATATATTAGCATTCTTGTCAAATTGTTAGGGACATAAATCTCAAAGAAAGAGAATCCTTAATACACTCTTGTGTCACTGAAGAAAACTAAAAAATCACTCAAAAAGTAATGTAATATTAAGTAGAATGGCTATTGCCAAAAACAAGAAGTCTAGAAAGTCTTGAAACAAGACTAAGGACTAGAACGGCATTCACAAGAGTGAAAAAAGCTTCACTCTTGCCTCCATATATACTCTTAACTAGGAGCTACATGGCGATGTCCTGTAAGACCTCCAAAACATGTTGACTTTGCTAGCCACATATCTTGACTTGCAAGGCAAGTTATTTATGTATACACCACATAGTTAGCTTATTCCACAAGCTACTATGTAGAGTTAACTTGTTCCACAAGCTACCAACACGTAGTTAAGATGTTGGCTAAATTTTCAACCTACAAATACATCAAAAGACAAAATTGCATCTTTGAAGCTTTTAGGAAGCTTCACTAAAAGACTTTATGAAATTAATCTATATTTACCTACTTCTACCTAATCATATAAGTAATTATTGACGTAAATGTATATGTCCATGATACAATAATGAATCTAAGAACTTAGAATAACAATGAGAAACTATAAAGTTTCTTATACATAGTGAACATTGTCATTGTCTTGTTTAATCATCTTCATGCTACTCTCATGTTGTCACATATAATCCAAGCCAACGTAAAATACCTTGTGAATTTCTTATGATCAATGGTAAAATGCCAAGTGAACTCTTGACAACATTATGTTTTTTAATGAAAACAAAGAGGGATACATATAGTGAATGAGAGCCATATTCTATATCCATGTAATATAAACTTTTTTGATAAAAACAAAGACTAAATGAGTTTATGAAGGTACTCACATTTTGATGCAAAGCTTTGTAAACCAAGCTATAAAATGGCCTATGAACTTTGTAAAACATGTGAATTCTAAAAAAGATGAACTTTTTTGATGAAAATAAAGATCCATCCATGCAACCATTAAGAATCACTACTTATCTGCATTGAAAATTCTTAATATATGGATAATATTTTAAAAAAATAAAAAAAATCATCGAAAATATATTAAAATCATTTTTTGCTTATATGAAATGAAGATTCAAGTTTAATTGAAGTATAAAGTTTTTTCTTACTAAACTATACTCATTTAATTATGTTACAATATATTTTTAGATATTTTAGGATAGAATTGAAAATTCTCTAAATATAAAAAATTATAAAAAATTTATATTATATAAATTATAAATTTATCTATTTTTTTTATAAAATTATAAACAAATCAAAATTTAATAAATTATACAATGATTCTTATAGAATTATTAAAAAAATTAAGTAATTTATATCATTTAATTTTTATATATAGATATATATATATACATATAATGTAAGCAATTGACTTGTAATTTTTGGATAACAAAATTTTAAAGTTGATCAAATTTAATTCATAAATTTATTTAGCTTAGATTTTTTATTATGTCATTAATTTTTTTAATTAGTATTACAACAATATCAAAATATTGTTCATAAAATATAAAGTATATATTTTGGATCTTCTTAGAATCTTTTTATAGATTGATACTTTTATTCAAGTATCTTCTATTATTTTTAGATATGTTGATAAATCATATTGATTGATAATAGAAGCACAAAACTTAAGACTAAGGTTTGATATTGTTCTAAGAAGTCTTACCAAAGTTTAGAGAATGAAACTACATATTTATTAAAATTTTAAATTTTTTATAGAATAATTAAAATTACAATACAAGATACTAAAATAATATGTTGTAAAATAAAAATAAATTTTAATATCATTAATATTTTAAAAAAGAACTTTAAAATAATTTTAAAAAAAACTAAAATCAATGACATAATTAAATAAATTAGAACTAAAATAAATTAAAATTTAGAGTTCATATTTTCTTAGTATCAAATAATACATTAAAATATGATTTGTAGCAATAAGTGCTCAAAATTCCAAAAATGAAACTATAAAAATTTATGAATGGGAAATCACAAATTTATAAAGTTTTAATTAATATAAAATAATATATTGATATATATTGTAATGAATTTTTTTAAACTTTTATTTATTTATAATTTAAATAATTTTTTTAAAAAATATATATATAAATATTTTAAAAAAAATAAATCTATAAAGTGATTATAAATGTTTTTTCTATTAGAAGAGTTTTGATCCTACCATCTTAATCAAAAACCTCATATCCTAGTATAACTTGTTCTAATTATATTAAAAAAAACTTATTTTTTTCATCTATTTGTTTGAGAAAAAATCAATACTTATATCAAATGTGATATCCTCAATTTGAAACAAGTATTGCTAGAAATGACTTACAGATTGGACATCACAATTATTGTTTGAACATTTTAGCAATCATGTAAAAACTATACTTGTTTGTAAAATAATACATGTACTTTAGATGCATTTACTCTGAAGTAAATAAAATAGTCATGGAATTTTTTAATAGATTGAACAACAACCACAAAAACAACATCTAATCACTTTGATTCATTGTCAAATCCATAAGAAAATCATTACTTGTAAATTTTTAAGGTTTAAAATGAATAATAAGAAATATTGGTAATTATGATTTTTATTTTTATTTTTGTAATGAAATAAAAAAAAAATCATTATATAAATACATTGTATCTGGAAAATTTACTTTGCTAAAGAATATCTTCGAAAAACCTAATAGTTTCTTATTTAATTTTTTCCAGGCAAAAGAAAATATATATTGTACAAAGTATAATTCTTCTTTAATAATAATCAGCTCGGATACATATTCTACTTTTATTAAACAAAATACTATCTTATAATATATATAAGGACATTTAATTATTTTTTTGTGTCACTATTGTTTAATATTTTACAACTTTCTCCAAGACAGAAGTCTATTTAATAAAATTTCTTAAGATTTTTATAATTTTTCAGGTAAATAATTACATATTAATCAGATGTGTCTGATTGGAAAAATCATGAATTATTGGATTTTTTATTTTTAATATTTTGATTCATAATAGAAATAAACAAAAAATAAAACTTGCCATTGAGATTCTTCGGTAGATAAATTTGGTTCAACGTCAAAAAAAATGAAACTTACAGTATTTGAATGAATAAAAAAATTTTACTTGTCTTAATATAATAGTGATTAAAAAAAAATTAATTCATGAAAAATTACATATATATATATATATATGTTACTAATACATAAATTTAATAAATTATTTTGTATTGTCGAGTTTTTTTATTTATTTATACATAATAGATTGTATTTAGCATTATATATTTTGGTCAAAAATGCAATCAGTCTTTTCTATAAAAAAAAATCAACACAATTTTTTGTTGTAGTTAATGATTAATAGTCAACAAACAATTTTATTATATTTACATCCTTCTTTTTTACAAAAAGGATGAATACTCCATCTATAATCTTTACTATAACTCTTCATTTTTTTCCACTTAATTTAATTTATACCATAACTCTATGAACTAATATATTACCATTATGAGAATATAGTTTTTCTTTGAGTACTTCCAAAAAAATTAATTAAAATTACAGAGCCTAATATAGACATGAATTTCTCTATTCTATTTCTTCTATCTACCAATTTCCTACTCATTCTTCAAAAAAAATCATAGTTAATAATATTATGCTTTTTTCTTATTGTATATAGTGTTTTATTATTACATAAAAATAAATTAATATACATAAATATAAATATATATATATAGTGAGAGAGAGAGAGATTTATTTTCATTAAATTCCACTGATTTTTCTTTACTATTCTTGTAGTTGGCATGTTCTTCTACATTATTTTTTTTTTTCTTTTTATGTTCTTTCTTCCTAAGAATCATAACTAATGCATCAACTAACTATCTTGCAAAAAAATTTAAAACTGTTTTGAAATCAAGATTCTTGAGGTACTAGACTAGATTCACAACACACCATTCTTTAATAAATACCAAAATTATTTAAAACATATTAATAATAATTAAATTTAATTAAATGTAAAAAAATTATTAGCAATTATGCAATTGGTAGATGTCAATAAAGAGGTTATTTATAAACTTCAAAGTTTGTATTTCTTACAAAAATAATATTTAATGAATGTTGTGACATAAAGCTTAGCTATGGCATCCTAACCACCAACTCATGTATTTCTATTGTGACATACTTCGTTTGTGCTAATTTGACCATGACAGCATTTTGATAGCTAGTATATTTTTCAGAATTTAAAAACAAAAACACCAGCTTAGCAATAGATATTCTACAGTTTAAAAAAATATCAAAGATCATTTACTCATTTATTTAAATATTTTAGTTTTACTACAAAATATTAATTCATATTATTACATGCAAACATACCATGTTATTAATGGTAGTTTATTAATGATTTAAGCAGAAGTGATGAAAAATTTAGGAATATAATTCAACAACAACACAAACACTAATTAGCCAGATCAAGGCATACAAAAATGCTTTGAGTCCACCAGAAAAACTAAGAGGAAAGAAAAGTAAGAGGGGACAACAACCGAAGAGGGCGTGGGAGGGCGTGGGCGAGAAGGCATCTACCTCTGCTCTACTTTTTGATGGCCCTAGTGCTGCTGGTGCTGCTGAGCCATGATTTAGGGTTTAGAGTGCCAAACCCTGCGCTCTCACTCACTCTCACCATCACTACTGTGCTTCCCCGCTCTGTGCATTCCTTCCCTTTCCTTTCCATGCTGAGCTCCGTTTCGCTCCTCTTGGTTTGATGATTCTTCTTCTTCCTCCCCCTCCCCTTGCTCTGCTCTCATCTCTGACTGAGGCTTAGGGTCGTGGTGCCGGAGGAACCTGGGAGGGACGAGGATTGAGCGCCTGGACGACGCGAGCATCGTTGAATTTCGAAGAGAGTTTGTGGAACAAGTGGTGGGTGAAGGAAGGTAGAGAAGGGAGATGCGTTCCTCGCAAGGATTGAGGTAGGTAGGGGTTTCGAGCAAGAGAGTTTTGCAGAGTGGAATGGGCGTTGGCAGTGGTGGCAGCAGGTGTTTAGGTGCAAGAACAGGCAGAGTATGAGAGCACTCGAGGGCGTGAGATGGACACATCAAGGTTCGACGGACACGAGAATTGCAGCTGTCGTTGGAATTAGAAGAAGAGAAGGTGGAGGTGACAATTGGGAATTGGAGGGTGGTACTTCAGGGGGGATATGGCATTTGGAGGGCATGTGGCGGTGCCTGCGGGATGCTATCAAGTGCGAGGTGTGTTGCGGTTGTCAGTGCCGCTTGTGCGGTGTTCTTATGAGGCACGAACCTTTGTGTCGCCATGGAAGCTGCCGGGTTGCAAATCCTTTTTGCTGTTGAGGTTTCTGCCTCGCTTTCGCAATGTATGGGTGAGGAGTGGAAGAGGTTTGCTGCGTTATGACTCTCGTCTTTCGTTCCCCTCGTGTATGTCTTCGTTCCGCGATGTCGCAACGATAGCGGCGGCGGCGGCGGCGGCGGCGGCGGCGGCGACGGCTGAAGTTCCTGCGTTGACGAAGACGGTTAAGGAGCAGCTTATCAGTAAGGGCATACTGCTGAAATCTTATGGTCCTGGTACGGTGCGGGGAATTTGCCCGGAATGCGATGGCGGCTCCTCAGGGGAGCTTTCCTTGGCGGTGACTATTCCTGAAGAACCCGGAACACCTGCAATTTGGATTTGTCATAGAGCCAAGTGTGGATGGAAAGGTAGTGCATGGGCGGGTCCTTTGGCTTCTTCAGTGGGAGTGAAAGGGAATGGTGCTTTCAAAGCCGCAAAAGTAACGAAACGCCCAGTATTAAAGAAGGATTACACAGCGGAAAGTCTTGGGCTGGAGGTAGTGCAAGACAAAGTTCTGAGTTACTTCAAAAAAAGGGGTTTGTCAGAAGAAACTGTTCGTCAAAACAATGTGGCACAGCACTGGGCGAACACCACAGACCTCGCAATTGCTTTTCCTTATGTGCAGGACGGAGAGATTTTGAATTGCAAATTTCGAGACGGTAACAAGCGGTTTTGGCAAGTAAAAAACGCGCCGAAGGTATTATATGGATTGGATCATATTAAGGATAGTAGGGAGATAGTAATTGTGGAGGGAGAATTTGACAAGCTGGCGATGTATGAAGCAGGCATCGTTAATTGTGTCAGTGTTCCTGACGGCGCTCCAGCTAAGGTTTCAGGAGACGAGCTCCCCCCTCCAAATGAAGACAAAAAGTACGAGTACTTGTGGAACTGTAAGGATTACTTCAAGAATGCAACACGAATCATCTTAGCCACCGATGCCGATGAGCCTGGACAAGCATTGGCAGAGGAGCTTGCACGCAGGCTTGGGCGAGAGCGTTGCTGGCGGGTCACGTGGCCTGAAGATGAGTCTGGGAAACAGTGCAAGGATGCCAACGAGGTACTCATGTCTTTAGGACCAGACGCTGTGAAGGACCTCATCAAAAGTGCAGAATTATATCCTATTCGGGGGCTGTTTAACTTTCAACAGTTTTTTAGGGAAATAGACGACTACTACTATCTTCGCCTGGGCGATGAGCGAGGGGTCTCAACTGGCTGGCGTGGCCTTGACGAGATTTACAGGGTTGTACCTGGCGAACTCACTATTGTTACAGGCGTTCCGAATTCAGGCAAAAGTGAGTGGATCGATGCACTTATTTGTAATCTAAATAGATCCAAGAAGTGGACTTTCGGTCTCTGCTCAATGGAAAACAAGGTGCGTGAGCATGCCAGGAAGCTGATAGAGAAGTATATTCATCAACCATTTTTTGACGCGCCTTATGCAAATTCTACCCCACGAATGGATAAAGAGGATCTGGAAAAGGGGAAGAAATGGTTGCAGGATAACTTTTTCCTGATCAGACATGAGGATGAAGAGCTTCCCTCCGTGGACTGGGTGTTGAATCTTGCGAAGGCCGCTGTGATGAGACATGGAATTCGTGGGCTTGTTATTGACCCTTACAACGAGCTTGATCATCAGCGACCTGGGAATCAAACCGAGACGGAGTATGTCAGTCAAATGCTTACAAAAATCAAGCGGTTCGCCCAGCACCATGATTGTCATGTCTGGTTCGTTGCACATCCGAGGCAATTGCAAGTATGGAGAGGTGAAGCACCTGGTCTGTATGATATTAGTGGCAGCGCCCATTTCATCAACAAGTGTGATAATGGTATTGTCATTCACCGCAACCGTGATGAAACCGCGGGACCTCTTGACCAAGTAAAAGTGCTTGTGAGGAAAGTTCGCAATAAGGCGGCTGGCACTATTGGTGAAGCAACTTTGCGATACAACAGGGTAACTGGAGATTATGAAGATGTGAGAGATTAATAGGATTAGCAACTCCATTTTAACCCAAAATTGCGGTGCTCAAATGTAGCTGAGAAAAATTACCTTAGTCACACTTATTTTTAGCCGTCCAGACTGCGAAATGGCTTCTGGGATGACCCATCTGTATTATCTGAAACTTCAGTATTTTCAACAGGAACTGAGTAGTTAAAGCTTTGCTTGCCCAAGTCCGTGTGCTAGTTGTTTGATTCGCATGTGATAACTCGTCATGTCTCGGGCAGATTCATGTTGAACTCTTTCTATTTCAACAGAATTAAGGATCATGTTAAAGCTTGATTCTATAAGCTGTGCCGCACTATCTACACTGAAGTCTCGTCACCAATATCTCAGACCTTTCAATCGGTTACAATTGGCAACACCGTCTGCATCCTTGATATTAATTGGGAGCGAAGAAGACCATACACGAAATAGAAATGAAGACGCGCGATATGCTCCTAATGTTTTCTTAATTCTCTGATATACATTGTGAACGAGTCGTGCTGTGATGGAGCAGGTGTAGTCCTTTACTTGATAATAACTCTAACCAGTTTTCAAAGGAGAAACAGTGGATAGACTAATGTGGCCTTCGTTTTATAAGCAGTATAGCAATGTAGCCGTGGTTTGTATTCGGATAAGTCAACTTTTCGGTGCTATATCCACTTTGTCGCGGCAGCACCTGAGTCTCCGCCGGTTTAAACTCACACAGTTGACCACCGCCTCGTAGAAGCACCCAACTCCAGAAAATTATCTTCTTCTCAGGATCGTTGCTGAAGGAGCTACCATCATCGATTGCGTGTGGATTTCAGCTCCAACTGCTCTCCCTTTCAGAGATCACCATTGCACTCAACTCTCCCAAATCTATTCATTCCAGGGACTTGAAAGAGTGAGTATACTTCGAAGTAATAGATGAATTTTTTCGGAAAAGTAGTTAGCAGTTCCTGATGGACGTGGTAACACAATTCTTGATGGAAGTGACTGGCACCGGAGCACGAGAAGATTGCGCTTCTAGAGCGTTTCCAATCAGTATCCTCGTGTACTCTGTACGCTGAGTGATTTTAAGCTCACGATCAACGACTATTTGAGCATTACATGCACAAATATACTGTACATCGGGGTTTTCCCAGTATGCATAAGGTGTCAAGTGAATGTGATTCAGGCATTTTTCTGATTTGTTTTTCGTTTTCAGTGCTGATCGATGCTGTGATGGAAAAGGAGGGTAAGTTTCTTCAGTTGCCAGATGGGCGGAAAATTTCGTACCGGGAGCAAGGCCTTCCCAAGCAGAGTGCCACTCGGAGTTTGCTGGTGCTCCACGGCCTGGGGTCTTCACGCCTTGCCAGTATGCCAGGTGCAATCAGTCGCAAACCCTGTGTGCTTGTGTGATGCAGTAAGGCCATGCAATCTGAAAATATGTGATTGTCTTCGGTTCCTCAACCACATCTTTTTTATGATTTTAGGAGTCTCCGAGGATCTGCTCAAGGAGATGGGCGTGAGATTGATCGCCATCGACAGGCCTGGCTATGGCTTAAGCACCCCAAATCCCCAACAATCGTTCAGTACCGCAGCTGCCGACATAGCAAACATTGCCGACATATTGGAATTGGGAGAAAGGATATGGCTGTTGGGGTACTCTTGTGGAGGTGCTTATTGTTGGGGCGCGGCACGTTATATTCCCGAGCGTATAGCTGGGATAGCCATGTGGGCGCCCGCGGGGAATTACTGGTGGAAGGTAACAGTCTTGAAGAGCAATCGATCAATGGTAGTGAATTGATCACCGTTTTGTTGCTTTCCATTAATCGAGAGTTCGCAAACGCCTTCAGAATTGGGTTGTTTAGAATAGAAGATGATTGAAATGTGTGGAGTACGATGTGGCCACCAGGACTTCACAGACACGCAACGAAAGGCGGCGATGGCAGAGATAACGATAGGATCAAGGCTCATGTTTCTGTTGGTAAGACAGGTACCACAATGGATGGTTTACGCCTATGTCCGCCATGTGGTGGTCCGAACCGTGGGAGCACGGTGGGTAGCAAGCGCCAAGAAGCAGCTGTCTCCCCCGGATCAGCACAACCTTGCAGCCAATGGCTCATCGGGTCTTATGTTCAGGTAATTCAAATCCTCACCATGCTCAGGCAGGTAACGACGATTTCGAGCCTGCGATTCACTTTGTTGAATCGACATGTACGCAGGTTGTAACGTAGGGTGTTGTGCTTTCAGAGATAGTATTGAGTCGGCGAAGCAGGATGGGTTTGGCATGGCGCAAGATTTGCAACTCTTAACTGGCGACTGGGGTTTCGGGCTATCGGATGTCCAGCGGGTGTACCACGGCCCCTTGCACATTTGGCAAGGCGACCAAGATTGGCTCGTTCCTATTTCTCTCCAACGTCTAATAAAAAAGCGGGTCAGTGAATTACCATTTATATATTTGTCTTTGCAATGCATTAATTATCCTGTTCAGACATATGTTATTGCCTCTGCAATTCCACATCTTAGTGCATACTTGGTGATGTACCAATGGCAGATCCCTGACTTAGTGCATCTCCATGAGCTTCTGGGAGAGGGGCATTTGTCGCCCTTCTGCTTCAACGACAAGGTCCACCGGGACACGCTGTCGGTGATGTTCAGCAAAACACGAGATTCTAACGAGGTTTCTCTGACGAACGTCAACAAGGCGCTCGAAAACACTCCACAGATAAAAACCTGGACAAAAAGAAGACTTGGAAGAAATTGCCAAGGTCGAGCCCCTCATCAACACAGTGCTGGAGACAGTACGTGACGATCATGACAAAACACCTTCGGAGGTGCAAGAGATAGTTCAACTCTTGGATGAAGGTGCCCACAACGGAGCCAAGCTTTAACTTCAGACAGATGACATACAAAACCTGGATGATGATGCTGATGCTGATGATGAGACTCTGAGCGCAGGAATCTGGCACTACAAGGAGGCATTGGCGTAGCCTTCCAGGACACATCGAAGTACTCACTCTGCAATTAACTTCAACTTTTTAATCAGATCAGTCGGATTTAGTCTGGACTCGTACCAATGTGAACTTTGCAGAACGTGCCAATACACACACAATACGACTGCCTTGTCAATACTTACGCAAACAAAGTAAATAAATAAATAAAATATATACATACATATATTATCTTTTCTATTTGTTTAATTTTGAGAGTGTGACACGTCACAATGTACTTCTTGATAATAGCGATGTAATGAGGTTGCCAAGCTAGAGATTTTATTTGGATAGAACAATGTATGAAACATGTATATATATATATATATGTATATACATTCAATTTTCATGCCCATTGAGATACTAGTAAGGGGGGTGGTGGATTGGTAGTATTGTCTTAGATTTATTCATAGATCTCAATACAACTTTGTATAAGCTACTTCTCAATCCCTTTGATTTTAGCATTGAAAACCAATAATATTTGATTGTCACTATAAAGAGATCAATTCTATTCAGCATGATTTTTTCTTCTTATTCTTCTTTTTTAGAAGAAATTGGAGTCAAAATTGAAATAAGTAGCTAATCAATTTTTTTGGCAACTAGAATTTATTACAATAATTACACAAATTTTGTACAAAGAAAGTAGGGACTCTATTTACATCTAACAACACCAATGATATCAAAACATACAATTAGAGTAGATACATCAAATTGTTCTTTGGAAGTCAGATGTGAGAGAATAGGAGATTTGAGTGAACTAATTTGTGAAAAAAAAAACATAACTATGGGATTATGTAATAAGTACACAATTGAAAAACATTGACATGCAAGAAGTATTCTCTCTTAGATATATTTATAGCTTTGAGGATTTGTTGCTTTGTAATCCAAATCATTTTTTTTGAAGAAAAGTTGATTATTGTCAAAAAAATAAATATAATACTTAAATATATTTATAGTTATTATTAGCTATATAAAACGATAACTTTTGGATTTAGTATTTAAATTTTTTTTTTAGTTTCAATTTTTGTTTTTGGATATGCTATGCATATGATAATCCTATGCACATGATAATCATCAATTAATTTTATAAATACAGAAACAATTAGGATTATATAATTGCAAAATTCTATTAAAATTATATACAGATGTTTTATATTAAAATAGAGGAAGATAAACTTTAATTCATTTTTTCCATCATTGAAGCAAAATCAAACTAATTTGTTTTTAAAATACATATATTTAAATACATATAAGATGGATTTACAATAGTAAGAAAATAATTTGTCAAAAAATTGGAGGTAGTTCTTTGAATTTTTTTTGTAAATCTAATTAATTAACTTCTACTTCCACATTGTAATTGATTTGGAAGGTAGATAACATCCATCTTTAAGAATAATTAATCCAAATATATTATTAAAAAATATAAGAAATAAAAAATATATTTTTTAAAAAATAAATTGACTATAGAAGTTAGAAATACTTAATTCTAGACTTCATCAAATTTGCACAATTTAATCAAATAGTATATACAAAAAAAAAAAAAAAAAATACTTTGAAGATAAGAAAAAATAAATAAATTGTGAAGACTTTATAATAGTTTTTGATCAAATTTAATAATCAAACATATATCAATATTGATAAGATCTAGTGTCTTAAGAGATTTGATATAACATAATCACATAACTTAATGGAAAAAAAGATAAAGCTAAACTAAATTTAAATAAATTGTATTACATTAGACAAATATATAATAAGTAACATGTTTTGATAAACTATTACATTGGAAAATATATAATTAAAGAATAAATCTTAAAAAAAATAAAAAACAAAGATCTCATATCTATTATCATATCTTCAACAATATTTTAAAAATATATTCAAGTGTTATAATGTCACAAACATCAACATTGGCATTAATAAGTAGGAGAATAAGAGAAAATAGGTAAAAACAAAGATAAATAAATTTGATAATATCTTATGGAGAAGCTTTTTAAAAGCTTTGAAGATAGAGATTTGACTTTACAAGTATTTATAGATGATTGATAGATTGAAAACTTGGCCAATAAATCCCGCAAGTTGCATACGTATTGGATGATCTATAAAACATTGTTATGTAACTTTTTAGTTGAATAATATATATAGGGGTAAGAGTGAGGCCTTTTTCACTGTTACCAATGCATTTCTTCAATTCTTATTTTAGCTCAAGAATTTGGTTAGAGACAAAAAAAATCAAGTCATGGCAACAATTCCTAAGTTTTTATAAACTTATTCATCAAGATCAAAACCTAAGCAAATTAATACAATACATTTTAAATCTCTTACTAAGCAAAAAAAAGGCTTGACATTGTCAATATAATTATGCTTGTATTGTAGAGAATCTAAACATATTTCTTTCTATTATATAAAGAAGCATTGCAATGACAAAAGATAAGCATGGTTATTGATAAAGACAATGTATCAAAAAACAAATTTGTCTAGCTACAATAGAGACCATGCAATTAAAATCTCGTGCAATACCTAATGAAGGTCCTAATTTCTCCTCAAAACCTTTACCTTGTTATATAATTGATGTTTGTTTAAGACCTAAAAATTATTAAAAAAATTATGCATAGAAGTCATAGATGGTTGCCTTTTGTCTTTTAGAGATGATACCAATAAGACTATCTATGTAGAAGTTACAACAAATGGTCATAATAATTTAGTTATATTCAATATTATTAGATATTTTTTTAATCTAATTATTTCAGATTTATTAAAAATAAAAAATATAATCCTTAAATAAATTGAACTTCTTATAATCTTGATATTTTTTATAGTATAATCAAGAATTTTGATAACTAAGTACAAAGTTCTAAGTCTAATACAACAAAATCCTTATTTATAGCAATAAGAGCTTTTATACATATTATAAAAGAAAGGCCATATTTTATTATTTATGCAATACATTCTCATATATGAATGGATAATAATCAAGAATTTGAGGTGGAAGAGGTTTTAGACTCAAGGCAATACCAAAATAGGTTAAAATATCTTACACATTAGTATAGATTTGATATTAATGAATGCACATATGACCTAGGTAAGAATCTTGCAAATGAAATAAAGAAGGTGGATGCTTTTGATCAATGACATCCAATAAAATTTGTCTCAGATTTCATGCAATCTTCACTTAACCTCATTTGCTTTAAAGAAAATGAGGTTAAGTGAAGATTGCATTCAATCTTCTATCTTTGTTCATAGTTTTTGTGTATTTGTGGCACTAAAAAGATGAAAATCAACAACTAGCAAATTTAATTTAAAAACTTTTATTTGCTAAGTTATTATAAAACAAATTGAGATTGTCACAACTTCAAAACAACTTAATGTTAAGGACATGAATCACAAAGAACCTAAGAGTCAATATACTCTTGTGTCACTTGAAAAGAATAGATAAGCATTCAAAAATGGTATAATATTAAGACTAGAATAACCATTTCCAAAGACAAAAAGACAATGTTTTTGCCTCACATTGAGCCATCAAAGATATGTTTCTACCTCACATTATTTTTTTAATAAAAGAAGCAATTGTTTTTTCTATATCCTCATGTATATGATAATTAAGTATCTTCTTTGTCTAAACTACTCCAACTCCACAGTGGCTCAATGAATCAAAAGTGGCACCGGCAGAGGGAACTTCAATAGTCTAAGATCGTGAGAGATCAAGAGGGTGTAAAGATGAAAGAAAGACCAGTTTCATGGAAGCAAATACGATTTCCTCACTCATCTCTGAGGTGTGCATTAAACTTGTGAGAGAAGCATCTCTGTGCTAAAAAAACGATAACTGGACAGTTACTCCGAAATATCTAAACGCTAGATTCGGCTGACCTTACAGATGGCCATCCACCTCGCCTCCATGTCAGGTGAGTCCACTATACATGGCAATAAACCAGAATGCCAGCTCCCTCAAATGGCGACTGCCGCAAAGTGGGACCCAGAGGAATTGTAAGAAACAGAAGCATCTCGTGATTTCTCCCAACTGTATATTTGTCGACCCCCTCGTCTCGGCGCAGGTGTGAGATTTACAAATCATGGTTTTAATTCCTCAACCTCCCTCATCAGATACACTCTCATTCGTGAGAAGGTGAACCATGTCTAGGTGACATTGGAGCTGACGGCTGTTTTTGTCTAGATTTTTTCTTGGGTTCAGTGTTGTTGTGCTTTCTCGAGGTTTTGGTGATGGCGGCAATGGGTGTTGTGGCTGCAACTAGTGCACAAGCGAGTTGTAGGCTACTCTCTTCCAGCTTCCGGAAAGACTCGAGCTGTAGTTGTAACGGTGATTTGCTGGATTCTTCTCATCAAGAATGCTTCGTGGGATCTCCTAGGAGTATGGCTATGCTACGGCGAGATGCGATTGTGCGAAAAACATCGCGACCTGTCTCGGCTACGAATGCTTTTCTTACTACGTCGTTCCCTGGAAACTTCATGGCTGATGTAGAGCAGGATGACATGAAGAAGGACTTGAACGAAGATGATGACGAGAACGAAAGCCCACTCTCGTCTTCCTGCGAGTTTTTGGAATCCGTGAACTCGGTAATAGCAGATGTGGTGGATGGGCAGAAGTACTTGAAAGAGACGGGTAGGACGAAGCCTCGGCCCATGAAGCGGCGCTCCTTGGTGGTATGCATGGTTATGAGCGCCATTCAACCCTATTTGAGTGATGTCGAGAATAGGATGGGAAATCTGAGACGAACCACGTCGTCGAGTTTTGCCAAAACTTGTCGACTTGTGTCGCAGCTCTCGTTTGGTGCCTCCAAAACCTTGAGTAGCATCGTTGACGACCAGAGGAAATCTGAAGCGGAGCAATGTGTCCCAGCAGCTGCTTAACGATGATCCCTGCACTGTTTGGGACCTTTGGAACCCAACCTGATTCGCCACTTAGTCAACTATGTTTATGCCGCAAACACTTAGACTGAATTGGGAGATCTTGACGCTGTCTAGAGGCTTGTAAATAGATAGCACAGTTTTGCCAGAACTATTATGATGAGGAAATTGTACATTCGGAATCTGTGAATATCTCTTGCATCTAATGTTATTACTTCGCACACAAATTGTGTGCAGCATTTGTATAACTGTCAGACTTCGGTTTACAATCGCAGATTGTTGATGGAATGGATGGCCTTGTTCCTGGTTGATATTCTGGCTGACTCTTTTTAAAAACTTGCAATTTAACATCGGATGTGGCATGTGTCTTCATGAAAAAATCCTTCCGTAACACAATTGTCAGAGGTTGCAAACCTCACAATAGACAATGCTACTCCTCTCGAGAACTACAATTCAAACCTCCACTATTTTCGAAGTAATCAGAAGAAATCCATTGCCTAGATTCTCCATGTATTTACCGGAAATCAAGACAGTCACAGTCCACGTAAACAACTCAAGTTGGAAATTAGAGCTGAGAATGATTGCTATATTTTTAGCATGTATTGCTGTGCCAGTGGCTTGCACAGCAATGCAATCGTAAGTCTATTTGGAGTATCAGCCCAACGGTATCGTGGTTAGATTTGCCACTTTCAGGAGTTTACTGAGTGTATTGTGCATTGCAGAGTGCAGACTACTGGCGAAGAAGAGATTTGCAGGCAGACCTAATCATTTCTGAGCAATACAAGTCGAAGAGAGACGACAAATTTTACCTAACAAGTGATTCGAGGTTCCCATAGGTAACTTAAACAGAACTCTTGCATTAAGACTTGATTTTGCCGCAAGATCTGCGACTAGGTCTTAGGGGTTAGGGTTTGAACACATGGAAGCACCAGAATTTGGATGTTGGTGGGTAGGGAGGGGGAACGTGGAATTGCTGAGCAGTATCACCTGGTGGGACATGGATGTGGGTGATTCCTCTAAATCCTCCTTTTCCACTAACAATAATAGCATCACCACCATCACTTTTCTTGTCAACCTTGACAATGAAACAACCACAGCAGAGCATGAAAAACAAGATGCTGTAAAATGCAGCCTTCTTGAACAATACCGTAACATCTATTTCTGTTGTTTGTTTTCATATTGATATGCATGCTAAAATATATAATCAAATACAGATTTATTCTCTAAAAAGACAAAATAGAAAACAGGCATATTTTGTGGTATTATTCTTAACACATTGAATGGCTTTAAACGTCTAACTTGCAATCGCATCAATTAACTGGTGATATCATTAACAGTATTCCATTGTAAAAATAGGAATATATACAAGCTAAACACTGCAAAATATAATTGATTCATGTGTATGTGTATATGAATTATAACTTTCCATTGAATTGGAATGTAATTTTATTTTGTGAATGATCTCTCTCGCTCTCTCTGACTTTCGAGTGCAGGGTGCCATAGCCGAGCGTTTCATCAACTTCCTGCCACCAATAGTGCCCCCAACACAGTGGGGGGACGAGGCATGAACAGTGCAATCTTTTCTTCTTCGTCGTCGACGTCGGCTTCTTCTTTTAGGGGTTCCAGCACACCATCACATCTCTCTAAGACTCCCTTTTTCTTATTTTTTTTCTGTAGCATAGTCTGCATGGGATTGTAGTGGGTTTTGGAGCTTGTCTGGAGGTGCGAGGTCGGACTAGGAGAAGTATGAGTTGCAGAAACGGCATTTTATGGAGTTGTGATGTGGGCTGGGAGGTTGTACATCCTTGCTGGGGAGTGGTGCTGTGGAGGTTCTCTGATGTCGTGTCTCTAATAATACAGCTGACAAGCTTGGGCATTAACCCACATTTCTTCACGGTAACCCATGTGACGAGGAACTCTGAATAGCGCATTTGCGTGCGGGAGACTTCACCTGCGAACAGCCCTGTGATTTAATGAAATGTCGATGCCCCACCTGCGTGTGCGGCGATCGATTACTGCTGACTGCTCGCTCATAGATCCCGCCTGCAGTGTTTCAGCTCTTTAAAAATGTATCCATCCTCGAACTCATGATCGAAGACTTCACTTTGCAGCAAACCAATGGATCCATGGATTTATGGATTCCGATTCGAAGACAGTTGATGGAAACAATGTATGTGATTAAGGTGGAGAGATATAAATTGCAAGAGATGAGGTTTTTGCAAGTGTTATTCTGGAAATCGATTCAGGTGAAGAATTTTGGTGCTTGTAAACGTGCCGTAATCTATTGTCTGATCAACAGCCCGAATGATTCTAAGGTGGTCGTTGCGACCAATTATGCGGTGGAGCGGGTGGAGCGTAACCTGCGGCCGACGATTGTCAACCAGAAAATCCTTGTAGGTGACAGAGCAGCACAAAGAACAGAGGGGTATAGCCTCAAGCTAAATACTCATAAACGGAATGCTAAACGACAAAATGTAACAGATTAGGTTAACTGGGACGAGAAGGGTAAGATGTGAACAGTGGTTCCAACACCCCCTTCTGTTCACAGCTTGGTCTTCTAGTGTGTCTTCACAGGACTAGGGACATGTTGCCGGAGCTTAGAGGGGAGACTCCTTGTCTCATACTACTTCTGGCTCTTTGGGTTTTCTTGGTGTTCTTCAGAAACCTCTTTGATTGGTTGGCATGTAGAGTTGAGGATCATCCGATCCCCCGACCTGGAACAAATCAGGCTGCTAAGGCAAGACAAGCCCCCCTCTAATGCTGAGCAAGCGATGTTGGAGATGGAGGAAGTTCGTTTGTGACCTTGTGCAGGTTGAGTCTGCCTAGTTCGAACTTGGTGCATCCCAATGCTTTGGTTAGCATATGCGCATGTTGTTCTTGAGTATTCATATAATTGTTTGTGAATCTATTCTCTACTTAATAAAGTGCCAATTTGTCTCAAAATGTTTAATTTTATCATAAAATACAAGATTGTGTGAAATCTCAATTCTACTTTGCTTGTTGCATCCTAAGATGGTTGGTCCTATACCTAAGATCTATAATTCTTGCAATAGTCTTCAAAGTCATATTACTTCCCATATGTAATTTGCAAGTGCACAATACTCAAATTTAAATGATGAGCTTGTTATTGATGTTTGTTTTTGGAAATTCCATGAGAAGGGCATGCTTTTGAGAAAGAATAGGTATTCTTTGGTAGAAAATGCAATCAGCAAGGTCTTGTGCAAAGTCGGCATCCAAAAAATCCGATAGACAACTTTCTTTTCCAATTTTGTAAAAGTTATCAAATAAAAGATACTTGCAGATGTAGTACAAGATGTCACAAGGAGCTTGAAGGTATGTATATTGTAGTGCATTTGTGTAGCAATTGCAAAGATGGACAATAAAAGCTATATCCAAGCAAGTCTTGGTCAATCAATAGAGTTGGATAATTATAGTATGAGTGGTAATATAATTTTGCATTATAAGACAAAGTGCCAATATCTTAATACAGTTTGATTGGGATTTAGGAGGATTAGATGTTTCTATCTAAAATTCTTTAAGAAGCTAATAGACATATTTTATTTAGTGTTGTAAAAGCCTTGTATTGTCTTTGGTATATTTGATGCCAAAGAATTGATAAATAATTTTTAAGCCTATTATAGAAAATTTGAGGTAGAGTTGCATTTTAAGCTTAGTGATGAAATCCAATGAGCTCTTTGTGATCTTTATATTATCAATATAGAATAATAAGATAGCTATATTAAATATGTCATATCAATAGTTTACATTAAAATTAATGTTAGAACAAAGCATATATTGAGTGTATAAATATTTATCTATTAAAAAATATCATGCACGAGGACTTTATTTAAGTGCATATAGTACATGATGTAAACAATAGACTATATGCTTGCAACCAAAAATGACAAATTGAAGAGGCTATTAGAGGTAGACTTCTTCTTTGAGGTATCTATTTATAATGGAAGTTTGGACATTTATATGGTGAGTTTGAACAATTATTAGTAGCAATATGAATCTTACTTGAAGATAGGGATACTAAGGACCACATCTAATTTTTGTGTATTGATTATAATTTGGACTTTATTGCTTATTGCTAATTAGGCTTTCGAATAGCTTCTACAAAAGATTTTTTTTTCTCCTATTATTGTGGTAAAAATTTGAATATATACAAAGTATCCATTAAATCTAGATAGAGGTCATTTTAATTATTGAAATTATTATTAAAAAAATAGAATTGTTAGTATAGAAGCAATAGAGGATATAATAGTTGGTTGTATTAATAATGCAAATGGTAGAGTAGAGCAACAATGCTGTATTGGTGGTTTGAGCAATATAGCAACTGTTGGCTGTGGAACCAAGAAAAAGATGGTATCATCAAATGAGGCATCATGGAACATATTGGAAGATGGAAGTATAAATTTTGGAGATGTTAGACAATGGTATAAGTTATTGTATTGAAGATCTTGTAGAATAAGCATAATGCATAAGGTTAAGGCAAACGCCATAGAATTTGAAATTTTCAATAGTGGTCCTTCCATAAATGAAAAAAATACTAAGTATTTGGCTTCTAGAATTATCAATTCATCTTTTATGATCTGAACATCATCAAAGATAATGATTTAATTATTAGATAAATCAAAATATCAATGTTTCTTGACCTTGATATTATAGCTTAATAAAATGCATAACCAAGAATATAGATTCAATTTACATCAGCAAACAACAAGATTATAAATATATGCAATGGCTCCAAAAATGCAAAGGTGATTTACAAAGGATTTTATGTCAAAAAATAATTTATTTGGAATCTTGTTTGGCCTTAATTTTGATAATAAAAAATTCAAGATGATAATTGATATGGAAATGGCTTCATCAAGAGCCATATAAGAAGTTAATTTTTAAAAAAGAGGCATTAGATGATATCCATAATAACATTAAAGTGTATGAATTAAGCTTGAATAATTTCTTATAATGTGTTAGAAATTATAAGATATGACTTAAATTAATGAAAGATATATTTTTTTCTATTATTGGTCTAAGTATTCAATTCTTCTTGCCATTGAGGTTTTTGATTGTGGCTTTAAAGTGGAATTTTTTTTCAAATGTTTTGCTTTTATATGAGATGAAGTATGTCTACATTTTTTTGGAGTAATTATTAATAAAAATGATAAAATAATATGTACAAAATATGTAGGGCCATAATGATAATCAAAGAGAGAAAAATTCTACTATGGCATTGTTTCAAATCATCATATAGAAGCCTTCAATATGATAGTGATATAGACATACATGCCAAATTTGGATCCAAGTAGCAAATTTAGGATTATAAAAAAATATTTTAATGGATTATATATTAGATGATAATAATTACATTGAATTGCTGTATTGCTTTGTAGCAAGGTGAAGTTGATAGAGACCATTGCTTATATCATGTTTTTAGTCTTTGGCATGATCAATGTACACTTTTATGTTACATTTTTTTTTTTAAGTAGTCAAATACTCCAATGAAGTCACAAATCTCAATTCTTGGAATTTTGTATTTCTAGATTTTGAATTAGAATTGATATATAGTTTTGACTTATGCTCTTTGTTTATACATTACTAACAAGTATAAGAAATCAGAAGATCCTAATCTATTGTATATATTGAAACTTAAGGATGTTAATTCTTAATGGATTTTTGGACAATGGAAGCTTTCTTGGCCTAAACCTAAGTATTGGCGTTGTATTCTTTTCATTAAAAAATATCATTTATCTTATGGCTTATTATAACCTTAAAACATATATTTCTTTTTAATTAAAGAATCTCTTTTTATATGTATTAAATATTGATAAATAATATAATACTTCTTTTTTATTGAATAAAATTCCATTATAAGAGATTATCTTTTTAATATGATATCAAAGTAATAGTATGATAGAATTTTATATAGATCTAGTGAAAAAAATTCAAAAAATATTAAACAAGTTGAGATAGAAGTGAGCTTGCTTCACACATCACATTGAACAACAAGTGAGCTTTGCTCCTATTAAGTATATGACAAGTTAGCTTAATAGCAACAACTAAAAGTTTGAAAAACCATGGTAGTTTATCAATAAAAAAATTTAATTAATTAGCAATAGAAACTACTATATTTGATAATTTAAGATGAAAGTAATATTAAAAAGAGAAAATATATAGAATTTCATAAAAAATGACATATAACTTATTAATTATCTAGCAATAGTATTAAAGATTCATTATTCTAAAAAAAAAATGAAAAAAGCCAAGAACATAGCATTATTAAGAATATAACTCTTAGTAGCTACTATCTTACTTAGTTTTGTTGCAAAATTTATAGATTCAATATTTACTTGGGAGGGTCTACACTAAAAGTTTGTATTTAATAATTAGTCACAACTTTTGATATTAATTCACCATCTATATACATTGAAGATGCTAAAAAGGGGCATGATAGAAGAGTATATCAACAAAGCAACAAATATTAGAAATCAACTTCTATTCATGAAAGAACCTATTCATAACAAAAGCATTTATCAACTTCTAGTTAATAGTTTATCAAGATGTTTTGAAGATATAATTCAAACCTTAAGCAATCTAGACATTGCTTTTACATTTGATCAACTATCATCAAAGTTGCTCATTGAAGCAGTATTAAGAGTATTGGAAAATTGTATGACTTGAAGATGAAGATGTATTAGTGGCACACTTCAACCGTATGGTTTAATTACCAATATACTTTTAAATTTATAATAGAGTTCAACATTAAGAAGATATTTTGAATTGAAGCTATAAAAAAATATAAGAATATTAAAGAACAAGCATTCAATTCAAAAAAATTGGAGAATAGTAGAATAAAAACCATTAATAAAATATTATAATATATTACAACTACAGCAAATTTGGCCAAATTTCAAAAGATTTCTTTGTCTTATAAGATCAACTACTAGAAGGCAACTCAAATCAAAGTTATTTTAATTGATTAGCATATGCAAATGCAATAGAAAACCTTAAGGTATCTCTTATATATATATTTGGTCTTATAAAGTCGGATTAATAATTATACATAGATAGTGGTGCAACTACACATGTTATCTATACAAAAGATGATTAGCCAAATTTCAAGAATTAACATAGGAAAGAACATCAAAACTACAAGAAGAAAAATTTATGAAATTGAAGATATTAAAAATTCTACAATGCCAAATGATTTTGGTGAAATAAATATGATCAATATTTTATATATATTGGTTGTTAAGAAAAGCTTAATATATTTTGGAGCTAGAGTTGATTCATATCAAACCATTATGTTTTTTAATTCTCATTATTTAATTATAAATAGATTACAAATATTATCTAGGTAGAATTTTAAAATTTAACAAATGATTTGTATAAATTTGAATTTAAGCATAAAATCAATAGTATAAAGCATATTCACATCAAAAAATTATGGCACTAATGATATGGCCAACTTAGCCACTTTAGCTTAATTCATTTAACAAAGTCAAAGAGAGTAATTGGCTTACTTAACTTAGTATTACCATATACAACATATAAATATATTATAAATAGATTGCATAGAAAAAAAGCTCCATGCCAATCCAAATATAAAAAAGAAAATACTTGCATAACTCATACATTAAGATCTTGTAGGACCTTTATTAATTCTATTATTAAATAATTCTATTATTATTATTATTAAATCATATTACCTTATATTATTTATAATTTAAAAAAAATCATAGATATATTTTATGCATATTAAATCAAAAATATTTATAAAATTTAAATATTTCAAAGAAATGATTGAAATAGAATCTACTTATAAATTTTGATTTTTAATAATTAATCAAGGTAAAGAATTTACCTCAATAGAATTCAACCATTTTTGTATTGAAAATAGAATTCAATAGCAACTTACTCAAATTATGACACCTCATCAAAATGATATTCTAGAGCAAAAAAACAAAATAGTGATCAAAAAATCTTGCTTTATTATAATAGAGTGTAATCTATTTCAATTCTTATAAATGAAGGCAATATCAATAATAACCTATTTTGTGAATTAAAGTCCAAGCAAAGCTCATTAAAGGATAATTGTACAAAAAATTATCTAAATAATATATCAAATCTTAGTCATTTATGCATTTTTAGGAGTATTACCTTTTTATACACTCCTAAAGAATACAAAAAAAAAAAAAAAAAAAAAAAACTAAAATTAAAATTAAAAACTAAATAAATAAATTAAAAATATAAATTTTTTGATTATGATAAGTAGAGCTAAGCTTCTAGAGTATTCAATCTATTCTTTAGAAAAATTATCATTAGCAAAGATATTATCTTTCATAAATCATAAATAAAATATTACCATTTAATTTCCTCAGCTTTAGCAAAAGATGATATTTTTTTAGCATTTTTTACAATCACAAAAGATAACTTAAAATTAATATTGCTGCCTTTAAACCAAGAAAATCAATTTTAAATAGAAGACATTGATAAAATATTAGAATCATATTTTCTAAATTTTAAAAATAGCTATTATTAATCCAAATATAGTAATAAATAAATACATAAATATAATAGATATAAATTCACTTAAAAGAATGTTATCTAACTAGAATTTAAGCTCTATCTCAAAAACTAAAAGATTATTATTATATGTTAGCAATGACATAAAAACTCAATACATAATTTGAAGCAATCAATGATGAAGAATAGACAAAAGTAATGAAACAAGAATTAAAAAGCATCTATAAAAACAATGCATGGATTATAATAGATAGTTCTATAGATAAATTTTTAATGATAATAAAATAGATCTATAAATTCAAAAAAAAATCATATGAAAAGGTATAGAAATACAAAGTCCAAATTATAGTGCAAGACTTTCAACAAACAATTAAAGTTGACTACTTTGAAACCTTTACTCTAATTTTTATAGTCTATAATATAATTAATATTATCCATAGTTGTAAAAAAAATTAAATATGAGATAGATGGGTGTCAAGAAGGCTTTTTAAAATAGAATATTAAAAGAAGAAGTTTATATAGAAATATCTAAGGATTTAAAAGGGCAAGAGGTTCTACTAAGGTATGCAAGCTAAATTGAACATTATATAATCTAAAATAAGTATTAAAGACTTGGTATTTAAGGATAAATACCTAGCTTCTAGAATAAAGAATTATTTGAAGCAATGTTGATTCCAACATATATTACACAAAGAAAATCAAACAAAATATTATTATACTTCCATATATTAACAGCTTTTTTATCACTAGAAATAATAACAAAAAAATCAAGAAGTTACAAAAAGTATTAAATAAAAACTTTGACATGACTAACCTTGGGCTTGTAAAATTTTACTTTAGAAAGGAATTCAATTATTATCATTTTAGAATTTGGAAACATGAAAAAATTTATATCAATTATTTAAAAAACTTAAGATTAATTAATACAAACCAATTCCTTTACATAATGACAATCAATCATATATTCAATTGATTAACAATCCATTATTATATAAAAAAATCAAATATATTAATATAAGGGTATATTTTATTTAAAAGAAGGTACATTCAAGAGAGGTTAAAGTTGACTATATTCCAATTATAATAAATCAAGCATACTTTTTGACTAAATCTATATAAGTTCTTTGCTACTATGTCAATTACAAAGAGCTCAAGATTAAGCTATTATCCAATAGTATAAAATGACACAAAATAAATCCTAATTCAAAGCTAAATTTCTATTTTTTTAACCACTCTAAAAACTTTATGTTTAGTACAAGTGATATTACAAACCTATGGCTCAGCCTCTTTCTACTATACATATATTTCAGATTTATGATCAAGCTTAACAACATATACTTTGCTTCTTTGTAGCAACAATAAGTTGAAATGAAATCTTGATTACTTCTTGAAAGTAATATTCCTTCCTCTTTGCATCAAACATGATTTAGATGATGCTTTTGGAGCAACCACTACTATGTTACCTCTTTCTTGAGAAGCAATAACTACAACCTCTTTCTCCAAATTGTAATACAATAATTAAATAAATATCTAGCTTATCAATTCTTAAATAATTTCTAATAAAATTATATATATATATATATATATATTTATTTATTTATTTTTATTTTTATTTTTTATATATAATTTCATAAATAATAAATAAGCTTAAAATTTTAAAGATTTTTTTAAAGAGACGATGATAAAATTGAATTGGTAGTTTAAAATATAGATTTTATAATAATAAGATAGTATATTTTTAGGATATTTTTAATATCACTACAATTTTTCATCTACCATATGTATCAAAGATATAAATCTCAAAAAAACTAAAAAACCAATACACTCTTGTGTCACTTAGAAAGACTAAAAAAATACTAAAAAATAGTATAGTATTAAACTAGGATTGTTATTGCCAAGGATAAAAAGACCAAAAAGGCTTAAAATAAGATTAAGAACTAGAAAGATATTGAAAAGAGTGAAGAAGGCTTCATTCTTGCCTCTATATATATTATCTATTTATGAGCTATGTGGTGATGTTATAGTGTATCTCTAACATGTATTCAACTTGTAGGACATATAACTTAACTTGCAAGATAAGTTTTTTATATGTGCACCAAATAGTTAGCTTATATCACAAGCTACCAACATATGCAATGTGTAGTTATCTTATTGGCTAAGTTTTTAATTTATGAATCAACTACAAACACATATAAAATCAAAGATATATCTATGAAGCTTTTAGAAAGTTTTTTTTATAAGATATTATCAAATATATCTACTTTAATTTATTTCTATCTTTCCATATAATCTAGATAATTACTGAAGTAAATATGTATGTTCATGACATTATTCTCTTTTTTAGAAATAAGTTCCATGAAGAGCGATAATTACATGTTGATGAAGTTTAAGATGCAACAAATTGTATTTGCTATATAGTCTAATATTTATTCTCTTTGAAGGTAGTAGATAGGTTCTATTAGCCATCAATAATACTTCATTTTGAGGTAGGAAAACCACCCTATTATTTGGTTGTTATTGAAGCCTTTGTAACTTCTTTTAAACAAAATATTTATAATACTATCATGAATTGTTTTTACTTCTAATAAAATCATCAAACATCAAGAGTCTCTTAAGGTTGTGATACCAAATATGTTATATCTTGTCATCTATTCAAAAACAAATATCATTCTTGAAGTTCTTTATCTTTATTACGTTATCTTGAAGGTTGTAATGATTGCAATGTCTCATTTAGTAACTCAATAAATGATAATTTTTGAGTTGAATCTATTGTTTGATAATTTTCCAACTTTTTAATACCACAAATGCATAGAAACTACAAACAAAGATAAAAGGGAGAAATCTATCTTTTTTGAATCACGTCTCTTTTAGAACAAAGATTTACTATTCTTCATGTTAATTTTGATAGATGTTGTCAATAAAAAGCATCAATTTTTTTTGCTGCATTTATAAGATTCTTAGCTAGCTTCTATGTGTATATATTAATATCATATCTATACTAATGAATAAAATATTCCAACCTATTTTGACATTGCTTTGAATCTAAAATTTCTTCAATTTCATATTTTTGATTATTATCTAATTTTATAAATAGAATTAGCATTAGTTGTCTTTTTAAAATATCTATTATCTTGTATGGCTCAAAAAGAGACACATAAAATATGAGATGGATGTTTATAGACTTTGGTAGGTATAATGGATAAGTAATTGGATTGTTTTATTTATATATAAAAAATAATTCAAATCTATATTAATTGAATTTGTTACAAAAGCAAATAGTCTTAATATTACGACAAAGTAATCATACCTTGTCGCAAACATGGAATTAAGATTATTCCTTGTAATAGGCATGCATATTGATCTTTTTTTGTTCTTGAATTTCTTTTATTTATGCCTTCATTCTTGCATATAGCATTAAAAAATAACTTGTCAAATCCTCTACCCTAAGATTATTAAATTTTAAAAAATATGAAAATATAGATGATAACCATAATTAACAAAAAAAAAGATGTTTAGTGAGAAAAAAATATATTATTATTATATTTTATGAAGTTTGCTTGAGTATATATTAAGCACATGGTTGTGGAAGGTAAAATGGTCTAAATTGCTTTCTTCAATTTTTGCTTCAATCAAATTGGCAAATATTGCAAGATCACAAAAATCTTCAATGCTCTTGAATTTTAATTATCTGAGACCATAATCTACAAAAAATCTCACAATCTTCAATCTAATTGCTTGATTTTTATTAAATTTTTTATATGTATTTATAACAAGTATAGCAACAAACCAATAAATTTTTACTGCTAAATATACTACAATACTTACAAAATCCTCAAATTTATGAAATTATTTTTATTTTTTAAAATTCAAATCCATTGAATACACTTCTCACTTTAAAAAACTATCAAAATTTTAATATATCTTCAAATTATATGAAATTATCTTTAAAAAATAGTTTCACAAGTTTACTTTCAAACTCTATTCTTTAAACAACCAAAGAACCTTGGAATTATTATAGGTGCATAGTTTTGTACTTTGGGGTTTGATTTCTTAGTCAATAACTAATTTTGAAATAAAATATTAATAAATTTATATTCCAACAGGCTTGGCAATAATTCAAAATACATATTGAGATAAAAAAAAAATGATTCTTGTGATCTATATATAAGGTGATTGGATTGAAAGTACCTTCTAGATAATAACACCATTCTTGAAATAAATCTACTATTGCAAGAAGCTCCTTGTCATGGATTTCATAATTAATCTTAGCTATTGATAATTTTCTAAAATAAAAATCTATTAAATAAAATTTATTATTTATTTTTATTTGTAAAAATATTGCTCCTAAAATAAAATCTTATGTATTTGTTTTTATAAAGAATTCATTGAAAAAGTTGACAAGATACAAGATTGGTGTAAAAATTAAAATTGTCTTTAAAGCTATAAAATTTTCTTTAGCTTCTTTAGTCCACTCAAGTTTGTCTTTACATGTAAGATGTGTAAGAAGCATTGCAACTTGATAAAAATTCCTAATGAAGATTTAATATTAATTGGCATATTTCAAAAAATATTAGATATCTCTTATTATTTTAGAGACCTTTTAATCTATGATAATTTGAATCTTCTTAGGATCCATCATAATGCCATTATTTGAAATAATGTATTTTAAGAAATTTACTTGATTATTATAAAATATATATTTTTTTATCTTAGCATATAGTCTTACATCTCTAAGTTTTTATATCACATAACAAACATAAAATTTATGCTCTTTTATATTCTTAGAATAGATTAGGATGTTGTTTAGATAATATATATCTATAATAATTAGAATGTTAAATGCCAAAATTAAATTTACTGCACAAGAAATTTTGGACATTACAAAAAAAGAGTATCATGATATCATCATTAACGCCATTAAGCAAAAGAAGAAATTAGCAGGAGAATTTGCTATATCTAATACTCTAGATACAATCTTAATTCAAAAAGAGAAACAAAAATTAGTAAAATGTTGTACCAATTGAAAGGTAAAATTTGATTTGGATGAATATAAGGATAATGACAAGGGTCCTAGACATTAAACCAGGGGACATTGGGCCAAAGCCACCACAAAAACTTTAATAAAAATAGGAGACTTAGTAGATCTAGTAGTTGTTCTTATTAACCATGGATCTAAAATTAATATTATATCAAAAGAAATCTACAAATATGGGAGATGGTCCATTGATATTAACTATGGTTAGGTGATTTAGGCAGAAAATAATACACAAAGAAATCTTTATGATGCTTGTTCTGATGTGAAGGTAAAAATTGGAGATGTAACTACTGAACAAAATTTCTTTTTTTAAGACACTACTTTATACTTAGTGATTCTTGGTCAACCATATATTACAGCTGTGAAGATGGAGACTAAGATTTTAGATGATTGATCAATAAGTATCCTTATTAGAAGTCAAAATAGAAAAAATACAGTGTAATTTCTAACTATACCTGCAAACTATGAGAGCAATCGAGATTATCTACAAAGTGATTCATTACCAAGGGTTAGTGAGGAATTTATGAATTTTTACAAGATACCAGTATAAAGCAAGAATGTAATGGTACATCAAAGAAAGTACTCTTATATGAAAAAGAAAGTACCTTTTATACAAGAATTGTAAAATTTTCTAAAAGTAGATTTATTATTTATAAAAAACTTAATAACCTGCAAAAATAGGAAAAAAAAGTTGTTCAAAAAAAATAAAAAAGATCTAAAAAAAGTGAGTGTGCTTGATGGAGATGAAAAGATAGTAGGTGTATATATGGAGATTGATTTAGAAGATTTTATAGAAGAATTCATAGAGGTTGAATAAGAAAATGAAGATCAAGTGGTGTATGTACATTCAAGAAGGCTCTACTCACCTATGCAAGCATTTTAAGATTAAGAAGTTAAAATTGAAACTAAGTATAAAACCATACAAAAAAAAATAAAGCCTATATCTAATCTATTACCTAGTAATTCTAATCATCAAGTTCAACAAGCTTCAAAAAAAAAAGACTTACGAAATTCTTATCAAATTGGCTACAAGTTTACTAAAATCACATTCAATGAGTTGAAAGTAGGATGTACAAATTTTCTAATACCTATTTAAAAAATAGAATTTAAAAGTATGGTGAATAAGCATGGAAAGGCTTTTGCTTTTGAATCTTTAAAAATTAGATGTATTGATTCAAACATTATGGCATCAATGATTATATTTACAGTTTCACATACTCTTTGGGATCTAAGGTCAGTTCGAGTGCCTAAAGCACATCTATCTAAACATATGGAGCTTTTGAAAGAAAAGATGCAAATGAAGATCTTAGAACCATTAATTGCACCATATTCTAGTCGTTGATTTATAGTACCAAAGAAAAATGGAATACTAAAATTTATTCAAGATATACAACTAGTGAATCAAATGACCATTAGAAATATAGGAGTTGGACCAATTGTTAGAAAATTTGCTGAGGCATTTGCTGGTAGAGCTATTTATTTTGTTAAAGATCTCTATTCTAGATATGATCAATTGTAACTAGCTAAAGGAAGTAGAAACATCACTACTATGAAGACATTCTTATGATTAGTTAAGATGTGTACATTGCTACAAGGAAAAATAAACTCAATTACTCATATGATGAATGGAATGAATAAGGTTCTTCATGATTTTATTCTAAAAAAGACTATGTCCTTTTTAGAAAATAATTTTAATAAAGAATTATGTGGAAGAAGAAAAGAATGAAACAATGGATGACAAGAGGTGTTGTAAATTTGTATCTAACTATAATTCAAATTATGATAAGATTTTATCTTGACTTGAAGAGGTTCACTTGATACTATCAGGAGCTAAATATACCTTTGGAGTTTGAGAAGTTGTTATTATCAGACATTTGTGTGAATGGTTTCATCACAAACTTGATCCTAGTAAAGTAGATGCTATACAATGAATGAAAGATATTTGTAGCTCATAAACATAAGTATGGAGGATTTTAAGAACTTGTATATTTTATTATGTATATATTCTTTATTATGAATATGTAATACATCCTCTTTATAGTTTGTTATGAAAAAGAAAGAAGTTTAAATGAAAAAAGAAGTATATAGAAATAATTCAAAGATTGAAGCAATTATTATCTTCTCTACTTGTATTATAAAGAATAAATCATGAAAATAACAAATCAATGATACTTACAATTGATACCAATTCCATAGCTATTGATTGGGCTTTAAGACAAAATCATGAAGAATGTAACATGTTATTAAGCACAAGAATTTGATAAAAATAAATAAACAAGTGAGACTTTTTTCAAAGAAAGATGGAAAAATAGAAATAACAACATAAGTATATTAAAAAAGAAATTGGAATAGCTATTGCCAAAAGATAAGAAAACTAGAGATCCTTAAAACTAGATTAGAAGCAAGAAAGGAGTTGACAAGAGTGAAGAAAGCTTCACTCTTGTCTCTATATGTACTATCTAACTAGGGACTATATGGTGATGTTCTATAGGACCTTCAAAATGTGTTGACTTTGTAGGACACATGCCTTGATTTACAAGGCAATTTTTTCTATGTGTGGGCCAAATAGTTAGCTTGGTCTTCAAGCTAACAACATGTGTAGCACATGGCCAACTTGTTGGCCACGTTTTTAATCCAAAAAGTCAATTAAAGACACCTGTAAAGTCTAAGCAGCATCTGTAAAGCTTCTAAGAAGCTTCTATAGAAGATATTATAGAATTAACTTACTTTTACCTACTTTTACTTACTTCTACCTATTTATATATGTAATTATTGACTTATATATATATGTCCATGACATTATCCCCTCTTCTAGGGACGAGTTCTATGAAGAGCGGTCATCATATGTTGAAAAAATGTATGATGTGACAAATTCTATTTGCTACATACTCTGATCTTTGTTCTGTTCAAAGATGATTGATAGGGCCTCTCAACCATCGACAGTGTCCACTATTAGGGCGGGAAGACCACTTAATTATTTGATTGTTGTTGAGGCCTTCATAACTTCCTTTAAATAAAATATTTAGAACACTGTCAAGAGTTGTTTTTACCTCTAATAAAATCACCAAACATTAGGAGTCCCTTCTAAGGTCATGATACCAAACCCATTGTATCTTGCCATCTATTCGAAGAAGAACATGTCATTCTTGAAGATCTTTATCTTGATTGCAACATCTTAAAAGTTGTGACAATCATAATGTCTTATCCAACAAATTAGCAAACAAAGGCTCTTAAATCGAATCCTTTGGTTGTTGTTTCTCCATCTCTCTAGTATCATAACTACAAAAAAACTACAAATAAAGATTGAAAGTAGAATGAAATCTTGCCTAGATCTTGTTTCTTTTATAAAAAAGATATTTATCTTGATTTTGATAGATGTTGTCGATAAAAAGCCTCCACTGCCTTTGCTGTATTTATAAGATTCTTTACTAGCTCCCATGTATATTCAGTAATATCATATCCATCCTAATGGATAAGATATTCTAATTTGTTTTGGTGTCGCCTTGAATCTAAGACTTCTTCTACTTTGAACTCTTCATTATTGTCTACTTCTAAAGAAAGAAGAGGAGCTTGTCTTCTTCTTCATATATCTTTTATCTTGTATGATTCAAGAAGAGATACGTAAAATACAAGATGGATTTTTATTGACTCCGATAAGTATAAACAATATCCAACTAAATTGATTTGTGTAGAAATAGAAAATAGTCCAAGCCTTCGATAGTCCAACTTGTCACAAGGATAAGTAGTCTTGATATTGCAATAAAGTAACCATACCTTTTCATCCATGTGGAATGGTGGTTGTTCTTTTCAATAGACATCCGCATTGATCTTTTGTTGTTCTTGAGCTTCTTTTAACTATGCCTTTATTGTTGCATGTAGCTTTGACAGATGATTTGCTAAATCTTTTGCCATAGGATTATTAGTTTTTGAAAAGTTAAAAGTATCAAATCATGGATGATAACCATAATTGGTAAAGAAAAATATTTGTTTTGTAGAAGAATGTATCGTGTTATTATAAGTAAACTCTATCAATGGCAAAAGAGTTGTCAAATCATCTTATTGGTAGTTGATGGTACATCTTAAATATTATTCCAAAACTTAATTAACATGCTCCGTTTGTCCATGAGTTTGACGATGGAATGTAAAAGATAGTTTTATATCCACTTTTAAAAACTTAAAACGAGTCTGCCAAAATCTTAATAGAAATTAAGTTTTCCTATTTGGTATAATATGCTTGGATAATCCTTGATAGCCATAGATATTGTCAAGAAAGAGCTTAGCTGTTTCTTCACCTGTGATAGATTTTCTACATGGTAGAAAAGGTGCCATTTTAGTAAAATGATCTACTATCATGAATATAGAGTCATAAGAACCTGAGATTGGAAGATCTGTAATGAAATCCATAGAAATAGAAGACCATGGTTGTTTTGGAATGGATAATGGCTGAAGAAGTCCGTACGATCTATGAAAAGGAGTTTTTGAACTTGAGTAAATATCATAAGATTGTACTAAATCTTTGACTGCTTTCCACATTTTGGGCCACTAAAAATCCCTAGATATTAGTTCCTAAGTTTTATTGTATCCTAAATGTCTTGCTGTTGGAATGTCATGACGAGCTTGTAGAACATGTAATCAAGCTTTACCTTTTGGAACATATAGGCATCTTTCAAAATATAGTAGATTATTCTTGAATTCAAACTTGGAAGTATCATGAGACTTTGAAGGATTTCTCTTAATATCTTGAATAAGAAAATCAGAGGACATACTTGACTGAATTTACTTAATAAAAGTTGGATCAACAGTTAGTGTCGATTTTATTGCTCAAAGATGAAGATACTCTAGCTTCAAGAGAATTATCCATTGTTGATTGAAAGCAACATCTCTTTACTTTGGTGTAAGATAAGATCATCTAAAGAGTATATTTGACAAACCTCGTTGTTTTTCAAATCGATAAGTGATCTTGAATTTGAATCTAGACGAAAATATATTCCAACGGGCTTAGCGACGATTCAAAATATGTGCTGATATAAAATATTCAAGGTTCTTGTGATTCATATATACAGTGACTGGGCTAGGAGTACCTTCTAAATAATGGTACCATTCTTGAAACGAATCCATGATTGTAAGAAGTTCTTTATTGTGGATCTTGTAGCTGATCTTGGCTGTTTAAATTTTTTTGGAATAAAAAGCTATTGGATGAAGTTTATCATCTATTCCCATTTGTGACAATATGACACCTTAAACAAAGTTTGATGCATGTGTTTCCATAAAAAATGGCTAAGAAAAATTAACGCCATAGAAAATTGGTGTAGAAACTAAGGTTGTCTTCAAAGCTTCAAATGCTACTTCCACTTCTTGATTCCTTTAAAGTTTGTCTTCACAAGTCAAACATGGAACTACAACTTAACAGAAGTCTTTGATGAAGATCTGATATTAGTTGGCAAATCCCAAAAAACATTAGACATCTCTTACCATTTTTAGATCTTTCAATCTATAATAACTTGAACTTTCTTAAGATCCATCATAAGTTCATCATTTGAAATGATGTATCCTAAGAAATCGACTTGGGTAGTATGAAATACACACTTTTTTATCTTGGCATAGAGTCCCGCATCTCTTAATTTTTGTAACACATGACAAACATAAAGTTCATATTCTTCTGTGTTCTTAGAATAATTTAAGATGTCGTCTAGATACTAGACAATAAAATCATCTAAAAACTCCCAAAAGACAACATTCATTAGATGTTGGAATGTTGCTAGTACATTTGTAAGTCCAAAAGGCATGACATTGTATTGAAAATATCCATACCTTGTTTGAAATGTAGTCTTCTATTCATTTCTTTCTTTGATGCTTACCAGATTGTATGCCCCTCATAGATTTATTTTTATATAGATCTTAGTTTGATTCAACTGATTAAGTAGTTCAGATATCAAAGATAGTAGGTACTTGTTCTTGATGGTGATTTTATTGAGTCCTTCATTATTCACACACATCCGTAATGATTCATCTTTTTTTCACAAATAAAATTGGAGCTCTTGCTGGAGATTTGGAATTATGTATGAAGTTCTTGTTCAGATTTTCTTCAATATATTCCTTGAGTTTAGCTAACTCATTTTGTGATAAACTATAGATTGGTCCAAATAGCAGTTGTGCTCCTTCTTGAAGGTCAATTGAACAGTTTTAGGGACGATGTTCCAAAATAATATTCGCATTCTTTCTCTCAAATACATCTTGAAAATCTTGATATTGGCTTAAAATGCCACTTAAAGTCTTTCCACCAGGAGAAATAGGTGCGGCATAAATGACACAAGGTGATCCTTCTTTTGCGGCCTATAAGAAAGCTCTTGCACCTACAAATACATGTTTAATTGTACTAGAATTATGACTTTCTACTTGATTAACTTTGCTCTTAGTTATACTTTTAAAAAAATTAAGACTACAAGAAGTCCAATCTATTTTAGGGTTATATTTTTTAAGCCATGATAAACCTAAGATGAATGGATTAGAGAGAGATCTAATGATATTTAATATTACTAAGCTATTATGACCATTAGTTGCTACTTCTATAGGAAGGGTTTCATGAGTAACATCTCCTAAAGACAACGGACAACCATCTATGACTTCTATATGAACAAGTTTATTTTTCTTTACTAAAAAATATGCTATGTCTTTTAGTAAATTCTTCAATTAAAAAATATGTTGAAGCTCATGAATCTAAGAAGGTAGAGGCTTTGTGATGTTTAGGTCCTAGAATAACATTTATCGTAAAACAAGGAGAGGATTTTGAAGAAGGAATAGGACCTTAACTAGGTATTGTACAAGGTTCCAGCTCCATGGTGCCTATTATAGCTGAAAAAACTCGTTTTTTGATATATCTTCTTTGATAGCTGTACTCCTTATTTTATGGTTGCATCACTTTTTTTGACATTGTTGAGCAGTGTGCTTAGGTTCTCTAAAATATAAAGAAAATCCTTCCTAACAACAATGAGTCTTTTTTTGCTCAATAAGAGGCTTAAAACGTACCGCATGAATTTACATATCTTCTACTTCCAAATGTATGTGTTGAAGAGGTGTTGGTATTGCTATTGAATTTTAGTAACATTGAAGTTCACTTGTATAGTTCTCAGATCGAAATTCAAAAAGACGAAGTCAATTGCTTCA
Organism: Physcomitrium patens; assembly: GCF_059467195.1. Lineage (NCBI taxonomy): Eukaryota > Viridiplantae > Streptophyta > Bryopsida > Funariales > Funariaceae > Physcomitrium > Physcomitrium patens. The sequence continues at coordinate 17,441,633 of NC_143421.1, forward strand.
CTCAATATTTGAGGATCAAGTAAGTTGAACATTAATTTTTTTTTACCCCATATTGTAATCCGTAGAGAAATTAGCTAACAAGTGTAGCATCATCCCACTTGATATCAGTTAAAAGTTGTCAAAATTGTGAAGCATACAACGTTACTGATTGATTCTCTTGTCGCAAAATATGGATCTTATTGGTTGTAATACAAATTACATCATGTTTTTTATACATGGATTGAAACTCCACCAAAAAAACCTCCACATTATCTAATATTGAATCTCGTCACTAAAGAAAAGATGAAAACCATGATAATGCTGGACTTGAAAGAAGCATACCAATGAATCTAAATTACGAACTTGGAGTTGGATAGCTTTGGAGTTGAAGTTCAATCACAAGTTGTACTTGATTGATAAAACCTCTAAACTTTGATTCGGTGCCATGAAACTTCTCGGGTAGGATAATTTTTGGTTTTGTAATACTAGAATGGTGTTCTACTATAGGAGAAGGGATATGATTTGATGCAGATGTTGAAGCAGCTCTAATCATTTCTATATCTTTACTTGCTACCAATCTTGTTGCTCCTTATGGTGGTAAATTGAGTTGATGCATTACAAGCATTAATTCACTCAATTGCTCTTGTATTTGTGCCATTGAATTCTTCATTTCAACAAGTTTTGCTTTGATAACACTTAATAAAGAGAAGTTGTCTAATATTGCTCAAGAAAAATAGGAGAGAGGACTTGACAACAAAAAAAATACTAAGTACAATATCACTTAAGAAGAGGGTAATCCTCAACTTCTAATATGCTTATGTCTTATCAAGATAAAGGGATAAACTACTCTAAATCAAGATTAGACAAAGCTCTGATATTATTAGTGCACTCTTGTCAATCTATCAAGAATAAGAACTTGATAAAAAAAAATAAACAAGTGAAACTTTTTTTAAAGAAAGATGAGAAAATAGAAATAACTAAATAAGTATATTAAGAAAGAAATTGGAATGGCTATTGCCAAAAGGCAAGAAAACTAGAGACCCTTGAAACTAGATTAAAAGTAAGAAAAGAGTTGACCAGAGTGAAGAAGGCTTCACTCTTGTCTCTATATATACTATCTAACTAGGGACTATGTGGTGATGTTCTATAGGACCCCAAAATGTGTTGACTTTGTAGGATACATGCATTGACTTACAAGGCAAGTTTTTCTAGTTGTGGTCTACATAGTTAGCTTGGTCTTCAAGCTAACAACATGTGTAGTACATGGCCAACTTGATGGCCACGTTTTTAATCCAAAAAGTCAATTAAAGACACCTATAAAGTCTAAGCAATGTCTATAAAGCTTCTAAGAAGCTTCCATAGAAGATATTATAGAATTAACTTACTTTTACCTACTTTTACTTACTTCTATCTATTTATACATGTAATTATTGGCTTACATGTGTATGTCTATGATACATGTTTGCCATAAGATTTGGAGCTAAAGTATTAAGTGAATGGCAAAGAAACTATCCACAGGCAAAACGAGAGCTATGGGAGATAGTTACAGCTATAAAGAATGACAGAGATTATTTAGTTGGAGTATTAGTAATTATAAAAATATATTCTTTGCTGCTATTGGAACTGATTACCAACTGTGATATCCCTAATATTGCTATGCTAAAATAGATTGCATACATTAAAATTTTGAATCCTAAATTCAAAGATATAGTAGGCAAAGATAATCTTATAGCAGATATACTATCCAAGACTAGATATAAACAAAAAGAAGATTTTATTAAAGATATTGAGGATATAAGCAATATCTTATATTCTAAGGCACATTAAGGAGAGGATGAATATGCAAGACCATTTATAGAAGAATTATATGAAAAAAATGGATTGATATTAGACGCTATTTAAGCTCATTATCAAGGTAATTAAGTTGGAGTGATATTCATTTTAAATAGATTAGATGAAAGGTTTATAGTTACTTTTTATAAGATGGTTAATTATAAAAGTAATAAAAATAGAATAGTAGTATACCACAAAGAATAGTTTGCAAGAAGGAGATGTAAAAACAATTAATCCTTGAATTCCATAATAGTATGTGGACTAGACATAGAGGTATTTATGCCTCTTTTAATAAGTTCAAAGAAAAATATTAGTGGTATTGTCATATTATACGGTTTTCTATCTATGAATACACTAGGTATTTATTTGTAAAGAGTCTAGTTTTAAGTTATTGGCCAAGCTCTAATAAGTCATTTAATCTTTTAAATAGAAGACAAATAAATATTACAATATCAAAAAGATATTGTACTAATAAAACATTTTATATTTAAGAAGGTTTTTACATAAGACTTTTTAATATATCTTGGAATTCACTTAAGTGTTACTTAAAATATAATTCAATTATAAATTTGCTATCAACTGTTTAGTATCTTAAAAATCCGAACAGGTGCTTCAAATCCTAATTCACAAGCACCTAAGTACTATTTTCTTCATATCTCACAAATCCAAAATTCAAATGCCACAAAATTTGTGTATAAAGTTTATTAATATAATAACATATATATTTTTAGAAATTTTGAGCCAAAATCTCATCAAATTATTTAAAACATAGCTCAAAATACAACTACTAGTGAATCAAATTACTTACTACTCTTAGATTTGCAAGTGCTGATTTCAACCTCTAATATCTCCTTCATTCTAACTTAGAATCTATTAAATAATATGCCAAAATTAAAGTAAAAAAATTGGTCCCTTCAATCTTAATTGTTGATCCTCTGTTGCTTTTTGTGTATATGCGTTATATCCAAAAAAGTGACAATAGGTACAAAATTAACACCTCGACTTTGAGCACTTATATCTTCTTTATAAAAACTCCAATTGACTCAAAATTTGTACCAAAACCATAGCCAAAAACCTGAACCTATTGAGCTTAACCTCCAAAAGCTCAAATGGCTTGAAAAAATAATCCTAATCTCTAATATGGCTTCAAGTAGCCTCCTTGAAGCCCATTGGTCATGATTTTTGAAAAATAGGAATAGAGATTTATATCATCTATCTCCATTCATTCATATGAGTACCCTTACTATCTTTTTTGCCACCAAAATTCCTCTCCAATTTTTTTCTTTACAAGATTTACACAATATATGTCCTAAATACCATGTAAAAGAAACAAAATAAGACTTTAAGGATCACCAATATCTAACAAAGGTGACTCTAAATATTTAAATTTTACTACTAATAAGATCAACTTCAAAGTTACTATGAAAAGAAAATAAAGTTATATAAATTCTAATAGAAGCCTTTTTAAATAACTTCTTTTTGAGGAAGTAATCTATCTACATCCCGTAACCAATAAATATCCACGAATATGGCTTTTATCATATTCTTTAACATATTGTGTATTAAATATATATACACATTATTTTCACAAGGTAGCCGAACCACAACACAATAATGTTATATATATAAAGATGTGGTGAAGTTTGTAGAATCATGCTAGATCTGTCATATATACTTAGAGATTCGACATAGAGATGGATTTCATTCCACATATCCACTTGCAATATATTATAAATGAGTTATGGACCTAGTTACTATGCCTATGGAAACATAGCAAATATAGTACTTGGCTTTGGCATGAGAATATTAATCTAACCAAGTAGAAGAAAGAACTCTATAAACAAAATTCACTGAAGAAATTTGTAGATTTTTACTAGAAGATGTGGTTTGTAGATATGGATGTATTAAAAAAATTACTGCTAATCATAGAGAATTGGATGCACATGCGGTTAAATAGTTTTTTGAAAGATATGGAATCAAGCTAAAACTTACTATAGCTTATAATCTAAAAAGCAATGCTAAGAGTGAGTGAAGTCACCTTCCTATTGTAAAAGCCATTATTAAAGCTTGCAGAAGAAGAGTAAGAAAATGACTAAGATTATTATCATTTGCTCTTTGGACTAAACGTACTATTTAAAATTTAGTAACAAGGTATATGCCAATATAGTTAATGCAAGGACAGAAGCCAATTATGCCAATTGAAGAGCAAATACCTACTTGGAGTATCTCACCTTAACAAAATAATATATCTAGAAAGGAACTTCTTGCACTTCAAATTTGTCAATTAGAAAGAAGATCTGAAGATGTGAAAAAAATAATTATAAGGCTGAAGAAGTCTTTACTTGAAGAACTAAGAAAGATTTGATAATTGACATATGTTAAGAACAAAAGATATTGAAGAAGGTAATTGGATTTTGATATATCACAATGGCTTGGATAACCAACATAGCACTCTTAAAAAATATTATTAGCATCGATTTGGACCTTATATATTTGTATATATTTTGAATAATATTACATATGTATTAAATGAACTAGATGGAATATGCCTCAAAATTCTAATTACAAAAAAATGTATAAAACTTTTCAAACAATGGGATTAAAATCTAATCCTTGAAGATGTTGAAAAAGAGCTTAATCTATTTAGGCATGAAGAAGAAGAACTAGATTTTAAAGAAGATATTACAAAAGAAGTAATATAATGCTGACCACAACTTTGATTCTTTTTGGTATATACCAGAAGATGCATAAGTTTAGAAGAGGTGGATGTCGTATTGTAGTTTGGCTACCATATGAAAATATTGTGTTTATATATTTAATGTATAATTTACTTAGCAATATGGTGAGAGTCATATTATTGGATTTTAGTTGGTTGTATAGTATGGTTAAATTACTACTTTCAAAGGACGTTATTTAAAAGGATCACTATTAAAATTTGTATAACTTTATTTTCTTTTGATAATGGTTTTTGAAGTTGATTTATTGGTAGTAACTTTTTACATTCAAAGTTATTTTTGTTAGACATTGGTGATCTTTAAAGCTTTATTTTGATTCTTTAATTTGATATTTAGGGCATATAATATATAAATCCTATATAAAAAGGGATTGAAGAGGGACTTTGGCAACATAAAAGATAGTTAGGATATCCAAATGAATGAATGGAGATGGATGATATAAATCTCTTTTTTTATTGATCAAAAATCATGACCAATGGGCTTCAAGAAGGTTGATCAAGGCCATATTAGGAATTAGAGTAAGTCTTTCAGAAGATTTCAAACATCAAAGGCTAAGATCAGCAAGTTTAGGTTTTTAATTATGGTTTTGATTCATATTTTGAGTCATTTGAAGATATTATGAAGTAGATATACGTGCTTAAAATCAAGGTGTCGATTTTGTGTCTATTATCACTCTTTTAAGTACAACATATACATATAAAGAGCAACAGAGAATTGGTATCATATTATAAATAATTATAATATGTAAAAATTACTTAAAATATATTATATGTTAATAAATCTAAATGTTTATTAGAGTGGTTAATAGATTAAATTAAAAAGAGTTGGAAAATATAAAATTTTATGTTAAAAAGATAAACTTACAAATTTTGTAGAATTTAAGCTTATATTTTGTGAAATATGAAGAAAATTGCATGTAGGTGTATAAAGATAAGGATTTAAAGCGACTGTTATAGTTATTAAGATATATCAAGATCTGCAAAAAATTTGTATTTGAAATTTATTGTAAAATTTAATAAGAATACATCAGTACTTCATATAAAATTTGAGTTTGTTTGAACGGTTGGATTAGGAGATATGAGGCGATGAAGTTCAAGAAATTTTTCACATAAGGATATACAAGATTTTAGAGGATTTTATCATATTTTAAGTGTTGTTGGTTACTTGAGGCTTATTGATTTGGTGTAATTACTCAAAAGGAAAAAATTTATATATAAACTTAGGAATTCTCTTATTTTAAAGCTTCATTGAACAATTAGTGATAGCCAAAAGCCCAACATTTTCTTGAGGTAAATTCTTTTTACTTCGACATTGGCAACCAAGGTTAGAAAAAATAAATAAATAAATAAATAAATAAATAAATAAATTCTTGGCTATATTTTTAGCATACTATTTAATAGATTCTAAGTTGAAATAAAAGAGATATTGGAAGTTGAAGTCAACACTTGGAATCTAAAGAATAATAAGTGACCCAAATTGCTAGTGGTTGTATTTTGATCTATATCTTGTACAATTTGATAAGATTTTGGCTAAAAATTTCCAAAATTGTATATTTTTATGTGAATAAATTTTATAAATAAGTTTTGTGGTATTTGGATTTTGAGTTTGTAAGATGTGAAGAAAATAGTACTCAAATGCTTGTAAATTAGGATTTTAGAGCACTTGCTAGGAGTTTAAAGATGCTAGATGATTTGTAGCAAATTCACAATTGATTTTTTTTGAGGTAAATCTTAAGGATAATTTCTACACTATCTATAAAATTAACAAAAATAAAACCATTGAATCAAGAATTATGAATTTCTGAAATTTAAGAAGAAGAAATCTTTTGCGGGAGTATTATGTTTTGAAGGGATTTTATTATAATTTGAATATTTTATACAAAGTAAAGGAGTTTTTAAAATCAAGACTTTATATATATGTTGAAGATGGATATATAGAGCTATGGTTAAATTTTGATATAAAGGTGAATTTTTGAGAAGAGATTATGGATTTTTTTGGAATTATTGAAAATCTAACTTACTAGCAAATGGTTAGTTATGATTTGATATAGCCAAGAATGTTAGGAAATTCGAAGATATATTAGAAAGCCTTATGTACAAACCTTCTTAAATATAAAAGGTTTTATAAGTACAATATCTTTTTGATATTTTAGTATTTATTTGTCTTCTACTTAAAAGATTAAATAACTTATTGGAGCTTGGCCAATAAGTTAAAACTAGACTCTTTACAGCTAGGCACCTAGTATATTCCTAGATAGAAAACCATATAACATGACAATGGATATATATATATATATATATATATATATATATATATATATTTACTCCAATAGATAATTATATGATTAGGTAAAAGTAAATAAATATATATTAATTTCATAAAATCTTTTAGAGAAGCTTTTTTGAAGCTTCATAGATGTGGTTTTGACTTTAGATATAATTATAGGATAGAAACTTTGCCAATAAGTTGATTACTTATTGGTAGCTTGTGGAATAAATTAATTCTATGAAGTAGTTTGTGGAATAAGCTAACTACATGGCGCATTCATAGATAACTTACGTTGTAAGTTAAGACATGTGGCTAATAAAGTCAGCATGTTTTGGAGGTCTTATAGAATATCGCCACATAGTTCTTAATTAAGAATATATATAGAGATAAGAGTGAAGCCTTCTTCACTCTTGTCATCGCCTTTCTAATCTTTAGTCTTGTTTCAAGACTTTCTAGTTTTCTTGTTTTTGGCAATAGCCATTCAAGTTCAATATTATATCATCTTTGAGTAACTTTCTAGTTTCTTTCTGTGATATAAGATTGTATTGAGGATTTTCTTTCTTTGAGATTTATATCCTTGAAAGTTGGACAAGAATACTAATATATTATTTCTATCTTATTTTAGAAATGAATGAATTATTCTAGTTCTATTGTTGTTTTTTAAAGGTTGCACACTACTCACCTTTAAATAAAAAATCTTGTTTTTAAATATTGATCTTTTCCTTAAAAAAAGTAGATTATTCCATTTTGTGGAAATTTTTATTAGAGGTTGCAGATTAATTTCTTTTAATTTGACTTTTTAGATTTCTTTGAGTTATCTATAAAAAAAAAGATTTTAGATGTTATTCCTAACAGAAGTAAGAATAAATTTGTAACTATTACAAATCTTCAAAAGCTTGTCAATACTCTTAGGATAAAAATTTCATGCATTACCTATATCAACCATGGAAATACTACTTCTATACCTATGAAAGAAGTCTAGAATCTACGTTAAGAAGTTGTATTGTTGAGGGAAGCAAGTCAATCAACCTCATAACTATATCTATAGGGTCTTATTTTTGCAAGCTTAAGAGAAGCAAAGAATTAAAATGGATGAGAAGTTTGATGGAACAAGATTAAAATTTCAAGGATTTTGACAAAAAATTATGCTCTACTTAAGATTACACCCTTTCCTATATGCAGATGGATTTACTCAAGTCGGCTTCATAAGCGCACTTCTATCAGGAAGTACTCTTTTTTAGTTTGCACCTTTGATAGAAAAAGATTCAAAACTTCTTTATGATTTAAATTCATTGTTAGAAGTGTTTATGGCCACATTTGGAAAAAGTGATCAAGAATGAGTAGCAAAGATTAAATTCTTATCTTTACGACAAACATCATGATTAGTCACCACATATGCTATTGAATTCCAAAACCTTGCTTGTAACATAGACAGGAATGAAAAAAATACTTATCAATCAATTTTGATATGGATTGAAGGATAGTGTCAAAGATTTATTATTAACAATGCCAAAAGTAGAATCTTTGAAACAATTTATTTTTCAAGCCATTACATGTGACAATCAATTATTTGAAAGACATTAAGAATAAAAACTTGGCTGGAGAAGAACAAGTCAAGTAATCATAACAAATTCTAAGTTTTTCAAAACATATTCATCAAGGTCAAAACCAATGCAAATTCATACGATATGTTTTAAATTTTTAACGGAGCAAAAAAAGACTCAACATCACTAAAGAGATTTATGTTTATATTGTAGAGAAGCTAAGCACACTACTCAATATTGTCTAAAGAAGCAACGCAATTACAAGACGAGGACCACAATTACTAAAAAAAAAAATATGTCAGAAAATAAGTTTATTTAACTACAAAAGGGACCATGTGGCTGGAATCATGTGCAATACCTAGTAAAGGACCTATTCTCTCTTTAGACCCTTCACCTTGTTTTACAATTGATGTGTGTTTAGGACCTAAAAAATACAAAGTCTTTGCTTTATTAGATTCACAAGCCTCAATTTATTTTATAGATGAAGATTTTGTTAAAAATCAAAAAATATCTTTAATCAAGAAAACTAAATCCATATATATAGAAGTCATAGATGGTCATTTGTTGTCTTTTAGAAATATTAGCCATAAAACTATTCCTTTAGATGTAGCAATTAAAGATCATAATAGCTTGGTAGTATTTAATATAATAAAATCTTCCTCCGATATGGTTATTTTAGGATGATTGTGGCTAGAGAAATATAATCCTTAAATAGATTGGATTTCTTATAATCTTAACTTTTCTAATAGTATAATCTAAGATCTGGTTAGTACAATAGAAGTATATAAATCTAGAATATCCAAACCTTTATTGATAGGTACAAGAGCTTTTATGCATGTTGTAAAAGAAAGATCATCTTTTGCTATATATGCTTCCTCTATTTCTAATCGTGGAAAAATATCAAGTAGTATTCCTAGCCAATATCAAGAATTCCATAATATTTTTTTTAAAAAAAATACAGATATTCTTCTAGAGCATCAACCTTATGATTCTTCAATTGATTTGTAAGAAAGAGCTTAACTACCATTCAAACCAATCTGTAGCTTCTCAAAGAATGAGTTGGTTGCATTAAAGCAATATGTTGATGAAAATTTAGCAAAGAACTTCATACCTCATTTTAAATCTCTAGCCGGTGTCATATTACGTGAAGTCTTGCTTGAAAATGTACCGGGCACCTAGCTGAGGAAGGTAAAAGAAAATTACAACAAAAGGTCCAATTAGTTGATGACCTCAAAATTCCGCTCAGATGTCGGCCGGCCTCTCTTTCTCCAATCTAATGCCAAAATTCAAGCACCAATATCTCTTTTTTCCACCATTCGATTGCTTCCAAATTTTACTTCCATATAGGAAATCAAGTCTTCTACTGGTAAAACCAAAAATCTTTCCAATCCAACTAACACATTCTTAGATATCTAAGAAAACCTTACTAGACCTCAAAATCCTAAATCTCAAGACCTTAGCTCACAAAACCTTCATATATATCGATCTAGCCATTCGATTGATCTCAAACCTCTTGTACACATTCACAACAAGCATACCAATAAGTTTTTAAATTTTTATCTATAAAAATGCTACAAAAATTACGAAATCCAAAAATTTGTAAACTGGTTTTATTTCTCAAAGATCTAAAATCACAGAGAACATCACTCGCTTTAAAAATCCCTCAAAATCTAATACTGATCCAAATGACACAAAATCACCTCTCCCTCCAAAATTCCTCTACAAGTTTGCCCCCTTTATTTGGCTCTATGATCTCTCCTAAAATCCCTCGGCCCATCTGTCCCCTATTCTTCTGCCTCGGTCTTTTTGAATTGGTCTAGTAGATGGAGCTTTTTTCTCCCATGCGGTCCAATCCTCCCCCTTAGACTTTTCAAATTGGTCCAGCCAATGGAACAGCTTACCCCTCCATGCAGTCTAATATCCTCCCACCTTGGACCTCCCGAATTGGTCTAGCCAATGGAACAGCTTACAATGGAGCCAAAGTCTCCGCATTGGGACCTCATTGGGTTGCCAATTGAGTCAGGTCTCATACTTGATAAGAGGCCGTAACAAGACCTGGATTGAACATCTCCATAATTGGATCAGATTGGCCCTTCACATCAAGCTTACTCAATGTTGAATTAGTCCTTTCTCCTTCTGCTGACTCTTGTTATTGGAATTAAACGAAGCATGTCATTACTCGTAAGTATGTCCCGACTAACTGTGACGGAGTGATAATAACTGGCCCCTAAGTATTGGCACTGGAATTGGCTGCTACTACTAACATTCAAGATGACTAAATATTAATAAAAAAACTTCTTTCTTTATATTTTCACCATAAAGTCGTGTTACAACACGACATCCATCCTCCTTGAACCTGTGCATCTTTTGGTATGCACCAATTAACCTAATTGTTGTTTGATTCATAATATATTTTCCAAGTCTTCGTCCAATCCATCTTCATCATCTTTAATATCCAGATCAATTTCATCTCCTCCCTAAAAAACATCTATGTCTTTAATATGGTCTTCTATATTTATTTCTGGGTATCTTTGTTTAAATATTTTTACTCGCTTTCCTACAATTGGTATTTTTAACCTCATTCCATTTAACTCCCGCAATGAGTAAGTTACATTATCATGAACAACTGTTACCACAGACGTTGTCGGGGTAGAGAGGTTTTGCCTCAAGAAAGCGCTAGGCTTCTGGCTATCACTAATTACTCAATCAAGCTTAAAATAAGGAAATCCTAATTTTATATATATAAGTTCTCCTTTTGGGACAATTACACCAAATACTTAAGTCTTAAATAACCAACAACATCCAAAATATGGTAGAAGTACTCTAAAACCTTGTATATCTTTGTGTGGAAATTCTCCCAAACCTCAACACCTCATAACTCTTGATCCAACCGTCCAAACAAGATCAAAATTTACATGAAGTAGTGATATGTTGTTAATAATTTATACAACAAATTTCAACCGCAAATTCGTCGCGCATCTTGAGATATCTTCAAAACCCTAACAGTCGTTTCAAACCCTAATCTTTATATACCCGCGCGCAATTTTCTTCATATCTCAAAAACCATAAATCCAAATGCCACGAAACTTATATAGATAGCTTTTTAACACAAATTTTTACATTCTCCCAAAGTTTGAGTCAAAATTTCATTCGAAAACTCAAGTCATGGCTCCTAACACTACTTTGAACAAAACCGCTCACTTACTGCCTTTGATTTGAATGCGCTGTCTTTAACTCCCTATAACTCCTTCACATAAATTCCAAATGCAAAATTTCCTTCGCAAAAGATGTATGTCTTGAAGTTGCCCTTCCAGCCGCACCTTCCGATCTCCAAAAGCTTCCGTTAGACTCCTCTTAAATTCAAAAGAGTAACAGTAGGTCTCAAATTGACAACTTAACTTCAAACGGCTATAACTTATTCACCTTAACTCCAAACCCTATAAAATTTGCACAAAATTTGTAGTCAAAACCCTAAACTTTACAACCCTTGCCTTTGATTTCCTAATGGCCTCTTTGAAGTCGCCGAAACCCTTATCAAGGTTGTGGGCAGCCTCCTAATAGCCCATTGGGCATGGATTTCGACCAATGGGGATGAAGATTCTTATTTCTACCTTCATCCAACCATGCCTTGGTTTCATGCCTCTCAATTAACCTCCTATTAGTTTAAATCTTCATCCTTAGGTTTCCACCTTCTTCCAAGGCTTCATACTAAATATTTAGGTCCTATATATATATATATATATATATATATATATGTATTTTAAAGTCAAAATCAAAAGAAGTAAAGAAACAAAGTAAAGTTTCTTATACCAACTCCTTTTAATTTAATCTACTAGCCACTCTAACACACATCTAGATTTATCAACATATAACATGTTTTAGCTAATTTTTATATATTGTAAGCATTTACAATACGACAACGTTCCAAACCATCGCTTAAAAAACTTTCTTAAAGTACTATGTTGATTGTCCAAGCTACTATCATAGACCAAAATCCAATCACCTTCTTCAATTGCTTTAGGCCTCAATGGATGTTGCTTATTAAATCACATCTTTTTTTATAACCTTGCTCTTTTTAACCTTTCTAATTCTATTTGCACATCTTCCGATCTTTACTCTAATTGTCGAATTCTAATAGGTAGAAGTTCTTCTCTTATCAATCCATCTTCCCATGGTAGCACACTCCAAGTAAGTACCTTTTTCTCAACTGGCATAATTGATTTTTGACCTGTCATAAGTTCAATAGGTACATATCCCGTTACTGAGCTATGAGTTGTTCGATCAGTCCATAATACGAATGACAAAAGTCGTGGCTATTGTGTAATCTTCCTATTACAAGCTTTAACTAATGCTTTCACAATCGGTGGGTGACTAGGTTCACTTTTTGCATTTCCTTCCGGATTATAAGAAATAGTCAGTGATAGTTTAATTCCACATCTTTCAAAGAATTCACGAGCTTCTTGCGCATTTAATTCTCTATGATCTGCAATGATTTTCCTTACACATCCGTAGCGGCAAATAATATCTTCAAGCAAAAACCTACAAATTTCCTTCATAGACTTTGTTCTCAATGCTCTTCCTTTTACTTGATTTGATAAATTTTCACGAGCTAAGACCAAATATCTCATTTGTCATAATCCGATTGGCATAATAAACAAATCAACAACCCATTTAAAATGAATAGTTAGAGGATACGTAGGATGAAGACCATCTTGATGTCGTATATTAGAATACACTTGATAAATTTTATACGACTCTACAAATAAGAGCACATCTCGATACATATTTCTCCACCAATATCGTTCCTTGAGCTTAGCAAAAGTAGCCCAAATTCCTCTATGCCCTACCCATAAACTATCATAAAACTCTTTTAATAATTTTTGTTTTTCTTCCTTACTGCCTATCACTCTTTGTGGCACTCCAATTCCTTTCTTTGGTCTCTTCGATAAGAATCTTTCTCAAAGCAAAAATCCTTATGCTTTCTTCCTTATTTGTTTGAATTTTTCTATAGACCAATTTTTTTAATTAGTCAAGGTATTTAAATAATAACCAATATCCAATAATTCTCCTTCATAAAATTCCTCAAGAAATAGCTTGTCTTCTCCGTTGAGATTTGATACTAAATAGAATTTCAATCCAACGTCATCAATGTCTTCAACCATTTCATCTTCTCCTTTGTATCTTGCTCGAGATATCATATCTACTACCAAATTGTCTTTTCCAACAACATGTCTAAATTTTGGATTTAGTGACTTAATATAAGCAATCCATCTTAACATTGTAATACCTGGCGTCGAACAATTAGTAACCATTTCAAGCAATGGTAAGCAATCTGTTTCAATTACGACTTCTATCCCAATCAAATAATCCTTTTCAGCTTTCATAGCCGAAATAACTCTCCAAAGTTCGCTTTCAACTTGTGAATATACACGTTGACAAGTACTTAAAACTTTAACTCCAAATCAAACCGAAAATTTATTTCCACTTGAATCATCTCGACCCACAGTCCACCCAATAGCAATAGGACTGGTATCCACAGTAAGAATTACTTACTTATTACAGTTGTAATCAATTCTTCTTAAAATTGGAGGTATCATCAATAACACCTTTAGTTTTTGCATTGCTTCAGTATGCTTTCTTTCCAATTTAAATCGATAATCCTTATGTTATAATTCATACAATGGATCTACTATATGAGCATAATGAGGAATCCATATACGGTAAAATATACAAGCCCCTAAAAACCTACGTACCTTTGTTAAAGAGTCATATGAATCTTTCATCCTTCCAATTGCATCAACTTTGCTTGGATCTGACTTTCTTCCATAAGATCCATACAAATGTCCAACAATAAGAACTTCCTGCACTCCAAATGTAGATTTTGTTCATGATAGTGTAAGACAAACTTCCTCCAGTCGAGTTAAAATCTTTTCACAATCTTGTATATGATCAACAACATATTTGCAACACCCTTCCTCATCGTAAGTTTCGTCTTTTTCTCCTTCTTTACATCCTTTGATAAAAACATCATCCAAAAAAGATAGAGTTTTCTCAGGGATGAAGTCTCTTAATACTTTGTTCATCCCGTTCATCATATGAACAACTGAGTTAGTAGCACCTTGTGGGAGAGTATACATTTTAAGCAATCCAAGTGGCGTTCTCATTGTCATTAGATCTCTACTCCCATACGCAAGTTAAAATTGATCATAACCTGAATATAAATCACCCATTGAATAAATTGCCCTTCCCGTAAACGCTTCTACAAACTCATCTATTAAAGGTCCTATACCTATATTTCTTATAGTTACGGCATTCATTGGCTGCATATCTTGAATAAAACATAATGATCCATTTTTTTTAGGCACCATAAACTAGTGACTAGAATACGGAGCAAAGAAGGCTCCAGAATTTTCATTCTCTTCTTTTCTTTCAATAATTCCACCAATTTAGGTAAATGTGCCCTCGATACTGGAATTGGCCTTAAGTTCTAAGGCACATGAGGTACTGTAAAGATAACCATAGGAGCAACAACATTAGGATCTACACATCCTATTTTCCAAGATTCAAAGGCAAACGATTTATCTCGTTTAGCAAATATTTTTTTAAAATATTTCATTTCTGCTGGAAATAAAGAACCATCACATCCAATCTTCAATTCTTCAAAAGTTTCTTTTGTAAACCGATGTCCAATATTCTTCAGATTTCTTAAACTCTCTTCTTTTTATGCTTCTTCTATTTCTTCCCTAGAATCTTCTGGTAAAGGTTCGGCAGCAGGTTTTATCTTTTTATCTACTATTTTATATTTTGTCTGTATAATAATTTCTAGTGCTCGAAAAAGATTTCAGTATAGTATAAACCTCCTTCGAATGAATTTTCACAATCTTGTCATTATTTCCTAATCCAATAGACATAATTAATTCTAAAGAATCTTCTAATCTATTTTCTTTATAAACATCGGAAATCCTCTCATCATCTTCTACTGTCCCTAACTTACGTAATTCCCTTTCAATACTATATAATTTTTTTCTTTCTTTTCTTTTAAGTTCATCAATATATAATATTTCCATTGTCTAAAATATCAATAAAACTAGCATCAAAGGTACCTATATCTCGTGAGAGTACCTCCTCTTTTGTACCTCCATAATCTTGCTTTATAGTGGTACTTCTCCAAAATCCTTAAATTCTCTTATAACCCTCAGCAAAGATTTCTCCTGCAACCTATCTCGATTTTGGTCATGATTAGGAGGTACTGTTAGAAATTGTACAACTTTCTTCCTATCTTCACTACGTACCCTTGCATAAGTAGAACCATCGTCAAGTACTTTTGTTTCCATTCATATTGCCGTAATATAAGGTTATCTTAAAATCACCGGATAAGACGTTGTATCTTGAACAAAGAAATGTTGTTCTGTTGCAACATCTCCAATTCAAACTTTGACATCTAGACAAGCTCTGTATAATTCGCCCCATGTGTTATTAGCTGCTCATATTGCCCATCCATGTTCCATATCAATTGGCAATTTTTACCTCTTATAAAGATCCTTAGACATAAGATTGATTTCAGAACCATAATCAACCAAAGCAACAATTGGTTCTTCTTTATCTCCTACCTTCACCAATACTTCAGTAGTTGCCCTTGTCCAATGCTTTTGAGTATAATGGCTTGAAGCTTCCATGTCCTTATCACTATAATCTTCGAAACATACTCGTTGATTATATCCATTCTTTTTCTTTGTTGAATGCTTGTAACCATTATCAATCTCTTTGTCATCTTTATATATTCTTGCGTCAATAGCATGACTCATTTCGGCTTCATCCATTAGTTGTCTCTTTCGCTTAATGTTGTCAATGATAACATCATGAAACTCCTTTGTAATTCTCAAAATTTCTTTCAATGTGAATTCGACCTTAGCATTTAATATACATTCTTCCAACATCCCTTTTAAATCTGTTGCTGCTTCAATGTCAAAAAGTAGCTTACAAGCAATCGATTAACTCTTATCTTTTGGCTCTTTTGTTTTTTCTTCCAATGATGCTGAAGTATCACTTATAGGTAATTCTTGTGAATTTGCTTCTCGAACCTTGTCTCCTCGAGATCACCTCTTAGAAGAACTTTCTTCTTTCGTATCATCAAAATTCCCTCGTTTTTTTTCTTCCATCAAGGCTTCATGTTGGCTCTTAGCAATATATGCATGAACTAAAAGAGACTCAACAAGATCTTTCCATCTTGTTGTACTTCGTATTGTAGCTGCAATCCTCAATAATGCATCTCGGGGCATTTTTTCTTCTTACATAGTAGAAATGGTAGAAGCCCAAAATCCACTAGTTTCAATATTTCTACCAAAGTCATCATCTACTCTAGCACCATAACTTGCACTCTCACAAGCTGCTGTTTCATGCACTTTTAAGTAATCTTGAATCAATGCTCTCATACCTCCCTTGTCAAAATTGGTTTAAAGGAGAACCTCCGTATCCTTTAATACTATCTTTCCATCTTTTCAACAAATAACTTCTTGCCGTATCATGTTATTAAATTCATCACAATCCTTCTTAGCATGTGAAGCATCATCACACCAAATACATCTTTGTACATATCCTTGTTTTGAAACATTCTTCAAATTATTTGTAGAAGTATTTTCTTCAAGTCTTGCCAATTTGATTTGAAGATCTCGCATTCCTTGTATAATTTCTTTCATTCCCATATCTCCTTTCTTTGGTAAAGATGTTGAAGGTTGAATAGCACGCATCATTAGTTGTGTTGTATGTACTAGAATTTTAGGTGCTTGTATTGCTTTTAGAATATTACTCCAATCCTTCCTCTTTTTTCTTTTTGCAAGTAAACCCACCGCACTTTCAACATTTTTCCACTTTGTTGTCAATCCTTCATCTTCTTCTGTGTCTTCAAGAAGCAACTCCAATTTCCTTTATAATTCTCCATCAGCAGCTTGGAGAAATAATTCAACCTTGTTCGGCTCTAATGTCAATTTTTCTACCTTCGATAATTGAGAATAGTGCCTCTCAAACTCCGTTAGTAGCTCGGTTGCTTGTAAATTCTTATTAGGCTGCTCAATCCATTCTAGAAATAATTTCTTAGTAACACGATCAGTGTCTTCCAAGAAATATTCATCTTTTAATGCACGCAAAAAAATCTCCCATGAATTTTCATAATGATCCATAATCAATGTAATATATTCTCTTATCTCCGGTATCATGGCAAGTCCAAACAATTCAACCATCTTCTTCTCAGAAACATGATTTAATTCCATTTCTTAAACATAACATCTTAAATACCTTGAAATATCCCTTCCATAAAATTGATCAATTTTATTAACCATTGCTTGCAATGCTTTGGTTGCTAAAGCTTCCTTGCAAACATTGCTTTGCTATTGCTGTATAGATAATGATAAAGCTTGAAACATACTAGCAATGGATGGATCTATGCACACACCTTGTCCTTTAGAAAAAACTCTACCAGAAACTCCCTCAAAATTTTTAATCTCATTGTCCATAAAAATAAAAATGAATATAAACAAATTCTAATACCTCCTACCACAAGCTTTCACGTTGGGTTCACCTTTAATGTTGTATTATGTGAAGTCTTGCTTAAGAATGCATCGGGCACCTGGTTGAAGAAGGTAAAAGAAAATTGCAACAAAAGGTCCTATTACTTGATGACCTCAAAATTTTGCTCGGATGTCGACCGACCTCTCGTTCTTCAATCTGATGCCAAACTTTCTGTACCAATATCTCTTTTTTCCACCATTTGATTACTTCCAAATTTTAGTTGTGTATAGAAAATCAAGTCTTCTATTGATAAAATCTAAAATCTTTCCAATCCAACTAACATATTGCTAGATATCTAAGAAAATGTTACTGGTCCTCAAAATCCTAAATTCCAAGACCTTAGCTGATAAAACCTTCATATATATCAATCTAGCCATTCGATTGACCTCAAACCTCTTATACACATTCACAACAAGCATATCAATAATTTTCTAAATTTTTATTCATAAAAATGCTATAAAAATCACGAAATCCAAAAATTTGTAAACTAGTTTTATTTCTCAAAGATCTAAAATCACAGAGAACATCACTTGCTTTGAAAATCCCTCAAAATCCAATATTGATCCAAACGACATGAAATCACCTCTCCTCCCAAAATTCCTCCACAAGTCTGTCTCCTTCATTCGGCTCTCCAATCTCCTCCAAAATCTCTCAGCTCATCTGTCTCTTATTCGTCCCCCTTGGTCTTTTTGAATTGGTCTAGTCGATGGAATTTTTCTCTCCCATGCAGTCTAATCCTCCTCCCTTAGACTTCCCAAATTGGTCCAGCCGATGGAACAGTTTACAATGGAGCCGAAGTCTCCGCATTGGGACCTCATTGGATTGCCAATTGAATCAGGTCTCATATTGGATAAGAGGCCATAACAGGACCTGGGTTAGACGTCTTCGTAATTGGGTCAGATTGGCCCTTCACATCAAGCTCATTCAACGTTGAATTAATCCTTTCTCCTTCTGTTGACTCTTGTTATTGGAATTAAACGAAGCATTTCATTACTGGTAAGTATGCCTCGACTAACTGCGACAGGGTAACAGTAACTGGCCCCTAAATATTGGTACTGGAATTGGTTGCTACTACTAACATTTAAGATGACTAAATATTAATAAAAATCTTCTTTCTTTATATTTTTATCATATAGTCATGTTACAATACAACATCGGGGCTCCTATCTTATTTGTAAAGAAGTAAGATAGATCTCTCTAAATGTTTGTAGATTATCGAGAATTCAATAAGATCACGATCAAAAATAGGTATCCTTTGTCTTTGATTTTAGGACTTCTTCACCAACTCAATAAAGCAAAGATCTATACCAAAATAGATCTACAAGGAGCATACAACTTAGTTCGTATCAAAGTAAGAGATGAATGGAAGATTGATTTTCAAACTAGATATAGACATTTTGAATATAATGTCATACCTTTTGGACTCATAAATGCACTGATCGCTTTTCAACATTTTATGAATGATGTTTTTTGTGAGTTTTTAGATGATTTTATCATTTTCTATTTAGACGATATTCTAATCTATTCTAAGAATATAGAAGAACATGAACTTCATATTTGTTATATATTAAAAAAACTTAGAGATGTAAGATTTTATGCCAAGTTAGAAAAGTATGTATTTTACACTATTCAAGTTGAATTTTTAGAATACATCATTTCCAACAAAGGTCTTATGATGGATTCCAAGAAGGTCTAAAATATCATAGATTGGAAGTTTTCAAGAATAATATGAGATGTGCAATGCTTTTTAGGCTTTGCTAAATACTATCAAATCTTCATCAAGAACTTTTTTCAAGTTACAGCTTCACTTACACGTTTGACTTGTAAAGACAAATTTGAGTGGAATAAAGAAGCAGAAGCATTATTTAATGCTTTAAAGAAAGAATTTATTTCTGTACCAATCTTGTATTGTGTTGACTTCTCCAAGGCATTTTTTATAGAAACAAATGTATCTAACTGTTAGGGACATAGTCCTTAGACCTTTCTAGAGACAAGTTTCTAGAACCTTCTAGAAAGAAGTCTCTAGAAACTTCCAGAAGATTCCTTGAATATTCTCTTAGAGTATTCTTTAAAGATTTCCTAAAGATTCTTTGAAGATTTTCTAAAGATTCCCTTAAAAGGCTCTAGAAGATTCTTAGAATATTCTAGTAGATTCTAGGAAGTTACTTGAGAAGCTTCCTAGCTCTTGGGTAGTTTCTCGAGAAGCTTCATAGTTCTTGGGAAGCTTCTTGATGCGCTTCTTTAGAACCATAGGCCAGTAGTATATATAGGAATCGAGGCTGAAGAGTTCTTCAGTCTCGACAACACATCTCTTGAAGCTCTAGCTCAATTCTCTTGGCGTTGTTCTTGTACTCATCTGATAATCTAGTTCTTGACATTTCTTCTTGAACTTCTTGTTTAGATTTCTTATTTGTATTTTTGGTCCATGACAGTTTGTCGAGACTGCCTTTATCTTAATATCAGAGCTGAATCCTTCTTGTTTGAGAGCGGATTACCGCTCTTCTTGAAGGTATTCTAGCACTTTAGGGGTTGCGGATTACCTTCCTCTAAACTGATATTTTCTCAATCACAATATCAGAGCTTAGTTCTTTGAGGCAGAGAGTGGACTACCCCTTTCCTTGGAGATACTTGAGCGTTCTAAGGGTTGCGGATTACCCTCTCTTGGACTGATATTAATTCCTTCTTTTTGTTTAGTATAGCTAGTAAAAAAGACTGTTAACATCGATTTCAGAGCTTTGCCTTCTTGATAGAGTGCGAATTACCCCTCTTCTCGAAAGCATTGAGGTATTTTTAGAGGTTGCGGATTACCCTCCTCTAAAACTGAAATCGTTTAGTGTGTTTTTTTTTCTTTTCTCCGAGTAGGTTTTAGTGACAGGTAGTGCTACAATTTTCTCCAAGAGACTTAGCAATTTCTTCTTCTCTCAAAATTTTAATCCATCTATTCTCTAAATATGGAAGTAGACCAAGTCATAGACAGTGCATCTCCATAAGTAGACAATAGAGTGGCAACTCTTGCAGATCTTCAAGCTCTTATGAATAGTGTACGAAAGGAGATTGCATTTCTTCGCAATCCAAGTAAAGAACTTCAAATTGATCTAGTGACCGAAGAAGCTAGACGCGAAATTCATAGCCTACAACAAGAGATTATTTGACTGAGAGAAGCAAGACATGTGTCACATACGACCCCTATGGATGCTTCAAGGATTAGTACGAAAGAACCAAAAGCGAGTATGCCAGACAAGTTTGACGGAACAAGAGCCAACTTTCGAGGTTTTGTGCAACAAGTACGGCTTTACCTACGCCTATACCCTTCTCGTTATCCGAATGGATTTACCCAGGTTGCTTTCATAGGTACTCTTCTATCAGAAAATGCTCGCTCTTGGTTTGCTCCACTATTGGAGAAGGATTCTCCAATATTGTACGACCTAGAGGCTTTCATAGAGAGACTTACTGCTGCATTTGGAGATAGCGATCGAGAAAGAGTGGCTGAAAGAAAGATACAAAATCTACGACAAGGATCACGTTCTGCTGCAATCTATGCTGCAGAATTTCAACAGCTTACATGTGATCTTGATTGGAATGATAAGGCGTTCATGACACGATTTCAATATGGACTGAGAGATGATGTCAAGAACTTATTGATCACCATGCCTAAGGCGGATACTTTAGAAGAACTTATATCTCAGGCAATTATTTGTGACAACCGCCTCTTTGAATTACGACAAGAAAGACGATCAGGCTGGAGAAATGATGGAGCATTTGCTACATTTTCAAAAGGTCCAGAGAATCACTCCATAGATCTTGAACCCATGCAAATTGATGCGGTACGTTTCAAACCCCTCACAGTTGAGGAAAGGAAGCGATGGTTTGAACAAAACTTGTGTTTATATTGCGGAGAAGCGGGCCATAAAGCTGTAGATTGTCGGAAGAAATAGAAGCCTCAAACAACAAGACTCAGGAGTACAAGCATGCAGGAAAACAAAGACGCCCAACCACAATAGGGACCGTACGGCTAGACATCTCAACATCCAAAATTAATCAAGGTCCCTTTCTCTCAGCTCAACCTTCAGATTGTTTTATGGTACCTTTACATCTGGGTATTCAAGAACTACAAGTCGATGCTTTATTAGACTCGGGTGCATCCGCTTGCTTTATAGATGAAGAGTTTGCCAAGCTTCACAATATTTCTCTTGTAAAGAAACTTAAGCCTGTCCATGTAGAAGTCATAGACGGACGACCATTGTCTTCGGGCAATGTTATCCATGAAACTAAACCATTGAAGGTACGTCTTGAAAATCATGAGAGCAATATTGTGTTTAATGTTATCAAGACCCCTTCATGTCCTATCATTTTGGGACTATCTTGGCTTGATAGATATAATCCATTGATAGATTGGAAGTTGCGGAAAGTGACATTTCCAACAAACTCCTTGAAGGTGGAATCTGCCAAGACAATGTCTAGAAACAAATCCTTGTTTATAGGTGCAAGGGCTTTCATGAAGGAAGCCAAGCAAAATACACCTCTTGTTATCTTCGCAACTCCGACTCGAGAAGATGCAACTCCGACTTTAGTTATTCCAAAGCAGTATGAAGAATTCAAAGATGTCTTTGAAAAGAAGAATGCTGATATGCTGCCAAAGCATCGACCCTATGACTGTGCCATTGAATTGCAAGAAGGAGCACAACCACCTTTTGGACCAATCTACAATTTGTCGCAGACGGAGTTGACTGAGTTGCAGAAGTACATTGACGAGAATCTAGCCAAGAACTTCATCCGTCATTCAAAGTCGCCAGTTGGGGCACCAATCTTATTTGTGAAGAAAAAGGATGGCTCACTACGGATGTGCATGGACTATCGAGGTCTCAACAAGGTGACAAAAAAGAATCGCTATCCACTACCTTTGATCTCTAGTCTTCTAGAACAACTTGGGCGTGTAAGGATCTTTACAAAGATTGACCTAAGGGGAGCTTACAACCTTGTGCGAATTTAGGAAGGAGATGAATGGAAGACAGCATTCCGAACAAGGTATGGCCATTTTGAATACAATGTCATGCCATTTGGTCTTACTAATGCTCCAGCGGTCTTTCAACACATGATGAATGACATCTTTCGAGAGCATCTAGACGATTTTGTTGTCATCTATCTAGATGATATTTTGATATTTTCTAAGAACGAGGAAGAACATGAGAAGCACGTTCGTCTGGTACTCAAAAAACTACGGGAGCGAGGACTCTATGCCAAATTGGAGAAGTGCTTATTTCACCAAACTGAGATGGAGTTTTTGGGATTCATCGTGACTACAGAAGGATTGAAGTTGGATCCAAAGAAGGTGGAAGCAATCATGTCTTGGGAAGTTTTGAAGACGGTTAGGGACGTACAATGTTTTCTTGGATTTGCTAACTACTATCGGATCTTCATCAAGAATTATTCTCAAGTTGCTGCCCCCCTCACTCGGTTAACGTGTAAGGACAAGCTCGAATGGGGACCTATCGCAGAAAAAGCATTTCAAGATTTGAAGATGGTATTTACTACAGCTCCAATCTTGATACATCCGGACTTTACAAAGGCCTTTTATTTGGAGACAGATGCTTCGGATTTTGCTTTGGGAGCTGTACTTTCACAGATGGGCATAGATGAGAAGCTCCATCCAGTTACATTCTATTCTCGAAAATTCTCTGCTGCTGAGATCAACTATGAGATCCACGATAAGGAACTCCTTGCTATAGTAGATTCTTTCCAAGAGTGGCGCCACTTTCTTGAAGGAACTGCACATCCAGTGACCGTATATACGGATCACAAGAATTTGGAGTATTTTATGTCGGCTCGGGTTTTGAATCGGCGTCAAGCTCGGTGGAGTATGTCGCTATCCAGGTTCGACTTTGTTATTACTTATCGGCCTGGGAAGCAACAAGGGTTGTCCGATGCATTATCAAGGAGATCATATCTCGCGCCAAAGGCTGGAGATGCAGTATTTGATCAACAGTGCACGACATTGTTGAAGCCAGAGAAATTTCGGCTCAACGCAACTATTGTACCAATTGATGCTGACTTCCTCGACCAGGTACGGGCCGCAACCATTGAAGATTCTCTAGCCCTTGATATCAAGCAACATGCTAGTGATGATAAATTCAAGATGGAAGGAGATCTAGTATATTTCGAAGAGTGGTTGTATATCCCAAAAGGGCCAACACGACTCCGAGTTCTTCAATCTCATCATGACTTCCCAGCTGCGGGACATTTTGGATTCAATAAGACCTGGGAACTTATTTCCCGCGATTTCTGGTGGCCTCAAATGTGGAAGGATGTGAAAGATTTTGTTGTATCTTGTGACATTTGTTCAAGATCCAAAAACCCTCGACATCGGCCTTATGGACTTCTACAGCCATTGCCTATTCCGCGCCGACCATGGTCTTTGATTTCCATAGACTTTATTATGGATCTACCACCATCGAATTCATTTGACAGCATTTTTGTTGTCATAGACCGGCTTACAAAGATGGCGCATTTTGTCCCTTGCAAGAAGACATCGTCAAGCGAAGACACAACAAGACTCTTTCTTGATAATGTGTATCGATATCATGGTCTACTAGATGATATCGTATCGGATCGAGGAACCCAGTTTGTGTCAAAGTTTTGGAAATCTCTTTTTGAAATATTGAAGGTGGATATCAAGCTTTCTTCGGCATTTCATCCTCAAACGGACGGCCAAACAGAACGGGTGAATCAAGTTTTAGAGCAATATTTACGTTGCACCATCAACTATCAACAAGATGATTGGATCACATATCTACCGCTAGCCGAGTTCGCATATAACAACACCCTTCATGGGTCAACCCAACAAATGCCATTCTTTTTCAATTATGGATACCATCCGAAGCTTGACTTATGGAGTTCGTCAACGATTAACAATCCGGCAGCTGAAGGATTGGTGAAGGAGCTTTCGCAGCTTCAAACTACATTGAAGCTTCAATTGCAAACTGCCCAAGAATCTTACAAGGCGTCCGCGGACAAATTTCAGAATCAGGCACCTAAATTCACGATTGGAGACAAAGTTTGGTTGCTTCGACGAAATATTAAGACCAAGCGGCCATGTGACAAATTGGACTATCGAAGATTGGGACCATTTGTTATCCAAAAGCAGATCAATCCTGTAGCATATCGTTTGGAGTTACCAGCTACTATGAAGGTACATCCTGTCTTTCATGTTTCTTTGTTGGAGCCTTATCGAGAATCGTCTTTTCCTGGAAGAGTACAATGTCCACCACCTAGCATAGAAATAGAGAACCACGAAGAATACGAGGTGGAAAAGGTCCTGGATTCACGGCAAAGACGGGGTAAATTAGAATACTTTGTGCATTGGAGCGGTTACGATATTAATGAATGAACATGGGAGCCGGCCAAAAATCTCACGAATGCGCCGCAAAAGGTACAGAAGTTTCATCGATGATATCCTGAGAAACCCAAGCCAATTCGACGATAGCTTCTTACTGAAGCTTGCTCATCCAGAAAACAGAAAAGATGAGAGAGCACCACCAAAATCCATAGTTGATGTAGTCATTCTCTCCAAGATAGCGTAGAACTTTGTTAGTAGCTCAAATTTGTTCTTATTGTTTTAGCCTTTGAATATGGATAGCCAAGATACTACACTTGTCATGTCATCTCAAGCAACTAGCTCACGAAGACGACCGCGAGATGAAGAACCGCTTGCACCACGACGACGTCGAAGGATTCCGAGCAACAGATCGCTGGTGATTGTATTTGAGGTCGAGCCTGCCTACAATGGTCAGCCAGAAGGAGTGTTTGCAGGATAATTTCACAATGAAGACACGGAGGTTCATGCTTGGTCAGAAGTTGAAGGCGTGGGCCACTACCGTTGGCTTCAAGGACCATTGAATCACTTGCCTCGTGAACAACAATTGGAGTTCATAGCAGAGGTTATGTGACAGATCTTCATTTTCTTGCGTTGGTATTGACTGACGATAACATTGCTTCTCGGAGACCTCGAAGCTAAAGGAG
Source organism: Physcomitrium patens (assembly GCF_059467195.1). Classification (NCBI taxonomy): domain Eukaryota; kingdom Viridiplantae; phylum Streptophyta; class Bryopsida; order Funariales; family Funariaceae; genus Physcomitrium; species Physcomitrium patens. The sequence goes on from NC_143421.1 coordinate 17,467,572, forward strand.
GAGGTGATGTAAGGGACATAGTCCTTAGACCTTTCTACAGACAAGTTTCTAGAACCTTCTAGAAAGAAGTCTCTAGAAACTTCCAGAAGATTCATTCAATATTCTCTTAGAATATTCTTTAAAGATTCCCTAAAGATTCTTTGAAGATTCTCTAAAGATTCCCTTAAAAGGCTCTAGAAGATTCTTAGAATATTCTAGTAGATTCTAGGAAGTTACTTGAGAAGCTTCCTAGCTCTTGGATAGTTGCTCAAGAAGCTTCATAGTTCTTGGGAAGCTTCTTGATGCGCTTCCTTAGAACCATAGGCCAGTAGTATATATAGGAGTCGAGGCTGAAGAGTTCTTCAGTCTCGACAACACATCTCTTGAAGCTCTAGCTCAATTCTCTTGGCGTTGCTCTTGTACTCATCTGATAATCTAGTTCTTGTCATTTCTTCTTGAACTTCTTGTTTAGATTTCTTGTTTGTATTTTTGGTCCGTGACACTAACTTTGCTATTGCTTAAAAGGTATTAATTTTAATTAAATTACAAACAACTACATTTAAATTAATTTAACAATTTTACAATTGACAGTTCATCCATTCTACCTTTTGAGCTCGTTGTGTAGTACTAATTCCATAGAGTGGTGGATTTTAGGCTCACACAAAGTATCAAGCTTAATGTGGATTTTCTTATTGGGAGGAATTTGAGATCAAGTTTAAGAATCAATTTTGATTCATTAATGTAAAAAAGATAGCAAGCAATCAATTGAAAAATCTTATACAATCTAGGTCAATGTAAGATTATATCTCATGATTCAAGTTCTTATGCCTCTAAATTAGTAATGTTTCAAAAACACAGATGATTGATCAATTTCTATGAAGGTTGAAATCTAGGATCTATCAAGATGTGAAACTAAGGGACCCACAAACATTTGAAGAGGTAATTAGAATTATAGAGAGGGCTAATATTATAGATTTCAGAAATTGTGGAGCATGATTTGTAGCACAAAGTCTTATGTTACTATCTAATACTATGGTACAACAATCAACACTAATGAAAATTGATACTTTAGAACAATCATTGAAACTATAAATATAACAAATATTAGCCTAAAAAGAATTATGTTTCTATTATTGAGAATTAAGCCATCAAATCGAAGGTTTTTTGAATTTTCAAAATTCAAGCATCAATAAATCAAGGCAAATTCACAATCTTGACACTCACTAAGTTGATAATAAAATAGAGTAGAAAAATGAGGCTGCTTAGTAAAGACATCAAAGGCTAGTATAAAGAATAGCTATTGCCTCTTAGAGACAAATGGCATGGCCTTGGACAACTATAAAAAGAGTAAAGTAGTATATCTAACATGACAATTAAGAAGACAGCCATATCGAGTGCTTATAGATTGTAGGTCCACAAAAAATTGTATCTTCATTGAAATTACCAACCGACTTAAGATTAAAACTAAGGATATCAAAAGAGAAAGTATATACCTTATAAATGATCAAGTGAACATATTGAATGAGATATGTGAAGAAAAAACCTTGAGATTGAGTGACACTTACTTCTTAAGAAAGAAGTTTAAGATAACAAAGCTAAGATATGATGTTATCCTTGATATGCCATGACTAGAAGTAGAAAATAAACAAATTGATTAGCTAGCAAGGACAATCTTCTTCAAAGATGGCAAATGCAAGATGACTCTTTGTACCTCTATATCAACTGAGGAAGAAAAATAATCTACAGTATTGTGATATATAGTGAGACTATAATCAAAATTGAACTTCTAATTAATATCTAATTATTTTGGTTCAATAATAATTCAAGGTATCTAAATATGGATTTTATAAAAGCCTCTTAAATTATTTTCTTATCTTAATAGTTAGTAGGTTGAAGGTCAGTTAGTACTTTTACCTTCTAGGTTGTAGAGACTCTTTTGTTACTTTAGAAAGACCATAAATTGATAAAATCAGGTTAGAAGAGATAAATAATTAATATGATTGATACTAGGATTAAATTGAAGGTAGGTTTGGACTAAAAAAATCCTTAGAATAGGTTAGATTGATATCCAAGGGTCGATTATTTGTGAGCTAGGATCGAATACAGATCTCTAGCCACTAAAATGACCGCCTAGAAAAATATAGGTTTTCATTCAAAGATCAGAGATTAAGATTTGAGAGCTAGGTTGGAGCTTATTTCAGAGACATAAGGTTATTTTTGGTAGGATTTATTGGAACTTAGGAATTATTATTGAAAGTTAGGATTTATATTAATAACTTAGAATTTATACAATTAAATTAGGACTAGGACTCTTGGCTAGTTCATAAAATTGGTATCACATCTACAATTCAAATATTGATAGTGCTTGATTAATTAGATTTCTAAGTTTATGTAAAACTTTGTAATAATCTAATGGTGCAATTGAGAGATATCTAGGTTTTGATACAAGAACATACTAAAAGTTGGCAGTTTGGAGTTGGATAAGATTTCTATGATATCTAGAGATCTACTCATTAGATCAAGGTAAAATTTTGCATGGTATTGGAGGACTTGAAGATTAAGCTATATACCAATTTTGACTTGAAGTTAATGGCTGGAGAAGAAAAAATTACTACTGGAACTTCTACATTACCTTTCAAGTTGGCAGCCTAGTGACATCAGTGCAATTTTTGGATGTTTTTTCACAATTTGTAAATTGGATTGGATTGAAATTTCTTGAGTGTATAGGAGACTTACATTGCCATATGCATGCAAAATTTTACATCAAGTGGATAATCGAATTAGAAGTTATAGATTGTCAAAACTTTCTAATTAGAATTAGGGCTTACAAAATAAATCTAAATTACTTAAATATGAAAGTTACAAGGTAATTAGAGTTTATGTATCATTGAGGCTACTAAGAAGAGTATTTTTTAGCACTTTTGAATTAAAATTTGGATTATATTCTTTTCATATGGGTGAAATCTATTAGGATTTCTTGAATACTTATAAAATATAACTTCATCTTCCACAGCTAGGTGCTCAGTGCATTTCTAAATAAGACAACATGTAATATGGAAATTTTTAAAGACTTATTTGTAGAGATGATTTTTATGAAGAAGAAAATACAATATAGGCAACCAATATATATGATGGTTTTAATTCTTGTGTTAGTGGTAGAAAAGATAGCCAAAGGAATAGAACAAGCAGAGCAACTCATATGAAAATATAAAGATGTCTTTCTAATCGACCTACTTACTTGTGTGCTTCTTGATTAAGGTGCCTCCTTCCAAATAGAACTATTATTTAGAGCCAAAGGAGCAAGTCGGCCAATTTATTGCCTAGCACCAAATGAACTTGAAAAGCTATAGAAGACATTGGATAATTTCTTGGAAAAAGACCTCATTCAAGAAAGTATATTACTATAGGAAGCATCTATATTCTTTGCTTCTAAGAAAGATAGTAGATTTTGATTTTGCATCGACTAATTAGGCTTCAATATGTAGATTATTATGAATGCATATCTACTTCCACACATGGACAATCTTCTTCATCAACTTCAATGTGTGACCATCTTTAATAAATTAGAGCTTCCGAGTTGCTATTGGAAAACACCTATTGCAAAGAAGGATATAAAAAAGATAACATTTCATATGTGCTATAGATATTTTCAATGGCTTGTCTAATCTTTTGGCCTTACCAATATTTCAAACTCCTTCATGGGTCACATGAAAAAATCATTTTGGAATCTTTTGGACAAGTATGTAGTTGACTTCATTGATGATATTTTACTATATAATAAAATCTTTGAAGAATAAAAGCAACATCTCCAAAAAGTATTATGCTAGCTACAATATAGTCGCTTCAATTGCAAGCAATCAAAGTGTGAACTTTGGAAGTTAGAGGTCACTTTTTTGAAACATGTAGTATGTTTTCAAGGCATACGTATGGAATAGGATAAGGTAAAAGTAATAGAAGATTGGCCAACTTTCAAAGATGTTTTTAAAGTCTACTACTTCTTAAGCCTTGTTGATTATTATTAGTATTTTATTTGATATTTTGCACATATTGCTACCTCATTGATAAGCCTATTAGAAACAGTGCCTCATTTGAATGGAAATTGGAATAGCAAAGCACCTTTGGTAGGTTGAAGGAGGCACTCATTACTGCTTCAATAGTGCAACTATATAATCTCAACCTTCCATGTATACTTAACATTAATGCTTCCAACTTTGCTATTAGAGTAATCCTTCAACAAGACTTTAGTAGGGGTCTTTAATCCATTGCATGTGAATCATGTAAGCTCAAAAAGACAAAGCATAATTATTCTACATGTAATTGAGAGAAATTAGTAATTGTACATGCTACAAAAGTATAATGACATTATTTTTGGAAAAGCTAATGATTGTTCAAATTGACCATTGATCCTTGTTGTACAATTTGCATCTGAAAAATTTAAAATTATACCATTATTGTTAAAAAGAATAATTATAATTTTTTGACATTTAGCTTGAGTACAAACAAAGACAACATACTATGCCAGACAGCTTATGAGAGAGACCAAACTTGAAGGCCAAAGCAAAGGATAACTCAGAAGTCACTACTATTAGTAATATTATTTTAAACCTAATCAAAGAAACAAAATAGAAAGAAGCTACACATCAAGATGATTATTTTAAGATGGTTAGTAATCAACTGAGAGTAAGTAATGTATAATATGAAGATTACAATCTTAGTAATGGCTTGCTCTATTTCAAGAAGCAATTTTATATATTTGATAATGCTATATTTTATACTTATACTTTAAGAGGGACATGACATCCCAATATTTGAACATATAAGGCATAAGAAGATTTTAGAATAGATCTTAAGAACACAATTTTGAGCAGGTTTGGATTGTAATATTTGAAATTTTGTACACTCTTGTAGATCATATCAAAATAACAAAATATACAACGTGTGGCATCTCTTAAATTATTGTAGCCAATTCTAATATATATGATACAATAGGAGCAAGTGACTATAGATCTCATTACTTGTTTACCGCAGATGCGTTACAATCATATTACGATTGTTGTCTTTGTAGACCAAATTTCAAAGCAACTTCACTTGGCTATGGTGCACTTAGATATTGATGCCTTAATACTTGTACGGATCTTCTTTGATATTGTCTTTGATCACTATGGATTACTTCCTATCATCATTTTAGATTGAAATCCATACTTCATGGGAAGTTTTTGGCAGGCCTTGTTTAAGCTACTATGTACACAATTTGCCATATTTAAAGCCTTTTATCTCCAAACAGATGAAAAAATAAAGCATGCAAATTGGACCTTGGAAGATATACTATGGACATTTGTGGTGGTTCATCATAATGACCAAGATGAATATTTTACGTCCTTAGAGTTTGCTTACAATAATAGTATTCAAATAAATATTGATTATTTATTATTCTTCTTTAACACTAATTAACATCCAAATATACTACCAACTTTCTATTATTTCATTGACACCAATAACTTCACAATGGAGGAGTTTATACAATGGCTTACAATGGTCTTATAGGAGGCATGCCATTGCCTCTTTACTATATAGAATTGACAAAAGTAGTATGCAAATAACTACTAGCAATACAATATCTTTTGGAAAGATGATTAGATGTTACTCTCCAATGTCGACTTGTCACTTGCTACATCTACTCAAATCCATAAATTGGCACCTTGATAGCTTAGATCTTTCCATATTTTTGCAATGATTTTGATATTGCAATATCACCTTTAACTTTTGCTACATGTTTGGATCCATTTAGTCTTCCATATTTTACAACTCAAAGAATTTTATACCAAATTAAGATACTTTATAGACCAACACCAACCACTACTACCACTAGTTATAAGTGATGATCAACAAAAGTATGAAATAGACAATAATTTGGAGTATCGCTACCTTTGCCATAGCAATGGACTTCTACAACTTAATACAAAGTCCTTTGGAAAGGTTATGCCATCCTTAATACAATATCAAAACCTACATGGAACCTCACATATTGCCAAGAAACAATTTGGAAATACCATCAAAATCAAAACAAGGACGTTTTGCATTAATAGAAGAGAATTAATTATAACGGGATATAAATAAGATATTTTTATTATTGATACATAAGAATAGATGATTGGAGTTATATTTGAGAAGTTTATAGAAATTTCTAATATTAGGTCTAAGTTAGTGGATTATATAAGATCTACCATAGAACATTTTAGAAGAACTTAAGGCAATTATTAAAGTGGAATCTACCATTAGAAATATTCTAGAAAGTTTGAAGATGGTTGAATAAAATATAAGTAAGACTAACTAGGGCCATTTGTGCATCTAATCAAATATAGCTTCAAATCCTTTTTCTTAGTAAAGTTTGGTTTTGCATCTTCATGTTCAGTTCAATTCTATTTTTTTTTATTGTATTCTATTCTATCTTATATTATAATAAGATTTATGTTATTTTAGATTAAAAGGATCTTAGATTTTTGATATAATCTTATCTTATTTCAATAACAGTGAAGAATTGTTATCTATTACTATTGATATCAGGACTTTTTAAGTAATTCAATTAAGTTAAGATTTATACCAAAATAGATCTGTATAGAGCATATGATTTTTAATGACATAAACTAAAAGATGATAAATAAACCAATGAAATTTGTGTCAAAGAAAGAGTAACAAAATAGAAATAAGGAAGTATGTATATTAAAATGAAACTGGAATGGCTTATTGCCAAAAGACAAGGAAACTTGAAAGTCTTGAAACTAGACTAGAAGCAAGAAAGGAATAGATAAGAGTGAAGAAGGCTTCATTCTTGTCTTTATATATACTATCTAACTAGGAACTACGTGGTGATGTTCTATAGGACCTTCAATATGTGTTGACTTTGTAAGACACATGCCTTGACTTACAAGGCAAGTTTTTTTTATGTGTGGGCCATGTAGTTAGCTTGGTCTTTAAGCTAACAACATGTGTGGCACATTGCCAACTTTTTGATCACTTTTTTTATCCAAAAAATCAATTATAAACACCTCTAAAGTCAAAGTAGCATCTATAAAGCTTCTAGAAAGCTTCTATAGAAGATATTATAGAATTAACTTACTTTTATCTACTTCTACTTACTTCTACTTATTTATACAGGTAATTATTGGCTTACATGTGTATCTTTGTCACATTATCACCCCTTCTAGGGATGTATTTCATAAAGAGCGATCATTATATGATGTAACAAATTATATTTGCCACATACTTAGATCTTTGTTCTCTTTGAAGATGGTTTATAGGGCCTCTCAACCATCAATAGTATCCCATATGAGGACAAGAAGACCACCTTATTAATTGATAGTTGTTGAAGCTTTCATAACTTCTTTAAAATAAAATTTTTGGAACATTGTCAGGAGTTGTTTCTACTTCTAATAAAATTACCAAACATCGGGAGTCTCTTCCAAGGTCGTGATGCCAAACGTATTGTATTTTGCCATCTATTTGACAAAAAACATGTCATTCTTGAGGATCTTCATCTCGATTGCATCATCTTGAAGGTTGTAACAATTGTAATGTTTCATCAATCACATTAGTAAATGAAGGTTCTTCAATCAAATCCATTGGTTGTTGGTTCTTCATCTCCTTAACATCACAACTACAAAGAAGCTACAAATAAGAATTGAAAGTAGAATGTTATCTTGCCTAGATCTTGTTTCTTTTATATCAAAGATTTTCTTCTTGATTTTAATAGATGTCATTGATGAAAAGCCTCCACTGCCTTTGTTGCATTTGTAAGATTCTTTACTAGCTTCCATGTGTATTCATTAATATCATATCTGTGCCAATTGATAAGATATTCCAATTTATTTTGGCGCCGCCTTAAATCTAAGACTTCTTCCACTTCGAACTCTTCATTATTGTTCACTTCTATAGGAGAAGGTAGAACTTGTCTTCTTCTTGGTGTATCTATTATCTTGTATGGTTCAAGACGTGACACATGGAACATTAGATGGATTTTTATTGACTCTATTAGGTGTAAATAATATCCAACTGAATTAATTTGTGCAGAAATAGGAAATGGTCTAAGTCTACAATAGTCCAACTTATCACAAGGATGAGTGGTCTTGATATTGTGACAAAGTAATCATACTTTATCACCCATATAGAATGTTGGTTGTTCCTTTTAATAGACATCTCCATTAATCTTTTGTTGTTCTTAAGCTTCTTTTAACTGCACCTTTATTGTTGCATGTAGCTCTGAAAAATGATTTGTCAAATCTTCAACCGCAAGATTATCAACTTTTGAAAAGTTAAAAGTATCAAGTCGTGGATGATAATCATAATTGATAAAGAAAGGTGTTTATTTTATAGAAGAATATATCATATTATTATAAATAAATTTTATCAATGGCAAAAAAATTGTCCAATCATGTTATTGATAGTTGATGGTACATCTTAAATACTATTCCAAAACTTCATTAACATGCTCCGTTTATCCATCAGTTTAAGAATAGAATATCAAAGATAGTTTCATATCTACTTTTAGAATCTTCAAAAGAATATATCAAAATCTTAATACAAGCTGAGTTCTCCTATCTGATATAATATCCTTCGGTAATCTATAATAGCGATAAATGTTGTCATGAAAGAGTTTAGCTATTTCTTTAATTGTGATAGATTTTGTACATAGTATAAAATATGCCATCTTGGTAAAACGATCTACTATCACAAATATAGAGTCATAAGAACTTGAGATTGGAAGATCCATGATAAAATCCATAGAAACAAAAGACCATGGTTGTTCTAGAATAGATAATGGTTAAAGAAGTCCGTAAGGTCGATGACAAGGAGTTTTTGATCTTCAACAAATGTCGCATGACTGAACATCATTTTGGTTTTTCTATCTTATAGATGATTTGCATCTCCACATCAATTAATATTGGACTCTAATTTAAGTTATAATCTAATTAATTAAAATTTAAGTGACGAGAAAAAAATCCATTCACAACCATAACAATATTAAAAAAAATATCTAATACCACTCAAGACAAGTAGAAGAAAGGACTTGAAAACAAAGAAAATATTAAGAATAATATCAATTTAAAAGAGGGTAATCTGTAACTTCTAATATTCTTATATCTTATTATGAGAAAGGGATAATCCATTATTAGTCAAGACAAGATAAAGCTTTGATATTGTAAGTATATTTTTGCTAATCTGTCAAGGACATGAACTAAAAGATGATGCATAAATCAATGAAATTTGTATCAAAGAAAGAGTAACAAAAAGAAGTACGTATTTTAAAAAGAAACTGGAATGGCTTATTGCTAAAAGACAAGGAAACTTGAGACTCTTGAAACTAGACTAAAAACAAGAAATGAATTGACAAGAGTAAAGAGGGCTTCACTCTTATCTCTATATATACTATCTAACTAGGGACTACATGGTAATATTCTATAGGACCTTCAATATGTGTTGACTTTGTAAGATATATGCTTTGACTTACAAGACAAGTTTTTCTATATGTGGGCCACATAATTAGCTTGGTCTTCAAGCTAACATGTGTGGCACATGGCCAACTTGTTGATCACTTTTTTAATCCAAAAAGTCAATTATAGACATCTATAAAGTCAAGATAGTATCTATGAAGCTTCTAAAAAGCTACTATAGAAGATGTTATAGAATTAACTTACTTTTACGTACTTCTACTTATTTCTACATATTTATATAGGTAATTACTGACTTACATGTATATATCTATGGCAATAATTTGATATAGATTAAAGAAATAAATAAATAAAAGATAATATTTTAAACAAAATGTAAATATTTTGAATATAATATTATATCTTTTGGATTTACAAATGGTTCAACTATATTCTAGCATTTGATTAATAATATTTTTCAAGAATTCTTGGATAAGTTTATTGTCTCTTATCTTGATAATATCAGAATTTATTCCAAGCTTCCTAAAGAATATGAAGAACATATGAGATTAATCTTACAAAACTTATAAGATATAAGATTATATGCCAAATTAAAAAATTATATATTCTATCAAAAAAAGTAGAATTTTTTGGAAATATTATATCCAATAAAAACATGTTAATAGATCCAAAGAAAATTCAAGTTGTAACTGAGTAAACAACTCCAAAGACAATTAAAGATGTACAATATTTCTTTGGATTTACTAATTTTTATTGTATATTTATCAAGAATTATTCTAAATTTGTTGCTCTTCTTACTTGGTTGACATCCAAAGATAAATTGGAATAGAGACCTCAAGCCTAAAGGATTTTTTAAGATTTAAAAGTAATTTTTATTACAACTCTAATTTTATTACATCCAAATTTCATAAAGGCCTTTTATTTGGAGATTGATGCTTTTCACTTTACATTAAGAACTATACTATTATAAATGGAAAAAGATGGGAAGATCCATCTAATTATATTTTATTTTAGAAAGTTTTTAGTTATAGAGATTAATTATGATATTTGTAATAAAGAGCTTCTTATTATTATAGATTCTTTCCAAAAATGGCATTACTTATTGGAAGGTGCTACATATCTTATGATTGTATATAAAAATCTCAAAAATTTGAAATATTTTATGTTAGCTCGAATTTTGAATCGCCACCAAGTTCATTGAAATATGACATTATCTCATTTTGATTTTATGATTACATATTGATGATAAAAGCAACAAAGACCATCAAATATTTTATCAAAGAAATCATATCTTACTCCAAAGGTCAAAGAAACAATATTTGATAAGCAATATATTACTTTCTTGAATCTAAAAAAATATAATCTTTGTTCTAATTCTATAGTTATACGTATTGATTTAAGTTTTTTTGAATAAATTTGTACAACGTCAACTAAGAACTCATTAGTTTGTAAAATCAAGTAGTGCCATGACAATGACAAGTTCAAATTTATAGAAAAGCTTTTGTCTTTTGAAGATTATTTATATATTCCAAAAAGACCAATGCAACTTCGTGTTCTTCAATTTCATAATGATTTTTCAATTATAAAATATTTTGGATTTAATAAAACATTGAAGCTTATCTTTTAAGATTTTTTATGGCCTCAAATGTGGAAGTCCGCAAAAGATTTTGTTGTCTCATGTGATATTTGTTCAAGATCAAAGAATTTTTGACATTGTTCTTATCAACTTCTACAGCCACTATTTATCCTAAAATAACCATGGCCTTCAATATCAATGGATTTCATCACTAATTTGCTACCATCACTTATATTTGATGCTATTTATATTATTTTGGATCAACTTACAAAAATAAAATATTTTATCCTATGTAAAAGTTAATTTTTAGAAAAAAAAATAGTAAGGTTCTTTCTACATAATATATATCAACATTATGGCCTATCTAATAATATCATTTTTTATCAATAATTTCAATTTATATCAAATTTTTAGAAATCTTTTTTAAAATATTGAAGGTAGATATCAAACTTTTTACTATCTTTCACCCTCAAACAAATAGTAAAAAAAAACTAATCAATTAAGTTTTGAAGCAATATTTGCAATTTACCATCAATTATCAGCAAGATGATTAGATCTCATATTTATCTTTAGTAGACTTTGCTTATAATAATATTCTTCATGTTTTGGTTCAAAAAACATAATTTTACTCCAATTATGGTTACCATCAAAAGCTTAATTTATTAGATACATCAAAAGATCAAAATTTAGCAATTGGAGATCTTGCAAAATAATTGTCACAGCTCTAGATAACTTTAAAGCTCCATTTACAAACTCAAGATTCTTACAAAGCATCTTCAAACAAATTTTAAAAAGAATTCCTTGTTTTTCAAATTGGAGATAAAATATGGTTTTTTTTGACAAAATATCAAGACTAAACTGCCCTGCAGTAAGTTAGACTATCAAAAACTAAGACCTTTTTGTATTCAAAAGTAAATCAATCTAGTGGCTTATTGGTTAAGACTATCTACATTTATAAAGATACATCCAATTTTTCATGTTTCTCTTTAGAGACTTACTTAGAATCAATTATTCTAGAAAGAATACAACCATCACTACCTTGCATTAAAATAGATAATCATATGGAATATGAGGTGGAAAAGATCCTTAATTCTTAATGAAGAAGAAGCAAGTTGGAGTATTTTATTCATTGGCATAGCTATGATATCAATGGATGTACGTGAGAACTAGTAGAAAATTTAATTAATGTGCCATAAAAGATATAAGAGTTTCATCAATACTATCCTTAAAAACCTAAACCTATTTTGAGATGACTTCTCTATGAAGCTACTATTAGGATGTTATATATAATGAAGAAAATAGATATGAAAGTAATGTTTTTTGTAGAATTCAAAATTAAAAGAGGAAGTGATGTTACAGACATTCAACAAGAAGATTCTAAGAATATTTTTAGAATATTCTATTAGATTCTAAAAGATTTTAAAAGATTTTTAGAAGGTTCTAAAAAATCTTAAAATATTCTACAAAGTTTTAAAAGATTAAGGAAGTTATTAAAGAAGCTTCTTAAGATTGCTTCATCTTCAAGCAATATGGAAACTTCTTGAGAAGCTTCCTAATACATAGTATATATTGAAGTCAAGGCTAAGAGAATACTCAATGTCAATAATACATCTATTGGAGTTTTAGCTCACCTTTTTGATATTAATCTAGTACTTTTTTGGTTTAATCGAGTTCTTATTACCTTTTATATTGAAACTTTTTGATTCAACTTCTTATTTGGTTTCACATATAATATATTCGTGACACATACAAATATATTCCTTAAAAATAATTTAATAAGATATTTTATTAATTAATTATATAAAAAATTATTCTTATGAATGTATCAAGTAGATTTTAGGTATTTATTATTATATGTGTTGCATATTTTATAATTATAAGGCACATAATTTTGAATTTTGAAGTTTTAAATTTTAAGCTACTAATAGATGGTATTTTTAAATTTTAATAGTTTTGTATTTTCAATTGCTGACTGCAATTCATATGTAGCTATTTGATCTTCTGTTTTTAATATGTGCACAATTTTTTATTTATACATTAAACTTAGATATAATCAATTAATTTTAAAGAAGATATTGTAAGTGTGATATTTATGGGATTTTTACAAATGATTAAATTTTCATAACTTTTTAATAATGCAACTACGCAAGGATTATAATTATTTGATAATAATAGTTGAAATGATTATATCTAATAATTTCAATAAGAATGTTATACTTGATATATTTAAACATTAAGAGATGAGCCATGTAAAAACCTGACATGTCTGTTATATATATATATATATATATATAATTGTAGGAAATTTGAAGATGGTAAAAGTTAAAAAGGATGTTGCATTTCAAACACACACACATACATACATACATACATATATATATATATATATATATATCATGGTCAAATAATTACACAAGGGTGTTGATGTACTAATAAAGCAGAAAGGTCTTGCCTCCAATACTGTAGTAATCAAAGGTTAGATATGATTATCATGAATAAATTTCCGTCGAATGAGTTTTTATTTGTATTTTTATTTTTATTGTAAAGTACCACACATTTTGGGGAAATGAGCACCAGGGGAGGGGGGGGGGGGCAAAAGGGGGCCTTAACCGATGCACTAGCACAATGCGAGGGGGTGGGGGTGGGGGCTCCTCGCTCTCTTTCTTAGTCTCCTCTTCCCGTCCCTCCATTCCACTTCCTCTTCCTCTTCAGTCCCGCACTCGCAGTCCAATCTGCTCTTCTGGGATCCGCCCTCATCTCCCTCTCTTCTCCCTTCTCCCTCTCACTCCTCTTCGAACCACCACGCCACCCCACCAATGGTTATGCGTCCCATTTGGACCTTTTCCCCCTCCTTTGAAGCCTGTCCTTATTAACTCTATTTGTGCATTTCTAGGGTTTCGGCTCCTTCGCGTGTCGGATTGTGTACCCGGGAATCGCCAGAAATTGTCTGGAGCAGTTCTGTGTGCATCAATCAGTCTTCGCCCATTGCAATACCATGGCGTTAGCACAGAAGCTCGCGCAGTTTAATAAACAGCAAGAGAAGTTGCAAGCTTCTCTCGCCACCCTCCCTACTCGTCCCAAACCCGCCTCTGGCTCCGCCTCTCGCAAAGCCCCCGCCCCGCCCCCTCGGTCGCAGCCCCTTGTGCCGCTTGCGCAGCGGTTCTCCTTTACTAATGATACAGAGAAGCTGCAACAGATCGCCACCATCCAGAAGTCGCCCGTCGGTGCGCAAATTAAGCGTGTGCTCGATCTCTTGCTCGAAGTACGTCCTTTCCCTGCGTATGAAGTGGGATTCAATTTTGTTTCTTGTGCCTCAAATCGCATTCGCTTTGAACCTTGTTACGTGAAACATATTGGTTGCTTGGATGATTCGACCCATTTTCTCTTCACATTCCTAAATCAGGGAGTGCAGTAGGAGGCATGATATTCACACAAATTCTTGGACGGATCTCAACATTTTTGTTTAAATTGATTTTTGCAGACACGCCAGTCACTTCTTCCTGAAGAGATCAATGATCTCTGCTTTGTCGATGTAAAGGGTAACAAGGATGTATTTGAGAGCTTGAAAAGCAATGTGAAGGTTTCGTTCGACGGGCAGCGATTCGCGTACAAGGTTTCTCTAAATGCATCACCTATGCTATCATGATCTTACGAACAATTTTGTGAATTCTATTGCAAGTTCTCCTGGTTACTGGAATGAAGACCTTTAGTTCGCGATTTAGTTTGCTAACGAATTTCGTTTTTGTGCTGTGGCAGTCTAAGCACGTCTTGAAAAATAAGGATGAACTCCTTGTTCTTGTGAGGAAGCTTTCAGAAGGGGTTCCCATGGGTGATTTAAAAGACTCGTATCCTGGGATCGCTGCTGATGTTCAGGTACGCATGGTTGATTTCTAAGCAGCGCGGATACCGTGCCGTGTCTGGTTTGCAATCCATGCTAGTAATTCGTCCAAATGTATATTAAGAGAAACTCATTGTAGTCGCTTGGAGGAGAAATTTATCTTGTAAGTAACCATACTTGACTGTATGATTTTAGCACACAACAATGGTGTATTTAAGTTGTGTATCCGCGTTATTTGCTGAGGTATGAATTTGTTTGAAGCAATTGTGCAGAGTGCGACTTTTACACAATATTTTGATCGTTAGTGCAAATGCTAATATCCTTTTTTATACTTACTCAGGATCTCAAAGCGAGTGGGAAAGTTTGGGTTTTGATGAACAGTGATTCGCAAGAGGACATCGTCTACCCAAATGATCCCAAAATCGATATTAAGGTATGTTGTTCCTGCATCACGCTGTTCCTCCCTTTTTACTGGTTTCTCGAAAGACCAGTACTCAGGTTAGGACCATTTCGGCTCATGGGATGTTCCATTGTAGCAATTGAGCTTTATTGATTGATTTATCTGTTTATCTTTACTTAAAATATGAGAGATACGAGAATCACTTTTACGTATTCGTTGTATTGATTATAATGTTTGTTCACATGGCTCGATGAGTTTAATGTAACGTGAAATGCACCTTGATTTTCCTTGTTTTGATATAAGCAGGTGGATGAGGATTTAAAGCAGTTAATCAGGGGAATAGATACACCTCGAGAGTTTATGGATGTGGAGAGAGAGTTGCAAAAGGCAGGCATGAAGCCGGCTACAAACTCAGCACGAAGAGAGGCAATGGCAGGAGTTCCTCGATCTCAGATTCCGAAGCCACAGAAAAAGAAGAGAAGGGAATCTAAACGGACTAAGTACACAAATGCTCATCTGCCAGAGCTCTTCAAGTCTATTGACGTGCCCTAGATCTAGAATTCTGGCATTTGCTGTTGTACTCGTTGTGTTCTCATTTTATTGCATAACTTGTCTAGACCTTTTTGTTCGAGAGCGTAACAACCGGATCTGTTCTAAAACTGGCAAGTACCGAAAAACCCACCCTTAAAAGCGGCCAAAATTCAACTTAGCATGAGGTATTCTTTGATCGGAGGAAGGGAATAGCCATTGTGGTATTTAAGTGCCTTCTCTTAGGCAGTCTTCTCAGATTACCTTTTCGGGTGAGTGCTTCCACGGTACATGGCACGGATGAAGAGTGAGTCAAGAGATATAATCATTCTTATAGATGATGACGTCAAATTTCTTGTATGATGGTGTAATATGTTTTTATTACTCGTAAAATTGCGGTAGGAAACGTGGTGGTTGAGGACCATCCATTGTGTACTCGGAATGATACATATGTAACTTAAGCACGTTGTTACTTCCGTTTTGAAATCACACCGAATTGCTTCCGTAATATCTTCCATGAAATTTTGCGAAAGGAGAGTCGTCTGAAGCAACAACAGCAATGAACCGACACAATGTAGATAACTACAAATACTTCAATTTTGCTAATTAAACTCGTGCTATTGACAACATCAATTAGAAAGGAATTGCAATGTTTTTGTGCAAATGTGTCATGGGTCCTAGATGAGGCTCACTTTGCAACTATAAGGCAATCTTTTTGGCAATGTCCTTAAAAATTGAAATTTGTTGTAAATCGTGTTGATTTCAAAAATACTTGGGTTTTTAATTTAATTTAGTTCGATTTTGAAGTTTATCTACTAAATCTTGTTGAAGAAGTTTCCTTTAACAGTGTGTACAAAATATATTAGAAGACTTTCAAATAGATTTCATGTATTTCAAATATTATTATTAGATAGAATTTAAATCGTTCTCAATCTGAACAACCGTCTTTGTATGTTTTTATTATTATGATCACTAGCTCGCCTCTATCTAGATACAAACATTCAGTAATTTCATGTTAACACTATTTACTTTTCCTTCTATTTCTTAGAATTTTTGTTTGTTTATTTGTTCACATTTTATCTATTGTATACATATCTCACATTAAATTAATAATCATTCTAATAAATCATGAGTAATGACGTAATCATATTATTGTATATCTCTTAATTACAATTTCAGATTTTTTGACAAAAAAAAAATGGATTGGATCTCTGTCGTTGAATGTTCATACACATTTAATTTTTACTTTTTATTATTATTATTAACTTTATATTATCCATTTGGGACGAAAGCAATTCATTCCGAATTTCTATTACTCAATTTCATAACCTATTGCCGGCTTAGGAGGCCGTGGCCAGTGCAAGATAGAGCTGGGGGATAGGGCAGAGAGACGATGTCATGAGGAGAGTGAGGTGAGGGTGGTTCTGATACCATTCAACTAGTGTGAGAGAGCTTGTTTCTTGTCCAGTCCCGCTCCCTCCACCACAACACGCAGTCCTCCTCCACACAACTGCATTGGCAGCTCCAATACACTGCCTCCACTTAGAAGCAACGAATTCCATGATATCTAACGTCATCATGCTATGCTAGATTACATAGCACGCACACACACACGTCGACCAACCATTGATATGGAAAGTGCAACTGTGTTTTACTTATTATGATGCCACATTGCAGCAAAATCAGTCTACACCACCCCCAACAAGTGGGAGACGTGCATGAATCCTCTTGTTCCCATTAATTAACACGTATTCTACCTGACATTTTGCACGATTAAAACGAAGACAGGCCGGATACAAATTTGTTCATCAACCGCTCCTTTTCACGCATTCGGATTCCTGGATTACTCTGAAGGGTAAGTAAAGCTTGCGACATGAAATCTTGAATTTCCGGACCAACATGTGCAGGCATGGTCTCAGCCACTGCCTGCAGTCTCGAATTCTGTTCCCTAGCTGTGAGGCGGTCTGGTCCTGCATATAAATTGACCAGATTCTCCAAGTGCGGTGCTTTCGCCATTACATCCTGTACCTCTCCCTGCCACTGCTCTTCTGTCATGCCGTCTATCATCAAATAAGGCTTTGCATCCGCAAGTATTTCCTCCAACGACTTCTGAGGCAACTCATCAATGTCGGGGTTGATACCAAAATACTCCATCGCATACTCCGGCTCGAAGTCTAGCAAAAACTTGGAGTGAAGAGAACTCTTGAACTGCTCTTCTTCCTCCAACAACCTTAGCCTCTTCTCGTCCTCCTCAGTCATCTCTCGTAGGGTTAATGGAACTTGAGGCTCCTCCTCCTCCTCTCGGCGTTGGAAGAAACGAGGTTGACGTCTGAGCCTATCCTTAGCTGCCTGAGGAGATTTAGCTTGTTGTGCTGCAGATTCAGGTGTCCTCCTCCGGAATCTATCCGCAACTAAAGTTGTTGCATCTGAGAAACTATCGACAGCGCCCCTTCGTCTTCGCTTCTCTTCCTCTCGAGACAGGTTCCTCTCCACGCCCTCATTCATGACTGCCACAGCCCGCTGGACTGCATCTTCCCTAGACAGCTGTGGTCTTGCAGGAGCTGATGTAGATGGTGCTTTTGCTTGTGAACGTTGATCTTCACCTTTCGCCAGCAGCGCTAAGGCTCTTTCCCTTGCCTGCTCCCTTGAGAGTTGAACACGGACAGAGACCTCCCTTTCTTTCGCACCGTCTGCTCCAATTTGAGATTGCAGGGCACCACGTGAAGACCTTGGAGCGCCTTGCCCCCTTCCTGCTTGTTCTTCGTGCTGAGGAAGAGGCATTCCTCTCCCACGACCTGCAGCTCCTCCAAAGATACTGGGAGATGGCGTTGTTGGCAAATTGAAGGGGTTGAAAGCTCCCTTCCTAGGAGTAGACTCAGAAGAGCCCCCCGGAGGCGCCATGTTAAGAAGCTCCCTGAAAGATAGTAGCCGTTGCGATTCCTCAATCTGTTGGGCAAACCCTTTCGCAGATCCGGTCTCTGAAGTGGATGGGGATTCGGGAGTTGGAAGCTTGAAAGTAGGAATTTGGGTGGATTTAACATCTCCTTCCACCGCAGAACCAGAACTATCTGCTGCTGGTAAGTCCCATTCGCCTAGTCTCGCTGATAATTCGTCACTGGGAGTAACAGGGGCAGCTTCATTTCCCTGGTCCGACAAAGACTTCATCACGGCTACCTCTTCCAACGTCACAGGCACGTCAGGAGCTGGGGCCGGTTTATCCGGTGTTGAGTCAACAACAGCGTTTTTCACATCCTCCTTGAGATGCACATCTGGTTCCTTAACTTGTGTCAATGCTTGACGCATCTGCTTGTACACTTTGTCCATTCTGTCAAATTGCCCTGCCTGACTAAAAATTTGAATAAGCAAGCTATATGTAGGAATAGAAATGGGGATGGAGTCTGCCTGCATTTCCTCATAAATCTGTCCAACTTCATCAAATCGCCCAGCTGCTTGGTGGTACTTGATCATAGCCACATAGCTCGCATCTGACAGTTGAGGTACTGGATCAGCAACCCTATCGCCTGCAGTTTGAGAAGACTGTGCCTTGCTGGAAAGCTCAGATACATCCTGAGACGTTTGGGAATCACCCTCTGTCATATTTGGCGCCTTTGCTTCCACAGGAATCTCTAGGTTTGAGGTTTCTTTAACGTCTGTTCCAGTACCAGACAGTTGCGGCTGTTCTGCAGCTGAGGACGTGGGACTAGCAGGTTGTACAACTGGCTTCGGAGCCGCAAGAAGTTGAGACAGTGATCCCCACGCACTCGCTCGCATCTTGTCCGCATTGGGAGTAGATTGCCTTGCATTCCTAAATGGCGGCGAAGGAAGCGGCGATTGTGAGAGAGGCGAACCCCTCCCAGCTCCTTGTCGTGCACGAGAAAAGCCCAACCTTTGGTCTCTATCAGATGCAGGAAAAACATCAAGAAACTTACCTCGGGCATCGTGAACATCTTTCTCTGCAACAGCATCGTCAAAACGCCCATCTGCCGAAACCTTGCTTCCTGGTTCTGACGCACCATTCTGCTGGCTAGATCCAGTCTTCGCAGCTGCAACTCCGGGAGTAAGGGTAAAAGGCTTAAAAGGAAGAGGCTGGCTAGCAACGTGACCAGGTGATGGCAACGTACTACCTCTCCCTCGCCCTCGACCTAACCCAAAATCTCCCAAACCTAAACCCTGGCCTACAACAGCGCCACCGCCAGCTCCAGCTTCAGGAACCTGCGCACCGTCGACGTCCCCTTGTCCCCGTCCTCTCCCAGCCGAGAAACTCAACCTCTGAATATACGCAACAGAACCTCGAGATCTAGTTAGGATGGCGACAGTGCGCCGATCGACCAGGCCCCTCATATCGAACACCCGTAAAATCCCAACTTAGGCAATTGCAATGCTCAACTGAAACCCTAACGACACAACGTCTCTGACATTAAACTCGTCCGCCTTTTCACTGCCTACTTCGAGGATTGGGTTTTACACCATCTGGCACAACCCCATAATTCAATCTCCTAAGAATTGTACGAGCTTCACAATGACGCTCCAAGAGAATGCAAAGGTGACCCGTTCGGGAGGGGACACAAGGTGCAACACTTGTGTTGATCATGAGGAAGCAGTACCGTGAACCTTCATCATGTCAAGGTTTGATAATAAACCCTAACCCCTAAATGCCGAACCCCGATCCCCCCTTGCTCCTACAAGACTACATTCATACATACATACATACAAACGGGTATTGTGGTGGTGGTGGGCGAGGTATGGATTGATGGAGGGACTGCCAGTTTCTTAGCCACGTCGCCAGTCCAGCCTCCTTTTCCTCCGAACTGTCTTGAAGGGGCGGGGCGGGAGTGGGGCCACAGTTCTGTTCATTACGGCATCACTGCAGCAATGTCTTATTATATATCTATATATCTATAGATAGCCTTCGCCGTGAGCCTCTCCGCCTCAAGGCCCGCGCACTGCAGTGAAGCAAAATGGACATCGAGCCCTTGTTTCCGTCCACAATCGTTCTGGTTATCGAAGAGAAGGCACATACAAGAATAATAACAATAATCACACAGAAAAAGAAAGAGAAAAAAATGGAGAAAAGGAAATTTCTCTCCTGGAGTTTAGAGTATGTTACGTTTTGATAAGGGCTGGTAATATAGATGCCTATTGTAATAAGTTCTCACATGATAGCTTCCTTAAATAGAATAGTGAAGTTTTAAAGGTGTGTTTTTATTTTATTTTCTGTTTATTTTTTCATTCTTTAAGTTCTCATTTTGATCAATGTTATATGGAGATAGAGCATTCAAATTACAAAATTTCTAGGTTATAAGAATGAGATGTAGTATTAAAATGGAGCAAAATGACATTGGAAAAACACAAATGCACTAATACAAAGAATAAATGGAAAAATATCACAATCAAGGTAGAAAAAAGTTGGGTGGTTGTTTTTATATTGTTGCAAAACACGACAATAATGTTGAAAATAGCATCAAGAAATGTATTTCACCTATCCAAGGATTTGTGAAGGTGTAAAATAAAGAATTTAAGCAATTTGGAATTCTTTTATGTTTCAAAAACACAATGTAGGTGAGGATGTGCAGCTTGAAGTTATTTATGTAATGTGAATGAGCGTGATTTTTTGATGTGTAGGTTTTGTAAATAGGTTTGGAGGCAATTATGTTTTGTGCTTTTAAGAATAGAAATACATACATACTAAAAAAACAAATCTAATTTATAAACAAAAGTTAAATTTGAATACAAATAATTTTTGATACAATATTAGTTTAATTACAAGTTTATGATGTATCTTATATAACTATTGCAATAATTACATGTTGCTAAATAAGAGTATTTATGGTTTGTACATAGTACAAAATACAAGAATGTTAAAGTTATTGCTTTGGTGTGGATGATTAGATGTAATGTTTTTATTCAATTCAATTTAAAGTCTTTTTAAGTTATTAGAGAGTATGTTTTAGAGCAATAGTTAATTGTGCATGTTAAATTTAGTAGAACTGATTCTAATAAAAAAGTTAAGCCAATTTCATAAAGTAATTTTTATTGAAATTAAATAAAAATCAAGTAATTTAATACGAAAAATACTTAGATAAATAAATTTATATAGAAATATAAATAAGTCTCTATCAATTGCTAACTAATCAATTTAAAAAATTATAATTTAGTAATTAAAAAGTTAAAAATAAAAATAAGTAAAATATTTGTAATAGTAATAGGAATTTTAATTCTTATTTACCAGAAATTAATTGAATGTTTATTTTTTTCCATAGAAAAATCCATCATAAACTATTTAGTAGCTTTATAGCTATTAAATATTTTTTTAAATGAAATAAATTATAACAGATAAAATTATCTGTATATAGATTAAAAGTTAAAAGATAATGTGATTTATATTAGAATCTTAAAATTTGGCATTGTATACATAAGAAGTAATCTAAGTTATTTAAATCTATTAAAAACTATACGATCTATAGATTTTAATTTTAAATTTCTTACAATAATAAAGATTGAAATATAATCTACCTAATGTAAATGCGTCTAATATTTAAATTATAAATATAATTTTAAAAGTTCATCACAGAGTGTTCTATTTTTGGAATTTAATCTCGATCCAATACTATTCAAAGAATTGATGTATATACATTTTTTTAAAAATTTTAAAAATTAAATTCCATGCTCGTTTCACAAAAAAAATGATTCTGGCAATCTCTTGCTTTGTGCAACGTCATCAATAACATACAAATACAACCACAATCCATTTAAAAAATGTCTATTTGCAACAAGAACTTCTAAAAAGGATTGTCTAAGAATGTAGTTTTTAACCCATTCCATCTTTTGGTTATTTCCCTTGTAATTTCGTTGTAGTCATTCTTGCCAATGTACTCCTATTACTTTCTAATGTCATTTTTTATTCTTTGATACTTGCGTGGAAGAGTAAACAACAACTTTACATTTGATAGATTAGCTTGACAAATGTTGCTTATCCAGAGAAAAGACTTAGCTTCTCCCTCTACAAAGTGCCTTGCTTTACATCTTCTAATCGTTGCATGTGAGGAGCCTTGAAGAGGAAATAAGAATAAGCAAGGAGTCGAATTAGGAGAACAGTAAGAAGCATGAGTATGAGAAATGCTACATGAAAGGGGGGGGGGGTGGAGTGCTGTTGGGAGCACGTTGTCCAACACAAGGCTTGACAAAAGGGTGAGTTTCCAACACTAGGGGGGGGATGTGGAGTGTGCAAAACCACAACCTTCACCAGCACGCACGCTGAAGAAGAAGAAGAAGAAGAAGAAGCATGTCCCACTCTGGAGTCTCTCTCTCTCGTCTGGTCTTCATCCATGGGAGGGAGGGAGGCATTGATTGAATGAATGAATGAATGCTCTACTAATATTGTATTCGCTACTCCCTTGCATTCCGGGCTAACTTACTAGTCTGTCGCCATGAACCTTCAAGCTCAATCAAGCATATTCTGAGAGAAAGGTGATAATGTCACCATCACGGCGGCTACTGCTCTCCTGCCCACTCCGCGGCAGCAGCAAGAGCAGCCGGATCCGAGGTGTTACCAATCGGAACGATCCTGCAGCAGCCCATCACCATCCGAACGAACCATCGCTTCTTTATCACCATCCCACCACTTCTGGGTTCCCATTCTTCTCGAATAATTTCATCTTGTCTCCATGGGACCCGTGTCCAATTGGAGTGCATACTTGGAGCTCCCGATTCCTTAGTGTGCACGAAATTCGACGCTTGACCTGTAGGTCTACCCTTCTCCTCGTAGGTGCAATTCTCGATACTCCAGCTGCCAAGCACAACTAGGTGTTTTGGTTCTGTTGCCTGGAGGTTGTAATTTTGGCCATGGAGGCAGTGACTACCTGCTGGGCTATATAGTCATTGTCTTTCTCAAGTGAAGCTGGCTTTGTTGAGTAGAGCTCAGCTGTGTCTCTGGAAGTCACACGTTTGTGTGCAATTCAATAAACTTCACTTCTATGGGGGGCCCAGATTTTTCCGTCGGAGATCCGTTGCTATTGGAGCTGGGTTACCAGAGCGGCGATAATCAGGAATTTGATGTCTCAAGCGATGACGATGTCGGAATTGAGAGCCTTGACTATGATCCTATTCATAGTGTTGTATACGAAAAACTTCATATGCGGCAAAGTAATCGTAGAATCTATGGGTATCTCGTATTTTCACTCTTTTCCTTTATCAAACGGCAGTCGCTGATCTTTTTTAGAGCCCAGATGCAGATACAAGACAGGTTTTGTTGTCAACGTAACAACGTTCTGATGACGAATTAAGTATCGTCTGTGCATGCAGGTATACAGGACTCACACTTGCAAAGTGGACGATTACAATTATGATAGGACTTCTTGTTGGTATACCGTTCTCAAAAAAATTAAAGCCCATGTTAGAATGAAACGTGTTTCAAGATCCAGGAGATTGATTTAAAAGCTGAAATTAAAGCCATTGTGCTTCTTCAGATTAGTTTATGTTAAGATGGTGGAATCTGCCACTTAGGCCAGACTTACGTCGTAGTATCTCTCGGGATTGTTTTGGTGTCTCGAACAACTTCTTGGTTGAGCTAGTTCTGATTCACGACGATGTTTCATAATGTCATGCAACACTACATCCGAAATTTAAAGGCAAATGTGCACTGCAGCCAAATTATTCTAGGACAAAAGCAAGTTTGTAGGGTTGAAAGCGGTTTTCTTGCTTATCTACTAAGTATTTCCTTGCAATTGTAGGACTGATTGCGTTCATCATCGAGTCTTCTCAAGAAATTATTATTACCTACAAGGTACAGTTCTGATTGAGAATCCATACCGACAATCCGAAGTCATGTTCTCGGAATGCGTATCCCTCAACAGTACATGCTAGCGCTTCGTGGGTCATTTTGTAGTTCAAAGATGATCCCACGTTACTCAGATCATAGTGATTCGTAATTTCAATAGCCGGAGCATCTTCGGTCCTGTGCGGAGATACGTCATGTTGGTGGTTTCTTTAATATGCATAAGGCAGAATGCTATTTATATCGTTGCAGGAAATCCTCTATAACATTGCTCTATGCGGATCACAGGGATGTGTTGTAGAATTGTATGGGTGGATTTCGATTTGAATTCTGAGAAGGACTTGATTTTGTCAGAGGTTCATGGCTTGGATTTTAACTTGCACAAGGATATTAAATCATATTAGGCAGTTTTTGAGCATCAATGAGTCTAATTTTTTTATTTGGATGAGCTGCAGAAAGAGTGGACTAGTAAATTGCTAGAGCACGGGTTAGGGCTTGCATTTTTTAACTACGCAACAATGGGTGTAACTCTGGTTCTTCTTTCAAGCTGCTTGGTTATATTTTGGGCTCCAGCAGCCGCCGGTGGTGGTGTACGTACCCCTCTTTTTTAGATCCTAAACAGCCCCAATTCATTTCAGTAATGCGTAGAATCTATTCCTCCGTTCATAGTGCACGCTTCATACTATATTTCTGAAACTGTGCGCTTTACTTCTACCCTTTTTTTCTTTTTTTTTTCATTTAATATGACTTCATATTGGTGTGTATTATGCAGGTTACTCTTGTCATGGCTTATTTGAATGGGAACGATATTCCTGATTTTTTCCGGCACAGAACTTTCTTTACGAAGGTGTGCTACTGTCTCTCAAGATGCTTTGTTACACTTCAATGGTCATCCTGAATAGAGTCAAACAGCTAGTGCTTTCTTTCAACTTGCTTCGTTCCTGTCTAGCTTGAGGATGGTTTCTCATACGCGATTGTGTTATTGCAGATATTCGGCACCATCTGCACAGTTTCATCAGGATTACCTGTGCGCATCATTACCCATTACCAATTCACTTCTTTTAATTTTATTTATTTATTTATTTTCTCCTTACAGTATCTCATCTTGGTTATCCTTTTTACAGCTTCGTTGGTTATATATTTTATTACTAAAATGTGGACTATTCATATTCCTAATAAATGGCGCTTCCTGAATAAGCGTTCTTTCGCAATTTTGTTCTCAGATTGGGCAAGAAGGACCCATGGTTCACATTGGGGGTGCAATTGCATCTGAACTAACGTGGATGCGCGGTCAGTTTCCGATAAAAAAGCATAGCGTTTGGCTCCCACAAACCTGGTTCGAAAAGTGTAGGCAGTTTACACTGCAAGCTTGGGCATTCGTAAGTAAGGATTTTTATTAAATGATTCAAATGCTTGGTTGAACTAATTTGTTTGCCGCTAATTTGGTACCATGGTGGGTAATTGATCATCGTAAGTGTGGCATTTGTGAAGTACGTGAGTTTTAGGGCAAGGGTGTCTGGGAAATACTTAAATGACGTCAACAAAGTTTCATACAGGATTTTCATAACGATAAGGATCGGCGCGAATTCATTTCGGCTGGAGCTGCAGCTGGGTATACACATCTTATCCGTCATTTTTCTCTTACCTTTTGCCATTAAGAATGGACTTCGTGTGTGTAACAAAGATCTCGTTTTGGAACGAATTCAGCCGAAAGCTGTGAGGCTTTCAAATCTTCCTTTCCAATTGTTGGTTCAAAATTGACCAAAATCAAACTTCTTTGTTATTTTTGTAAGGTTGGGAGCTTCTTTTGGTGCACCGATCGGTGGAGTCTTGTTTTCTATGGAGGAAGCCTCCAGCTTCTGGTCCAGAAAGGTTCTTACAATTTACAAATAACTCCTTTTTGTCTGTGAATTGACATTTTCATGTAAAGCACATCGAACATCACTCTGATGCACACTGTAAAGTCTACCAATATATGACCTTGGAATTTATGTATGTATCTCTGGCTTGTTCTTTACGATTGTGAATGGTTCTCTACTTGACCAGGTCATGTGGCGGTCTCTCTTATGTACAACATGCACAACCATGGGTTTATCATGGCTAAACAAAGGGTAGTTTATCCTGTTCTCTTGATCTTTTGACACTATGGTCAACACGATATAATTTTGCAATACATGAACACACTTCACTGGTAACTTAGTCCTGTAGGTTCTGCACACGAAAGTACTGGGTGATTGCAGGTCCTCGTCACTTAAACTTCATAAGCTCTACTGGATGTGACAGGCAATTTTCTTTCTTGTTGCCTGGGACAATCTCTTTTCAAGGTCTCAAGGTAATTGTTACAATCAATTATTCATTCAATGTACATACGAATGTTTAGTGACTATAACTAATCATGTGTATATCGTTTCCCCAATGACCAGGCTAATCTTGTACGGATGCATGTCTTCTTGTTTGACTTCTATAATCTCTTTTTTTGAAGAAATAAATTTTGTCTGAGTCTAGGTTATTCGATGCTCTTTCATGCTGTTTTGGTTGCATTTCAACTTTGTCGTATCAGAATAGGACAGCACATAGCAGCTTGGTTTCGGATATGAGCACGATGAAATTATCAATTATCTACTATAAACAGGAAATGAAGTTAAACATTTCAAAGATTGGTCTATGATTTCAGAGGTTTGTTCACCGCATTGTTTGGTATGCAAGAGTTATCTAACTCGTGAGAATGTGGGTTCACTCTAATGAGTATTCACTTGTTTGCATTCTGCTAGCCTGAATTTGATCTCATAGACCTGCCACTCTTTGTGGTCACAAGCGTCTTGGCTGGTGTTATCGGTGCTTTCCTGAACATCTCCCATGATTGGCTCGCTCATTTTCGACCATCCTCAAAGTATCGGTCTCTGAGGTTCATTGGACGCTTCACAAAAACCTGACTCCATTCTTTGTAATTTTGTTTGAATTACCGACAGTTCTGCATCAACCGGGTGAAATGACTGTTTTGTAATGCCATTGCCATGACTGGCAAGACTTGGTCGCCATGCAAGTGGTTACAGACTGAATTTCCTAGACCGTAATTTGCCACTACAGGTGCATAAAGCTGTGTTGTTTTGGTCAATATTTACAGGGTGCTTGAGGCGTGTCTAGTGACATTTACTTCAATCGCCGCAATTTTTTTGCTGTCCTATTATTTTGGACATTGCCTACCCCTTCAGAAAGGGTATATATTGCTTCCAACTGGTCGCCATCATTCAATCTCTTAGCAATGAAATCATGTCTCCTGTCCGCTACTAGTAGACGTAGATGACCGGTTTATTTCAGGTCGATGAGGGTATTCACCAAATGAAATTGACGCCAATATCACAGCTTGATAGAATATCTAATGCTCACATTAGTAGTGGGAAGCGTTGTAGAAATTCTTTGCCTTAGTATTCATGATTGCAGTTTTCACTGCGAAGGTGCACCTTCATCTGGACGAGGGTTAGGTATGAGGTGATAAAATTGACATGTTCTATCTTGTGCAGCCAAGAAGACGATGATTATTGGTACCGTTACACATGTCCGTTACCAGATGAGGAATCTGGTGTCCATTACTACAATGACTTAGCCTCTCTCTACTTTGCCATCCCACGTCAGGTACTTCTATATCTCATTTCCACTGATGTGTTTCTGCTCAATGAGTACTCAATATGAAATCTTCTCTGCACATACAATAGTTGGCAGGTTGTTTTGTACTTTGAATGTGAATCTGGAGTCTGAATGAAAGATTCGTTTACATATCAGACAATCCAGCAGCTCTTAGCATTAGGAGGCACTGGAGAGTCTCCGTTTACCATTGGCAGTTTGGCCATCTACTCGAGTTCTTTTCTTTTGCTATTTATCCTGGCCTATGGCATTGCGGCTCCAGGTGGCATCTTTATGCCTTCAATTATGGCAAGTTTTCTCACCCTTTCCTGTGAAGTCATAAATCCAGTCGTTCAAATTATATCCCGAGAGCTTTTGTGCACATTACTGCTGGCTTCTTTGGAATCTGATCTGAGAGGCATGTACGAGTCTATATGTGGTAAGCATCTTGAGATTTTGGATGTGATTATTTCTTAAAAATTTTCCACTATCTTCCTCTGCTTCGCTTTGACTACTGCTCTCACAGGTTGGTGCATCTTTCGGAGCATTTATGGGGGCCGTTTTTGTTCTCTTCTTTCCACAGTGAGGAATACTATCAGCACATCTTTACCATTTCTCTGGGCTTCTGAAGAACCTTACGTCCTCATAGTTCTGATTGTCCAGCTTAAATTTTGAAAACCCGAAGAAAACATACTCCCCAGAGAACACAAAGCTTCAGCTCATTTCACTAGTTGCTTCGTACCAAATCAAAATCGACATGAATTTAGAAAAATTAATTCGACGATATATGAATTCAGCATTTACCCGTGAAAATTGCATTTATTTATGGCATCTAAGTCATCCTACATTTCTTAATAATGGCTGGCTTGTTTCATAGGTGGTCAGTACAACCGGGTATGCATGCGCTTGTGGGAGCGACTTCTATGCTTGGTGGAGTTTTTCGAACCTCTATTTCACTGGAATAATGCGATTCTAACTACTCTTCACTTCTATGATTATATAGAAGCATATTATATCAGTTTAAGAATGTTACTAATGACCAAAGTGTAAATACACTTAAAAATTTAGACGTTTCAACAGATTGAAGTCGGAAATAAAGCAGGTGAATGCTTACTCTTAGCTGAAATTCCGGTTTTTGCCTGTATGGAGTGTCCACCAATTCTTAGTCCTGTTTAATGTCTCTTCTTGGGGTAATGGTCAGCGCGTCTAGACATGTTGCTGCATTCAAGTAATTCGTACCAATTCATGCTGGTTTAACTAGGCATCAATGTGATGACTAAACACATTCATGCAGGTGGTGATCATTGTGGAAGGCACAGGAGGAATTGAGTTGTTGCTGCCCGTTATACTTGCTATTGTTCTCTCCAATTGGGTGGCCCACCATATTCACACGGAAGGGGCATATGAATCCGACTTGGAGCGAATTGGTAAAATATTCGCTAGTCTCTCAAGTCGCAAGTATTTTGTGTATTCACTAAGATTGCCTACATGTCTTGATACTTGATCTTTATGGTCTAATTGCAGACAGATGCTATAAACACTAGATAATTATTTACTTTTGTATATGACAGGGGAAGTCCATTTCTTGCAAAGTGAGCCATCACAAAACCTTCACTTCATCGCGGCCAGAGATATCATGGCACCAGATGTGATCTGTTTTCGCGAGGTAACTATCATCTCTCTGAAACAGGTTGACGAGAAGTCACGCTACTCTCTCCAGGAAAGATGAGTTCTCTGACTTCTTACCTCCATTGCAGATTACTCCCCTGGCAGAGGTTGTCAGGGTGCTTCGTGAAACATCCCACAATGGTTTTCCTATCATTCAACAAACGCACGGAGATGCTCTGGACCTCGATGGTCAGCTGGTTGGAGTCATGTTACGACACCAGATCTTGTTGTTGTTAGAGCAACGTGCTATTTTTGAGATCGATTCAGCACTTGTGGGTCGTCAAGTGCGTCACGGCCTGGGTTTTCGTCTGCCTGTGCTGACGAAAGAGCAAAAGTACTTGGACAGACTTATGCGTGTTTTCCACCACAGTCATCATCCCCACCGGCGATACTTAAGCTCAAGACCTGAAGCAGTTAATGAAACTGAAATCGTTGAACTCTTACCGGTACGATTCTCTCGTTACATGAAATTAGTCCCTGAAAAGACAAGAAGGCATTTACATATAATCATATATCAATTCTCCTTACCTGATTATCATCGAAGGATTTAATCTCGTGAGACTCCTTTTTTCTTATTTTGTAAGGAATCTACACTGCCCACTGTGAATGGCGGCAGTGGCACCGACAGCGTTGAAGTTCATCACAAGTACGATAGTGTGAAGCAGTCTAAAGATTCTGGCAAAGAATTTGCAGTAGATTTCCGGCCATGGATGAACCGTGCGCCTTTAACGGTGAATATTCAGGGCCTTTCCTTTGAAGCCATGTAAATGATTGTTATTAATTGATCATGCATGAATTGCTTCTTGTACATCCGCTACGAGGTCTGCTTACAGTTGCAACTTTTAACAGGTGCGGGCTGAGACCTCAGCACGGCGAGTGTACATCATTTTCCGGACGCTGGGCTTGAGACATCTTTGTGTGACTGATGCAAGCAACAGGTCAGATTCTGCCAACATGAATTCTACCCTGAAATGATGTCAAATAGTTATGCGTAATTTGTAGAGTGGCTGAATTTGTAGAGCACAAGTATGCGTAACAACTGATTTAGTATACTTTTGACTTGGCATCCTTTCTGGGTAGAATACTTCCCCACGCACTCCAGGAGATTTTAAAGAAACGACGATTCAAAATGTCACTTTCATTTGGGGAACTTGGTTTCGTGGGCAGGGTGGTGGGCATGATAACGAGAATAGACTTATCCAAGGCGGACAAAGCGGTAGAGGTGGATCCTATCACACCAAGAGAAACGGATCATGACAACAGCCAATCTTTTGGAGTGAAATTCCCAGGTCATCAATTGAGCCCCAATGATAGAACAGCACGAGATGTTCTCTTTTCATTGCCTTGATTAGGTGCACATTAAAACATGCGGGGTTAGATACCAGATGGTGCCGAAGAACAAATGGCAAACCACTTCAATCTGCATCATAGGACGATGTTTAGTTCAACTACATTTATTTTTTCCTGGGTTTCAAAATCATCAAGCCACATAATTTGAAGAAGCGTTCTCTGCATTGTCGGAGCGAGAGAACGAGATTTTTTACAGAAAACTGGCCCTGTCTGACCGCTTGTTGGTTGAGGGAAACGTTGTCGTTGGAGCTGAAACCGGCACTTCAGACGAGCTGTCAGTCTCCACCTCAGATCTTTTCAGACTACCTTCCTGTCCAGCAAGAGGGTGTCTTCCATGAGGTTTACAACACATTCACTCAGGAGTTTAGAAAAGAACTGGGGTGGGTTAGCGTGGTTTAAGCCCACGACTGTGAGATTGAAATTTATTTATTCATCTATTTATTTGATTATTCTCTCGGGATTTAACTTTGAAGTACTCAATTGAATATTACACATATTTTGACTAACTCATTTTCTCATGAATGTAAATACACACATCAATTTTATTCAAAAGCACCATGCACTGCAATGTAATGAATTCTGCGTTGCATCTCAAAAGCACAATAAAAAGTCGATTATATTTAGAGAATGAGGGAAGTGATTACTGTGAAGTTGAGGATTATCTCCCAGAGCTTTCCTGGGATCTTCAAGACAGAGAAGTTGAAGGCTGATAAAATAGAATGATACAGGGAACCACATGACAATAAAAAATGCTAGATGATTTTGAACAGCTGACTCTTTTGAAAGGATACTTGTCATAGCAACTCAAAAAAGTTGTTGATGGAACTGTGCGATCTCTGGTTTGGAATGAAGAATGAAAACAATGAAAAGGAAAAGAAATAGCGAGATCATACTTGAATCTACTGTAGTGTTATTCTGAAAACCCAACTTTGATCTAGAATACTCGGCACTTGAGTGTATGGATAGGAAATTCTCCGGAGACTCCAAATCTAATTGCTCTTTACGGAGTGCCTTTCCTTTCATAAGGAGGGATGTCTGTGATTGGTATCCAAAAGTAGCTCGCGGAGGTTCTTTCACACTTAAAATACAATAGCAGGATGCGACGCACGGCAAGTACGACACAAGGGGTGAGGCATGAACTCTGACACGACTGTACAAGGCTCTGTTGACCCTCAAATGCTGCTTCCAACAGCTCGCTACTTCCACACATGGATCTTGGACCCACGTATTCTCCGTGTCCAAGACTGTGGCGTCTAAATCCCCTACTTTCCTGAAAATGTACACAGACTCTACGTGGAATGAAGATGCTATGTTACAGCTTTGACAGCCTTGCACACCGACATCCGTGGCATTGTTCGTCCACTATGCAGCAGGTGCGGCAGGCTGTAGCATTTGCAAGTTATTGCGGGCGATGGTGACTCCAATGCAAGCATCCACAAATTCTTGGTCTACAAAGTCCCCCGAGAAGATTTGCAACCGATCTCCCAGGCCTTGCTTGAATACCTCCGCTAAAAACAGGCGCGCGTATCCTCGAATGCGGTTCGTAACAGGGTATACACAAAGCATAGGCCCCGTGATCTGTGGCGTAGCCGTGTTCTCCACTCGGTAAAAGTACGTCCTCTGATCGTTGGGCGGCTGCTTTTGAAGGTTAGTGACGTTTCCATGAAATTTTGTCAGGGGAAGGTCTGTATCGATCCAGTTGTCCTTGATGTAAGCGGAGCTCCAGAGTGGGGAGCCAGGAGATGGCGCAGGAGACTGTCTAGGCCTCCAAATGCAAATCACGCGCTTGGGCAGCAGTTCGATCAATGGCCTGGCGAAGAAGCTTCCGTCTTGCGGAACCAGATACTCTCCTAATTGCTGAATGAGCCACTGATCGAAAGCAGGAGGATCCTGATAGTTAAACTCGGTCCGAATCTCAAGGACGACGAATTCCGAATCAGTTTCTGCTAAAAATCTCTTCAGGTCCTCGATGACGACGTCAATAAGATAGGATTTGAGAGGGCCATGGCAAACCTTGCGGTCCTGTTGCACACGGATGTCCAGCATGCGGACTCCGATGCACAGCTGGTCATACACTGAAAGCTTCTGGCAGCGAGCGAAGGGACGAGACACCATGGGGAAGCCAATTTTGTTGGTGGCGGAGTCGTGGGTGCCGGGCCACACCACATCACGCATCCTCAGGTTCTGGAGGGGGAGGGTTGACATCCATACCTTGGGGTTGGGATGATGAAAGTCGCTGCCTGGAAATGTGAGAGGTTCAGTGGCGGAAGCCTGCTCCTTGAGCTGCCGCTTCTCTCCCTTCACCTGCTTTTCTTTCGTAACTTGAGCTCCCATTCTTATTCCCGGACCTGCACTCCCACCTTCGTTACACAGCCCGCACTAGAACAGCTGGAAAGAATTGATCGATGCTCACAAATAAATTTTCTCACAACACACCAACCGAAGCCAATCCTGCATCCAGGGTTACCAGAGTACACCTGAGCGACTCCGAACTTGTCACATAAATGAGACAAGACATGAAGCGGAGCAATTAAAGAACAGGAATTGAGGATATCAAAAACACTGGGAGTAAAGGACTCACCACAGTCGCAACCAAAGTGCCACCCAAAATTAACGCTCTTAATCCCTTCAAAATTCAGCTGAAGGTAATATGGTCCTCTTGATTCTGTTGTGCTGTACTGATTACAAGAGCAGCTGAACGATTACTGCAGACATCGCTTAAATGAGGTTACCAAGACACAATGAGGAGAGCGGACGAGAATTCCACGAGCGAGGAACAAAGAGACGGCAGATCGATCTTAGAAATACGGATTGGCAGCAATACGAATAGGCAGCAATACGAATTGGCAGCAGGAGATCTTAACCGAAGTGGAAGGACGAATCTCTCACTGCCAGCAATGCATCAACGAGGCCATATCAGAAACAACAGACTGACAGATTGATTCTCGAATTGGATTCATAACACGCGGCTACACAGCAAAAGCTGGATGAACGCACAGACGGCATAATACCATTGTTTGCTCATGGAATGGCCAACTCTGCAGCGCAACGTAGATCTTCAGCAGGGATCATCTGCTTGATCTGGCATTGGGAAATGCTAAACATAGAAACCCCCATTAGAATGCAACCACACGGGCCTCCCGAACAAGCTGGCACAGCACAGCCACAGTGCAGAAGTTGATGCCAAGTGAAGTGAAGTGAATGCCAAGTGGATGCCCAAGTGGCCAGCCAGGTGGCCCCCTTCTCCCCTACTTTCAGGACGGATCTTGTGGCGAGTCCCTCCCACGTGGCAGTTCGCTGCAGTGGAGACTGGACTCCGCTGAGCTGGCACCCCCCATCCCAGTGTGTGTGCGCACTGTGCTGTGCTGGATAACACCCACCAGCGTGGCTGGCTGGGCTGGGCAACTAATGTCGAAACACCTTAAACCGTCAACTTAAGGTTTGTCAGCTATATCCGGGGGTTAAATTTTGGAATTTTTTTGTGGTGGATAGAGAAATAAGGTTCTGATGTGCTCAAGAAGCAAAAAATTGAATCGCTGCAGTGGTTGAATTAATAAAAAAATTCACAGCAGTTTTTGCAATTTATCCCTAAACCGAGTTGTAGACTTGAGCAAAAGCATGCACTTCCATCACACAAAACTACATCCTTCATCCTTGAAAAGTTTTCCGATTATTCGTGGGTTTGCAATGTATTTGGAATCTTTCACAGGAAAAACGGGGAGTTTTTGGTTTGTGCAAGGGCGGTTTAAATAAGGTCTATGAGTTGGTTCAAGGGTAGATAACAGTTTAAGGTGTTTCAACATTAACTATGAGCTGGAAAGTGGTAACACTACTTGCCTTGGAGCATGTGGCGGGAAGACCCTTTGTTCTTGGGAAAATCAGGTCATTAGCAAAACAACACATGGTAATTATGGAAATGATTATGCTTGGTTTAAGAAATGAAAAACAAGAACAGAGTATCCTAAATTCCAATACATTTCTCTTATAGAACAGGCCTAAGGCAACATAGAATAACATTTTCTTGTTTCACCTTACCTACCTACTAGATGAACCTGTGTTGTCACGGAAAGTGTGATCCAAATGAAACATTTTTTTGATCCAAAGAATATTTTTCAAATACAAATACAATATAATACAAATAAAAAGAAATAAAATATACAATGGAGTTTTCAACTATGAAGTACGATAGGTAAATCCATGTCTTGTTAGATGAATCCACGTCTTATTGTCATGGAAAGTGTGACTAAAATAAAGCTATTTTTGAAAGATATGTTTGTGAGCCAAAGAATATTTTCAAATACAAACACAATATATTACAAATAGAAAAAAATAATATTCACAATGGAGCTTTCAGCTACGAAGTAGAATAAGTAAACTCATGCCATTGTTATAGATAATATGCAAAAAAAGTAGTTAATTTTGTTCAAAGAACTACTTGTGAAAGTATAAAAAAATATTAAATTATATTAATAAATCATAAAAGTATGTTAAGACAATCAAAGATGTACTAAAGTTAATAAATAATATAAAAAATATAAAATAAAATACTAATATTATCTTATTAAAACTGTTGAAAAAAAAAAATTAGTGTGGAATTAACCACCTTATTGGATGAAGTGCAAAATCTCCAAGAACCTACTTATAAATTCATGAAACTTACACTGAGATTATATACGCACTCCCAATGCTTGATGAAATTGAAGCGCACTATCAAATACAAAAAAGAAAACATATGTACCGAATTCCACTATATCTATACAACCAAGTTACTCTTAGCAGGACATCCTAGTTTTTTATCAAATTTCTAAATTTCAGATTATGCTTATTCTATTATAAATGAGAAAAAAAACATGTCCTTTAGTAGATCACAACCCCATGATGAAAGAACTTCTAAAAGAGGCTTGTAAAATTGTAGAGACTCTGGAAGTGGTAGCTCTGCATCTGGTGGTTTTTGGGCTTCATCTTCCCCTAGCAAATAGCTCCACTTCATTGTGCTTTTTGTATCTTAGGAATAGTTTTATAATGAAAAGTAATAAGCAGCTTATACTATTTTGTATAAAGCTAATAGTGTTGGAGTGAATGTGGCAGACAACAATGCCGCAAAAGTTAGATTCAAAGTTGCATAGCAATTGCATATGAGCAAAAATCACAGGTTTTTTATTCACTTGCAATCTTGTTTCTTCTAAATGCTAGAAAAAACAAATATTTACTGCAAACAGTGCATTGTGAATGGAAATAATACATTTGTGGTTAGAAAAAACGTGACAATGAACTCCTCAAATTACAATTTATTACAAATGTTAGTGAATCAAAAAATATTTTTTATATTTTTTTCAAAAAAATAAAAATAAAATATATAATAGAATATATAATTAAATCTAGAATATTATTTTTTAAAACATACTATAATAATAGATTTTAAAAACAATTGTTACGATTTTTAGAATTTTTAATATGAAATGTAATATATATAATCAAATATGAAATACGTTCTAAAAGAATTTGTAAGATAATTGATTTCATTAGATAATTGAAGCGATAATTGATTTCATTAGATAATTGAAGAGATAATTGAAATTATTAAATTATTATTGAAAAAATTTATGATAATTACTTCAATAAATTATCATGTTATCATATTATTGAAATTATTGAAATTATTATTTTCAATATTTATTGAAATTAAAATAATTGGTCTACACATACAATAATCTATGAAATGATAGAACTTAATAATAATATAAATCAATATTGATTGAGTTTGTCAGCTCCAAATATAATTATAATTGTACCGAAATAAATCTTGAGCACTTGAGTAGTTTCATCAAAAATTATTTTTTATTTTTGTCAAATTTGTGATCGAAGAAATTAATCTTAGGTGGCTAACATGCTTGATCTTTACAATCTTGGCGATGATGCTTGCTATTGCCCAGTTCTAATGTAAGTTCAAACTTGGCATGGTTCTATTTTTTTCTAATTTTCAAAATTGAGAGTACTCAATGTATCATGAATGTTGATGCATTCTTATTGTTGGATATCACAAAAAAAAAAAGGTTATTATTTCTCATGGTTTGTTTTAAAATTTTATTAATGTTTCAGCTTGGATTAAATAATTTGTTTGCTTGTACCTCCAACCTTTATTTTGAATGAAAAGAATGAAAAAACTAAAATGCAATATGATTGTGAGCTTCATTACACATTCAGAAACATTAAAAAATAAAACAAAAACATGTAAAACCACTTCACACCCTCTCCTCAACCTTACTTGCAAAAAATGAAATAAAAAATCAAATGCAAAGAAAAGAAAAGGTGTAATGTTACATCTAAACCTGTAGCACAGACCAAATCAAAAGCAAAAACATGATCAAATGTGTTCAAAACCTATTGTGATCAAATGCAAAGTTCAAGTTCCAGCATACAATGACATTGTTCAATTTTATTCATTCTTGAGTAAAGAATATATATATATATATATATATCTGATATCAAGCACAATGAAAAGCTAATATCATGTATTTTGCACTTTAAAACACCAAAAGAATGTACAAAGCTTAGCAAAAATAATGGGTACTAGATATTTTCTAATATAGGCAAAATGAGGCCTTCATTTGTCTCTACTTTGTAATTGTAATTCTTTGGAACTTATAAACTAATGATGGTCGATTCTCTATATGTTTGGCAAGGCTTCTAAAGTAGTATCTTTTCTACAAAATTAGATAGTTGTTGAAATTACTTATCTGGGAAAGTCCTTCTACCATGCTTTAGTTGCATATAAAATACATGTAATCAAAGCCAATATCAACCTTTAAAGCATCCATAGCAATTTTACGATTTCTAGCACCTGTAATCTAAAAACAACTTCTTCAATAATAAGATGAAAAATCCTACAATATAAATCAACATATAAAATTTGGTCATTACTTTGTCACAAAGTCATTACCTACACAAAGAAAAATAAAATAATATACCTTAAACAAAAAAAAAGTATGTAGTTACTTGACAAATAGCATATATGACAAAACAAACACAAAGTTTTCACCCCAAATCAAAGCTCATGTATACTTTTAGATCCTGAATTATAGATGTAATTGACAAAATTTTCAAAATCAACAATTTATTACAATAATAATTCAAAAATATTAACCATTCATTTATTAATAATTGTTTTCCTAACTATCCATCAAAGAACTTCACAAGACATTGTCAAATTATAAATGAGAGATAAGCACAAGAAAGGTAAGCATAAAAGCTATACAATATGTAAATATTCCATGGATTTCTCTACGAAATAATAATCTACATGTTCAACAACGTATATTTAGTAAAATCCTATTGTTTTTCTTAGTTCGTGCCTTGCCTTGCTGATATTTGATTGTCCAATTTTCTTTGAAATTATTAAACTTCACATTCAATTATACTTAGTTATAGAAAAAAAAATGTGGCTTCAATCACATTTTGAATCACATTCAATTGCAAAAAAAAAATGAGCATTGTGAATTGCTTGTAAACTCCACTTGAGTTTTGGTCAAGCTTTTACTTCGTTTTAAATTCTAGACAACATTAAGTTTTTTGATGAAAACCAGGAGAGGTGTATGTAGTGAATGAAAGCCACTACTTGTCTCCTTGAGTGATCTTAATAAATAAATGTAGGGGTCATTTAAACCATGTTATATGTAAAATTTTATAATTTATTTGCTATCAAAGATTTTGTCCAATACTTAAAATAAATAAAACTTTTATATGGTTAAATAAATAAATAAATATATAAATATAAATATATATAAATATAAATATATATAAATATAAATATATATAAATATAAATATAAATATATATAAATATAAATATAAATATATATAAATATAAATATAAATATATATAAATATAAATATAAATATATATAAATATAAATATATATATATATATATATAATTTAATTATAAATATTTTTTCTAGTTTTTTTTTTCTTTTTTTTAATTTATATGTTTTTATATTGCATATGATTTCTTTAAATATGAGATCTTTTTTTTGAATCTCATTGATCAATCAACTTATTATTCAAAGTAGATTTTTAATGATTCTTAAATTTTTGAACTTTGATAGCAATATTTCTACAAATATTTTTTAACTCCATAAAAATGTAACTATATTTTTCATCTCTAAGTACTAGTTATTTTTTAATTTACCATAGATTTTGTCTAGAGCTAAATTCTTTTGATTTTTAGATAGTTTTAAAACATGTATGATATTATTTTAGATTTACTAAAGTAATGAATTATAAATTTATTTCGCTCAAAAAGAGAAATAAATATATTTATAGCAAAACATAAATTTAAAGTATGATTTTTTTTTACTTGATTTAAGAAAAAATTTATGAGTTATAAACAAAGTGTTAGATTGTTCTATCAAGTCTAAGAATATTTGCTATAGTTATTTTTTAAAAAAGTCACCTAGTTCTTTTGTTTTTCTTGCAAGAAAAATAGATTAAATTATTATTTATTAAATCAAAGGATTGCAAGAAAAATAGATTAAATCAAAGGATGTGTATATATATATATATATATATATATATATATTCCAAGGCTAAATCAAACTTATATAAAATAACTACTATATTGATTATAATTATTTTTCTAATAATTTAAATAGAATTGAATAAGTCATTGGTATCTCATTAGGTTTTATATAGAGATTTTCTAATTCTTTCTATCTTATCTTGCATCTTAAAAATCAACATTTGATAAGTTTTTTTTTTTTTTTTCTTTGTTTTTTTGTTTTGTGTAATGAAGATTGAGTATGGAGCTCCTACATATCATTGTCTAGTCTTTTTTTAGAATAATAAAACATATAAGTGTTATAACCATTCATGTTGATTTTAGCATTTAAAAAAAAAAAAATTCTGTTGTATAATAGAGTATTTAAGAAAATTTAGTATTTATATCTTTTAAAAGATAAATTTAAATGATAATCTGTCATAAGTCCTCAAATAGTACTATTTTAGTGGTAGTAGTGGTTTTTAGATGTATTTTTTTATTTTGTGGTCTCTTGTATTAAATTAAGTCTAAGATATTAATTTTTAAGAATTTTATTTCAACTTGAATTATAATTTTATTGCAAATTAAGTCTAAAATATTATTTTGTTACAGTATTTTATATTACATTATATAATCTTATTATAAAAAATGGACTATTTAATCTTTTGTATCATTTTTTAGTAACTTGTTCTAAAAAAAGACTTGAATAAAAAGAAATAAGACAACAAAGAAAGTTAATGATTCTCAATTATTTAAAATTTTCATTAGATTGTATGTTTTTAATATATCACTTATTAAATAAATAAAATTAAAAAAAAAAACCAAAAAAAAGATTATTATAAAACCAAATAAAATTAACTAAAATTAGAAAATTTTCTTTTAATCTTATTTAAATTCACTTGAATAAGATCTTAGATATTTTTAGATATTTTTACAACTTTCAACAAATTTTCATATTAAAAGAATATTTTAATATTTTTAAATAAAAAGATAACATTCTAATTACTCAAGAGTATAAGAGATGCAAATAGAAAGTCCATAATTTTTAAAAAATTAACAACCAAAAGTAATTTTTATAAATTAAAAGAAACATTATTATTTAAAAATTTAAATGGAATAAAGAAGCAAGATATCAAGAATACAAATGTAGAAAAAAATTAAATAGAAATATGCAATCATATTATTAAAAAAAGAGGAAAAAAAATTATAGATATGAAATAGAATTTAATTAAAATAGCTATTTTTTAATTAAAAGAAACTCAAGAGCCTTGAACCAAGTCTTAAATACTACAAAGGCATCAATTTTATCTCAATATTTATTTAAGCTAACAAAAAGGCTATATAGGGATTTTTTAAAGACAATAAGATATGTAGGTTGATTGTATAGAAACTATCTAAAAGTGAATCATTAAGAAAAATATTTTAAAACTATATTTTATATGTAGAAGAATTTATAAATCTTATTCATGTTTAAAAACTTCATTAATATTTTTTAAGAGAGATATTACCTATGAAATAGGTATTCATCTTTTTTTTTTTTTTTTTATTGACCTAATATAGGCATATATAATATAAAACTTATCTTTTAATTTTTTTTATAAAATATTTAATTTCAAATATCAATTTTTTTAATAATCAATAATTTTAAATAATAATTAAAAATATTAAAAATATTAATAAAAATTAAAAATAAAATTAAAATAATATTAATTTTTTATTTAAAATTTATAATAAAAATATTATTAATAGATAGTATTTATAAATATTCAAAAAATAGACATTATTTGATTAAAAAATACTACAATATGACAAAAAATATATTTAAAAAGCCTTTTAATAATAAGTATTATAAATATAATTATTACTTATATTTATCTAGATTAAAAGAGTTAAATTTAAATAAGTAAAATTAAGTAAATTTTATAATATCTTATAGAAAAACTTCTTAGATGCTTTGTAGATACAGAATTTATTTTTATATATATTTGTAATCGATTGGTAGGTTAAAAACTTAGCTAATAAGTTGATTATGTATCAAATATTTTATAAAACATTGCCACATTATTGTGTTATATGAAATCTAATCTAAAAATGCATTCAACATTTAGTTGTGAATAAGTTTAATCTTACCTTGAAATTTGATTTATAACTCTAAACAATGCATAAGGTATTTAAAAACATCTTTTGGCAACCATAAGCAACTCAACTAAGCTTCCAATTATTATAAGTACATCCTATTAATCTTAAAAAAATCCAACATATAACATATTATATTTTAATCAATTCCAAATAAATCCTAAAAAATCTAAATATAATTTAATAAATATTTAATAAAAATTTAATAAAATCTTAATAAAATTTTAATAAAATCCTAATAAATATTATAAATATACATATTTACTCTAATATTTACCTATATGATTAAGTAGAAGTAGGTAAAAATAAATTAATTTTATAATATCTTCTAGAAAAGCTTTCTAATAGTTTAATAGATGTTGCTTAGACTTTACACATATTTGTAGTTAATTGGTAGGCTAGAAGCTTTGTCAATGTGAATCACGAAATTAATCCATTGATATATTTTAGTACTAAAAATACACTTAAGGTGCTATAATTCATTATTTTAGTGAATTAATGTAGTATTTTTGAAACAAATAGAAAAATAAATTAATAATATAAAAATAAAATAGAATGTTAATTATAAGAATGGATCTCTTATAGAGTTATTTTTGAAAAGAGATTTTAAATTATATATCTTTTTTTAGAATAGCCAATAGAAAATTATGATTTTTAATAGTAATCTTATTTTTATTAAATATTTAGTAAAGCTAAAATTTAAATGAAAAGCTTGATTCAAAATAATTCAAAATAAAAAAGAATATAAAAAAATATCTTAGTAGTTTTAAATAACTAAATAGAAAGAAAATAATATATAAATATATATATATATATATATATATATATATAGAATAAAATAATAGAAAAAAAAGAAAGAAAAAAGTGAAAATAGAAAATAAAAAAAAATTAATAAAAGATAAAAAAAAAGTGATGAAGAGAGCATGAGGTTGCCTAAGAATGGTGGTAGCTTCTTTGTTGATAGGGATCCAATGCCCCAATCCCTGCCTCTTTTCTTTTGTTTTGTCTTATTTAGTCTTTTTTTTTTTTTTTTTTTTTTTTTTTGATTTAAACTCCACAGGTTGTGGTATTTTGCAGCTGTGGTTTTTATCCTATACCAAGTTGTAGTAGTGATAGTATTGTAGTTGGCACAGTGAGAGTGGTGTCTCTATCTATAGTTTGGTAGTTTATTAAACTTGGAATTCAATATATAGGAGGGACATAGAGTGTAGAATTGGCACATGAGAATTGAGTGAGAAGGAATAGTGCAATTTGATTTGTCAAAGATGGAACAATAAAATAAGTAGCATAGAGTGCACAAGAGAAGAAAGAAAAATTTCAACCATATCTAACATATCTCTAAAGATTGCTTCAATCAATTAGCCTATTCTTAAGATAACTTGTACAAATAGTTAATTAGATCGAAGAAGTTGAGGCATGAAGGGCACCTATATTAGAAGTCAAAGAAGCCACTCCATAAGTAACTCATGGATGTTAGCTAGAACTTGATAACCTTCAAATCAAAGAAGGTTGCTGAAAAATTGAAGAGAAGTCTATGCTTAGAGGAAGTAATCCGTGGCAATACTTGCAACTCCAACTCTTGACTTCTAAGCAAGCAAAAGCAAGCTTCACTATCCTAACTACCTTCATACTTACAAGATGATACCTTATAGATAGTTAAGTTTAAGGATAAGAAGTTAGGTTTAACAAAAATTATTAATTAGATGAAAATATTAATCAAGGATGGGATTTCTTTACAAATGAAGTATTATAGATGAAAACTTATATTAGATGATTTTTTACTAAAAGATAATAATAAAATAATAAAATATTAAAATAAAATGAAATAAAATAAATAAAAAAGTGAAATTAAATTAATAAGCATAACATAAATGAATTAGGAAATATAATAAAAAAACTTAGTATATGCATGTTGTAAGAGAATTATTATAAATTTGAATTAATAGTAAAAATTGGCTTAATTATTTAGATACTAAAAAATATTTGAGAGTAATTTAATTAGAATTTAAATAATATCTAAAAATTCTAAAGACTACTAGTTAATTCATTTGTTGTAAACTAGAATAAACTTCCAACTAATTGAGATTTATTTTAACTCATAGTCAACAAGTTAGTGAAGTATCATTGATATATAAGTTCTTTAATTATTACTTAGGTAATATAAATAGCTAGAAATAGGTAAAAGTAGATTAATTTCATAATACCTTCTAGACAAGCTTCTTAGAAGCTTTCTAGATATTGTTTTGACTTTATATGTGTTTAAAGTTGAATGGTAGATTAAAAACTTGGTCAACAAGGTAACTACATGCCACATTTATTGGTAGCTTACAGAACAAGCTAATTATGTGATGCCCATATAAAAAACTTGCCTTACAAGTCAAGATACATGTCATATAAAGTCAACACGTTTTTGAAGGTCCTATAGAACATCACTACATAGATCTTAGATACATAGTATATATAAAGGCAAGAAAAAAGCCTTCTTTACTCTTGTCAATTCCTTTCTTGCTTTTAGTCTAGATTCAAGAGTTTCTAATTTCTTTGTCTTTTGGCAATAGCCATTTTAATTTATTTTTAATATACATACTACATTATTTCTATTTTTTCACTTTTCTTTTGACAAAAATTTCTC
The DNA here is from genome assembly GCF_059467195.1 of Physcomitrium patens. Taxonomy (NCBI): domain Eukaryota; kingdom Viridiplantae; phylum Streptophyta; class Bryopsida; order Funariales; family Funariaceae; genus Physcomitrium; species Physcomitrium patens. Next base: position 17,512,053 of record NC_143421.1, read on the forward strand.
AAGTTTATGAATCTTCTTTCAGTTCATGTCATTGATAGATTGATAAGAGTCCACTTATAATAATAGAACTTTATCTTTTCTTGATTAAGAGTGGATTACTTGTTTCTCTTGATAAGACATAAGCATATTAGAAGTTGCAAATTACCCTCTTTTAAACTAATATTATTCTTAATATTTTCTTTGTTCTCAAATCCTCTCTTCTAGTGTCTTGAATAATATTAGATATTTGTTTTTTAAATGTTATAATAGCAGAGCTTCTTAAAATGATGAGTGCAATGGCACAAATGTAAGATCAATTAACGGAATTGATGCTTGTAATGCATCAACTTAGTTTATTGCCACCAAGAACAATAAAATGACAGGAAGTGAAGATACAAACATGATTGAAGCTGCTTCAATATCTACACCAAAACACATTCCTTTTCTTATAATAAAACATCCTTCTAGTAATAAAGAACCTAGAATTTCCTTATTCAAGAAGTTTGATGGTACAAAATCCAAGTTTTGAAGATTTATCAATCAAGTATAATTTGTGATTGAACTTCAATCCCAAAACTATCAAATATTAAGATCACAAGTTAGATTCATTAGTACACTTCTTTTAAGTTCAGCATTTTTATGGTTTTCATCTTTTCTTAAATGACAAGATCTAATATTTGATAACATGGAGGCTTTTTTGGCAAAATTTTGATCTATATATGAAACATGATGCAATTTGTCTTGCAACCAATAAGATTCATATCTTTTAACAAGGCAATTGATCAATGACATCATACGCTTTACAATTTTGACAACTAGCAATTGATGTCAAATAGAATGATGCTACCTTTATCAACCATTTTTTCTATAAATTATAATATGGAATAAAGAAATTGATGCTTAACTTAATTAATCCTCATACATTAAATCAAACAATTAATTTTTCTTTGAAATGTGACAATCAACTTTTTGACTTTCAATCTAAAAATTTTATAAGAAAACCTCCACATTATTATAATTCAATGACAACATTGATGACCTTCTAATCTAAATATTTAGAAATAAAAGACATATAAATTAATGCAGTACATTTTAAACATCTTATTGAATAAGAAAAGACATGTTGTCATTGAAAAAGATTGTATTTATATTGTGAAAAAGCTAAATATATTGCTTAATATTTTCTAAAAAAATGGCACAACTACAAAATGAGGAGTAAAACCATCAAAGTTGAGAAAATATTAGAAAATAAATTTTTCCAACTACAATAGGGACTGTATGGCTGAAATCTTCTACAAATAAAGATCCTATACTCTTCTCAGAACCCTCTAATTGTTTTATAAAAGATGTGTATTTAGGACCTAATAATCACAAAGCCTCTATCTTGATTGATTCATGAGCATTGGCTTGTTTCTTAAATAAAGACTTTATTAAAAGCCATAGAATATTATTAGTACAAAAAATTAAACCCATACATGTAGAAGTCAAAGATGGTCATCCATTATCTTTTAGAGATATTACTCATAAAACACTTCCTATAGATATAGCAATAAATGATCATGATAGTTGCATAATTTTTAATATAATTAGGTCTTTTTTTAATCCAATCATTTTAGATTTATTATGGTTAGAAAAGTATAATCTTCTAATAAATTAGATTTTTCATAAATTAGATTTTTCTTAGACTACTATTAAAGGTTTTTTGAAAAGCCATGAGTTTAGTGTAGCTAAATCCATACTTGTAGGTGCAAAAGCTTTTTTGCATGCTATTATCATGGACATATATATTTACCTCAATAGTTACTTATATGATTAGATAGAAGTTGATAAATATAGATTAATTCTATAAAGTCTTCTAGAAAAGCTTTATAGAAGCTTCATAGACGTGGTTTGACTTTAGATGTATTTGTAGATTAGAAACTTGGCCAATAAGTTAACCACTTGTTGATAGCTTATAGAATAAGCTTAATATGTGGCACATATATAGATAACTTGCTTTGTAAGTTAAGATATGTGATTAATAAAGTCAACACATATTAGAGGTCCTATAGAATATTACCACGTAGCTCCTAATTAAAGAGTATATATTGAGGTAAGAGCAAAGCCTTCTTCATTCTTGTCAATTCTTTTTTAGTCTTTAGTCTTATTTCAAGACTTTCTAATTTTCTTGTTTTTGGCAATAGCCATTCTAATTCAATATTATATCATCATTGAATGACTTTATAATTTCTTTTAGTGATACAAGAGTGTATTGAGGACTTTCTTTCTTTGAGATTCATGTCCTTGATAGTTTAATAAGAGTGTTATCATATTATTTCTGTCTTGTTTTAGAAGTGAGTGGATTATTTCACTTCTATTGTTGTATATTGAAGGTTGTGGACTATCCATCTTTAAACATAAAATCTTATTTTCTAACATTGATCTTTTCTTTAAAAAAAGTGGATTATCTCTCTGTGTGAAAATTTCTACTAGAGGTTGTGGATTATCCTTGTCTAATATAACCTTTTGAATTTGTTTGAGTTGTCTATGGAAAGAAAGATTATGGATACTACTCTTACCAAAAGTGAGAATAGATTTGCAACTATTGTAGATCTTTATGAGCTTGTCAATACTCTAAGAGTGAAAATCTCACCTATTTTTAACATGAATCATGGAGGTACTGTGCCTATGCCTATAGAAGATGTTCTGAGTTTGCGACAAGAAGTTGTGTAGTTGAAGGAAGCAAGTAGATTGACCTCATAAAAAAATCTAGAGAGTTTTGCTTCTACAAGAATGACAAGGACAAGGATTAGTATGCCTAAGAAGTTTCATGGAACAAGATCAAAATTTTGAGGATTTTTGCAAGAAGTCAAGCTCTATTTAAGGTTGCATCCTTTCCTATACCCCCATAGATTTACTCAAGTCAGATTCATAGGTGCACTTCTATGTGGAAGTGCTTTCTTCTGGTTTGCACCTTTAATAGAAAACGTTTTGCGACTCTTTTATGATTTGAATTCATTCCTAGAAGTATTTATGGTTACATTTGGAAAAAATAATTGAGAAAGAGTAGTAGAGACCAAGCTCTTATCTTTATGGCAAATATCACGATCAACCACCATTTATATTGCTCAATTCCAAAAGCTTGCTTGTGACGTGGATTAGAATGATAAAGCCCTTATCAATAAATTTTGATATGAATTGAAGGATAATGTCAAAGACTTGTTATTAACAATTTAAAAGATAGAATCTTTGAAACAATCCATTAATATGAGCCATTGAATTGAGTTACTTTGATATTTAGTATAAAAAATATATTTATTATATTTAAAAAAATATGAGTTAATATTAAAATTTTAGAAAAAATAGAAAATATATTGCTAGTAGTAGATATACAATCTAGGATAGAGTTAAGTAAGAAAAATACCATAAAGACTATATTTTTCTAGTTAGCTAATAGTAGAAGAATTATGAAGGAATTAGTCTTGGTATCAAAAAGAACAAAGAAAATCTAGTGAACTTTAATTATGATGGTTTTGAAGATTTTTTTCCAAATTCAACGAATCCAAGTAATTGAGTAGTTCTTCTAATTTATAGAAGCCTTTCAAATGTGTAAGTATAATTAAAAGTTCCAATAGTTAGTTACAATTCTTTTTATAATTTTTAATATATTTTTATTAATTTTAATGTTAATATAACTAATTAATAGATCCAAATTAGATTTTAGTTAATTATGACTTTGATCATATCTATAGGTTGTTAATTAGATGGATACTTCTAATTAATAGATTGATTGACTATTTTAAAACTCAAAAGAAAAAATAGTAAATTTAAAAGGTCTATGCTTTCTTTTTCTTGAATTACTATAAATCTTTTTTTTAGTAATAAAACTACAATTTTAGTAGAATTTTTCTTCTAATTCTTACGAATTATATCTTAAATTAATCCAAAATCTTAATTTTCAATCCAAAAGCTAATTTCTAATTTGACTATGGTTAGAAAGTTCCTTAAACCTAATTGCTCTATCTTCTTAATTAATTTTGAAGATTTTTAAGCTTAAATTTTATTTTGTAATTTAATTGGATTAAAAATATAAAGTCTAATTATTAAATTAATGATGATCTTAAAAAGATGGAATAAAGCTAAATTTTTGGTGGAGTTTCCTCTCGTAGTGATTTTAATCGCTACTTGAAATTGAAAAAAAAAAGAAAAAATTGGAAAAAATCACAAATTCAAGGCCAATTTGCAATTAGGTTTTGGATTTGCCAAGAGCTCATGCTTAAGAGAGTTTAAATTGAAGAATGGTGATTATGAAGGCTTTGATGGTAAGAACCTTTGCTAAATTCCAAGTAGGCTAATTAGAATTAGAATTGTAGTTGAAATTTATAACTAAATTAGCAAATTAATTAATTCTTATGATTTAGAATTCAGATTTGGATTTGTGAGTAGTTGTTCTCGGAATAAAAATATGTTTTAGGGACATTGGTGGTGTTAGGTTCACCTAAAAGGTGTTAGTTTTTTAGTTCTAGGCATTTCTAGCCTTGAAATCGGGTTTGGGCTGAGAGTTATTGAGGACCCTTCATCTTGGTTAGGAATTTTCTAATTTTGATGGTGGAGATGTGTTCGCCACTTTTGGGCCTCCTCCCACCTGGTTAAGAGGGCTTGGGTGACCAAGCTCCTTCTCTCTCTCTCCATCTTCTTGTGGTGAAGCCATGGCAAAATGTTCCCCCAACATGTGAATGCAAATCTTCTTCTTTAAACTTGTATGGCCTCAATTTTAACTCACTCTGTCTATCTCCTTTTATATTCTTTCTATAAAATTTTTTTAAAAAAATTTAATCATCCTTAGCTTTGTAATGGCATAAAGCACGCCTGATTTGAAGTTGTGAATTTTTGGCGAGTTTTCAAGGTGGCAGGGATCTACTACCTTGGCAGTGTAGGAGCATCAACTTAAAAAATCTATAACTCGGTGACCTCTAACTCAACTTCAATACGGATTGTTGAAATGAATGCAATCTAAAGCTTAGTTTACTAAAAAATTGAAATCTCTAATTTTTAATCTCTTTCAAAATTTTAATGAATTTTTAAATGCGAAGAGATCTGCTGCCTCAGCAGTGTTGAACAACCAGTTTTGAAAAATTGTATCTTAGTACTTACTTACATTTTTCTACTGAAATTTATTAGAGAAGGAACTCTACTAACTGTGGTTTTATGAAAATTTATACTTTTCAATTTTAAAATATTAACTTATTTTTAGTGAATTTTTAAGTAGAAGGGGGTCTGCTGCCTAGGCAGTTCAAGTTGCCTTGCTTTGAAAATACACATCTCGGATGTCAAACGTTGGATCACCATGAAATTTGGTAGATAGGAACAACTCTATGTCAACCTCAACTGCAAAAAATTTCAAGTGCATAAGAGTTGAGTGGAATTGTTAAAACATTTTTGAACGACAAGGAATCTGTTGCCCTCAACTTGACATACTATGAGTAAGTTTTTTCTTCCCTAATCACCCTCTAATCATTGCTATATTATCACTCATTCATCTTATTATCATTAATTAATGTTTAATTATTTCAAAGAACTTTTATCTCACTTAGAAATTGATCTTAAATTCTAATCTTTCCATCCATTTTTACCCTTAAGGATAAAATAAAGAAATAAAAAATAAAAAATAAAATTATTTTGATCTTTTGATTTTTTTCCTATATCTTTTAACCTTAACCTTTTAACTTTTACTTTTAACCTTCAACTTTAAAATTTTACTTTTAATCTTCAACTTTTACTTTTATTACTTTTAAACTTTCACTTAACTTTTAATTATTAATTCTAAGTTAAATTTTAATTTATTTATTTTGTTATTTTAATTTTTTAATCTTCCAACTTTCATCTTTTATCTTTAAAAAATCTTAACATCATGTTAGTACTGAACTTAAATATTTAAGGCTGTTTATTACTTAATTTCTAATTCTATATGAAGTTTTGTAATAAAAACTTCATCCGTAGATAACTTCCTATATAGAACTCCGATTTACATGATTAATACTACCTTAGAAAGCCCTAAACTAGTCCTCTAGCATGGTATTCATTGTTTTTATTTTATTTTATTCTAATTAATAATTTTCAGAGTTTAAGTTTGATAGAATAAGTATTGGAAGGCACTTAACTAAATGAACTACAAATGCTAAAAATTAAATCATAAAAAAACCTTCATAAAAGTTACAAATGAGCATAGATTGAGGCATGTGAATAGTCAATCTTAGCATAAAAAGGTGTTTTGAACACAATTTTGGAGTTAGATTTACGAAAATATGTTTTTTTTTTCACTTACAAGAGCCATCAGCCTTGGTTACGAAATTAGCTCTTAGATGAATTAAGGTTGTAGATCTACATTAGGGATCTTAGAGATTAAGGGTGGAGATGTGGCTACCCTTCCACAAGCCACCACTCAATTGTATAAGAGTAGCTTGGTTTACGAAGCCCTCTCTCTCTCTTTTCTTTTGGTTAAGGGCAAAGCTATGCCAATTTTTGGCGTTAATCCTAATCTTAATCTTATTTTGATTTTTAACTTTCATTGTGAATCTTGTGGGTGTGTGTGCATGGATTTTGAGTAGTTAATGATGGTCATTAGGTCTTAAAACATACTTCATGGTGGTAGATAGCTCCATTGGCCTCCCAAATACACCAAGGGTTTTAAGAGCCTTGGATTTTCTTCAACCAATCATTCAGATTATGTAGTTTCAATGTGAAATTTTTTAAGGTTGTATCTTTTGGTATTAGCTTTGTAACAAAGTATTATTAACTTGATTCAAAGTAAGAATGAATGTTTGGTGAATTTTTAAGTGCGAGGGGAGTTGGTTGCTTAGTAGTTTAGATATCTCAACTTTGACAAGATATTCCTCAGTGCTTCTAAATTGAGTTATTGTGAAATTTTAAAGAATTAGTGCATCTCTAAGCTGAGCTTTTAGTGGCATAGTTTTTATAAAATTTGATGACAATTTGATTTTTTAATAAATTTCCAAGTAGACGGAGGTTGCCTGCCGTGGCAGTCTTATTCACTCAACATTGGAGGAGAACTTCTCGCGGCTCAAATACTAGAGTGAGTTGAAAGTTATTGGAACAAGAGAATCTTTAAGTAAACTGTAAAAAAATAAAATAATCATTCACTTTGAAGTTTATCACGATTTTTGGCAAATTTTGGAGTAGAAGGGGGTTGTTGCGTCAATTCTTAGGCGTTATTAAAGTACCTTCGTTTTTTCTCCTCTTTAATTCCATTTTTATTTTTATTTTTTCAATAACTTGTAACTTCCATTTGTCAAATTTTAACTCTTAACTTACTTCAATTTTAACTTAATCTTTATTTTAACTTTTAACTTTTATCTTAAATTTTTTAATTTTATTTTTTACTTTTATTTTTATATTTTACTTAAGATTTTATCATTTTTATGGATTAAGGATGATAATTTAATTAATTAATTTTATCATTAGTTATTTAAGAAGTAATAATATATATATTTTTAAATAATAAAAAAAATAAAAAATAATAAAAATATAAATAACCTAAAAAAATAAAAAATAAAAAATAAAAATGATAAAATAAAATTTAAAATTTAAAATAAATTATCTAATTAGAAATAAAAGAATGAATTGTTTTGCATGAAGTTTAAGGAGTGAATTATCATTGTGATTGTGAATAATGTTAGGAAATTTGATTAATAACTTTGTGTTTTAAGAAGAACAAATAATGATTGAATTAGAATTTAAATAATAGCTTTACTTTTAAATTCATATAATTAATTCACTTATTGTGAGTTAGAATAAACTTCCAATTAGTGGAGGTTTATTTTAACTCACAATTGCTCAAGCCATTGCATGTAATAATCCATTTTTTGAAAGACGTCAAGAACAAAGATAAGGCAGGAGAAGAATATATCAAATAATGATAGCAAGTCCTATGTTTTTAGAAACTTATTTATCAAAGCGAGAACCAATGCAAATTGATATGACACGTTTTAAATTCTTCAAAAATTAGGAAAAGAGTTGACAATGTCAAGAAGACTTATGCTTATATTAAGGAGAAGCTAAACATACTGCTCAATATTGTCCAACGAAACAACGCAATTAGAAAATGAGAAGCACAATTGCCAAAGAAGGCAATGTGTCAAAAAATGAATTGCTTTAGCTACAATAGGGACTATATGGCTGAAATCATGTGTAACATCCAACAAAGGTCTTATTATTTTTTCCAATCCCTCACCTTATTTTACAATAGAAGTCTATTTAGGACCAAAAAATCACAAAGTCTTAGCCTTGTTTGATTCAAGAGCCTCAACTTGTTTTATAGATGAAGACTTTGTCAAAAAATAAGATATATCCTTATTTAAAAAAATCAAACCTATGCATGTAGAAGTAATAGATAGACGTTCATTATCTTCTGGGGATGTTACACATGAAACTATTCTTATAGAAGTAGCAACTAGTAGTCACAATAGTTTAATAATATTTAATGTGATTAAGTCTCCTTCTAATCCAATCATTTTAGGATTATTGTGGTTAGAAAGATATAAGCCTTAGATAGATTAGATTTCTTGCAATCTTAATTTTTTCCATAGTTTAATCCAAGTTCTTGTTAGGCAAGTAAAATTCATAAGTCTAATATATCTGAACTCTTATTGGTAGATGCAAAAGCCTTTATGTATGCTGCAAATGAATGGCCATCTTTTATTATTTATGCCTCAGATATTGTTGATTGTAAGAAGATATCAAGTAGTATTCTTAATTAGTATCAAGTTATTTAGGACGTTTTTGAAAAGAAGAATGTAGATATTCTTTTGAAACATTGTCATTAAGATTGTTGCATCAATCTTCAAGAAAGATCTCAACCACCATTTGGACCAATTTATAGCCTATTGCAAAATGAGTTATTTACACTCAAAGAATACATTGATAAGAATTTGGCTAAAAACTTTATATGCCATTCTAAATCTCCAATTGGTGCTTTTATCTTATTTGTGAAGAAAAAAGATGGATTTGTGCAAATCTGTATGGATTATCAAGGACTTAAGAAGATCACAATAAAAAATAGGTATCTTCTAACTTTAATTTCAAGACTTCTTGATCAATTAAATCAAACAAAGATCTATACAAAAATAGATCTACAAGAAGCATATAACCTAATTTGTATCAAAAAAAGAGATAAATAGAAGACTGCTTTCTGAACTAAGTATGGATATTTTGAATATAATGTCATGCCTTTTAGACTCATGAATACACAAGTTGCTTTTTAACATCTAATGAATGATATCTTTTTTGAGTTTCTTGATAATTTTGTTGTTTGTTATTTGGACAACATTATAATCTATTCTAAGAATAGAAAAGAGTATGAAATTCATGTTCATTGTGTATTACAAAAACTAAAAAATGCAAGATTGTATACAAAGATAAAAAAAAGTGTGTATTTGACACTATTCAAGTTGACTTTTTAGAATACATCATTTCTAATGAAGGTATTATGATGGATCCAAAGAAGGTCCAAACTATCATAGATTAGAAGATCCCAAAAATAATAAGAAATATATAATATTTTTTAGGCTTTGCCAATTATTACCAAATCTTTATTAAGAACTTTTTTCAAGTTGTAGCTCCACTTACATATTTGACTTGTAAAAATAAGCTTGAGTAGAATAAAGAAGCTAAAACATCATTTCTTGTTTTGAAGAAAAATTTTTCTTTTGTACCAACTTTGTATCATGTCAACTTTTCTAAGGCATTCTTTATGGAAATAGATGCATCAAACTTTGCCTTGAATGTAATATTATCACAAATGGAAATAGATGACAAACTCTATCTATTAGCTTTTCAATCTAGGAAATTTATAATAGCGAAGATTAACTATGAGATCCACAACAAAGAACTTCTTGCAATTGTGGATTCATTTCAAGAATGGCTTCATTATCTAGAAGGCACTTCAACTCCAGTCTCAGTATACATAGATTACAAGAACCTCAAGTATTTCATGTTGGCATTTATTTTGAATTGTTTCTAAACTTGTTGGAACATGTTATTATCAAGATTTGATTTCAAAATCACATATTGATCTGAAAAACATTAAGGTTTATTAGATGTTCTTTCCAAATGCTCTTATCTTGTACCAAAAAGAGAATACATATCTTTTGATCAAAAAAGAATAATCTTCTTGAAGCTAGAGCATTTTCATCTTTGAGCAATAAAATCAACATTGATTGTTGATTTGACCTTTGTCAAAAAAATTCAATCAAGTATGTCATTTGATCTTCTTATTTATAATATCAAAAAACTTTCTTTTAAGTCTCATAATGTTTCAAAGTTTGAAAGATGCCTATATGTTCCAAAAGAAGAAGCACGTTTACATATTCTCCAAGCACATCATGACTTTCTAATAGCAAGACATTTTATATACAATAAGACTTTAGAGCTTATATCTAGAGATTTTTAGTGGCCACAAATGTGGATGATGTTAAAAGACTTTGTCTAATCATGTGACATTTTTTCATGATCAAAAACTCCTTGCCATTGATCCTATGGACTTCTCCAACCATTGCCTATATTTAAATAACTATGGTCTTCTATTTCTATGGATTTTATTACAAATCTTTCAAGTTTAAGTTCAAGTTCATTCAATTCTATATTTATAATCATAGATTGATTTACCAAAATGATATATTTTATACTATATATAAAATCTATTTCAAGTAAAGACATAGTTAAGCTTTTCATTGAAAATATCTATTGCCATCATGAATTGCGAAAGGATATTATATTGGATAGAGGGACTCAATTTATATCAAGATTTTGAAGAATCCTATTCAAGATTCTTAAGGTGGATATAAATCTCTCTTTGACTTTTCATCCTCAAATTGATGGATAAACTAAATAGGTGAATCAAGTTCTAGAGCAGTATTTGAGGTGTACCTTCAATTATCATCAAGACGATTAGACAATTCTTTTGTCATTGGCACAATTTATATGTAATAATTCAGTATATTTTTCTACTCAACAAACATCTTACTTTGCCAATTATGGTTATCATCCATGACTTGATATTTTTTATTTTTCAAAAGTTGATAATCCTTCAATGAAAGATTTAACAAATCATTTGTTAGAGTTATATGTAACAATGAAGATACCATTAAAAGAAGCTCAAAAATGATAAAAGACCAATATGGATGCCTATCGCAAGAAGCAACTACAATTCAACATAGGTGATAAGGTATGGTTACTTTATTGCAATATGAAGACTACTTGTCCTTATGATAAGTTGGACTTTTATAAACTATGACCTTTTCCTATTTGTGAACAAATCAATCATATTTCTTATCAATTATATCCATGAAAGTCTATAAAGATCTACCAAGTATTTCACATGCCTCTTCTTGAGTTGTATAAGAAAATGAATATCCCAAAAAAAAGACGAATGCCACTTTTTTCTATAGAAGTAGATAATAATCAAGAGTTTGAGATAGAAGAAGTCTTAGATTCAAAGTGGTGCCAAAATAGATTAGAATATCTTATTCATTGGCATAGATATGATATTAGAGAACATACATAAGAGCCAACAAAGAATCTTATAAATGCAACAAAGAAAGTTGAAGCCTTTTATTAATGACATTTATCAAAATCAAGATGAAGAATTACAAAGATTCAAGAAAGATGATGACAGTTTCTTATGGAACTCATGCCTAGAAGGAGGGGTAATATCATGGATATATATATTTATCTCAATAGTTACTTACATGATTAGGTAGAAGTAGTTAAATATAAATAATTTCATTAAATCTTCTAGAAGAGCTTCTTAGAAGCTTCATAGACATGATTTTGACTTTAGATGTGTTTATAGATTAGAAACTTGGCCAATAAGTTAACCATATGTTGGTAGCTTGTGAAACAAGTTAACTTGGTATACTAAGTTGTGGAACAAGCTTATTATGTAGTGGATATATAGATAATTTGTCTTACAAGTTAAAACATGTAATTAATAAAGTCAACACATGTTGGAGGTCCTATAGAATATTATCACATAGCTCCTAATTAGAGAATATATATATGGAGACAAGAGTGAAGCATTCTTCACTCTTGTCAATTCCTTTCTAGTCTTTAGTCTTCTTTCAAGTCTTTCTAATCTTTTTATTTTTAGTAATAGCCATTCTAGTTTAATATTATATCATCTTTGAGTGACTTTCTAGTTTCTTTTACTGATACAAGATTATGTTGAGGATTTTCTTTCTTTGAGATTCATATCCTTGATAGCTGCAAAAAAATGATAATCTTTTTTTTATTTATGCCATACCTATTTTTAATAATGGAAAGATTTCAAGTAGCACTTTAAATCAATATCAAGATTTTAAAGATATTTTTGAAAAGAAAAATGTAGATATTCTCTTGAAACATCATCCATATGATTGCTCAATTGACCTTAAAGATGGGAGGTCAGCCACTATTTGATCCAATCTATAGTTTATCACAAAATAAGTTGGCTAAATTTAAGAAATATATTAACAAGAACTTCACCAAGAATTTCATATGCCATTTGAAATCTCGTGTAGAAGCTCTTATCTTATTTGTAAAGAAAAAAAGATGGATCATTGCAAATGTGTATAGATTATTGAAGACTCAACAAGATTACCATCAAGAATAGATAACCTTTATCTTTGATATCTGGACTTCTTGATCAATTAAATTAAGCTAATTTCTATACAAAAATAGATCTATAAGGAGCATACAACTTGATCCACATTAAAAAAGGAGATGAATTGAAGAGTGCATTTTAAATAAGGTATGGACACTTTGAATATAATGTCATGCTTTTTGGACTCACAAATGTATCAACTGCTTTTCAACATCTTATGAATGATATTTTTTGTAAGTTTTTAGATGATTTTGTTGTTTATTACTTTGACAATATTTTAATCTATTCTAAAAATATAAAAAATCATGAAATTCATGTTTTTCCTATGTTACAAAAACTTAGAGATGCGAGATTGTACAGCAAGTTGAAAAAATGTATATTCAATACTACTCAAGTTGACTTCTTAGGATATATTATTTCTAACAAAAGACTTATGATAAATCCAAAGAAGGTTCTAATTATTATAGATTCAAAGATTTTAAGAATAGTAAGAGATTTATAATACTTTTTGGACTTTGTCAATTATTATTAGATCTTCATCAAGAATTTTTTTTAAGTTGTGGTTTTTCTTACACGGCTTACATGCAAAGACAAACTTGATTAGAGTAAAGAAGCTGAAATATCTTTTGAAGTCTTAAAGTCACTTTTTATTTCTATACCAATCTTATATTGCGTTGACTTTTCTAAGATATTTTTTATGAAAACAAACTCATCAGATTTTACTATAGATAATGTTTTATTACAAATAGGAGAAGATAACAAGCTCCACCTAGTAGCTTTTTATTCTAAGAAATTTTTAGCAATCAAGATTAACTATAAATCCATAATAAAAAAATCTTCTTGCAATTATGGATTCTTTTTAAAAATGACATCATTATCTAGAAGGTGATTCTAGTCCAATCACCATATATATGGATCACAAGAACCTCAAGTGTTTCATGTCAGCATGTATTTTGAATTATTGCCAAGCTTGTTAAAGCATATCTTTGTTAAGATTCAAGTTCAATATCACTTATTAGCTAGGAGAAACAACAAGGTTTGAGCAATGTCTTTTCTAGATGTTCTTATGTTACACCAAAAGAAAAAGATGTAGCTTTTGATTAACAAAGGATAATTTTATTAAAGCTAGAATAATTTCATCTTCAAGCAATGAATTCAATATTAATTATTAATTCAACTTTTTTTAAGTATATTCAATTAAATATGTCTTTTGATCTACTTTCTTATGATATTAAGAATACTTCTTTTAAGTCTTGTGATATTTCTAAGTTCCAGTTTAAGAATAACTTATTTTATTTTGAAAGATGTCTACATGTTCCAAAAGAAAAAGTATGTTTATGTATTCTTCAAGCACATCACGACTTTCCAATAGCATGACATTTTGGACACAATAAGACTTTAGAGCTAATATTCAAAGATTTTTGGTGGCTACAAATGTAGAAGGCTACAAAAAACCTTCTTTAATCATGTGACATTTATTCAAGGTCAAAAACTCCTTATTTTCAATCTTATGGACTTCTTTAGCCATTACCTATTCCAAAACAACCATGGTGTTTTGTTTCTATGGATTTTATTACGAATCTTTCAATCTTAGATTTGTCTAATTTTATATTTGTAATAGTAGATTGTTTTACTAAAATGATATATTTTGTACTATGTATAAAATCTATTATAAGTAAAGAAACTACAAAGCTTTTTTTCGACAATATCTATTGGAATCATGAATTGTTGAAAGTTATTATACTAGATAAAGAGACTCAATTTGTATTAAGATTTTTGAAAACCATTTGTAAGATTCTAAAAGTGAACATAAGGCTTTCTTCAACCTTTCATCCTTAAACTGATAGACAAACAAAGCATGTTAACTAAGTTTTAGAGCAATACTTAAGATATATCATCAATTATTAACAAGACAATTGGACAACTTTCTTACCATTGGCAAAATTTGCTTCCAATAATATGATGCATTCTTCTATATAATAAATACATTTTTTTTGCCAATTATGATTATCATCTATGACTTAATATTTTTGAATTTTGAAAAGTTAATAATCTTGTGGTAAAAGATTTGGAAAATTATTTGTAAGAGCTAAAGACAACAATGAAGGCGTAATTAAAAGAGGCTCAAGAATAACAAAAATTTAATGTGGATGCCTATTAAAAGGAAAAACTATAATTTAATATAGGTGATAAGATACGATTATTTTATCATAATATCAAGACTACTTGTCCTTGTAATAAGTTGGAATACCATAGGCTTTGAGTTTTTTTTATTTATAGACAAATCAATCCAATTGCTTATTAATTACATCTATCAAAGTCAATAAAGATCTATCTTATATTTGACATGTCTATTCTTGAACCATACAAGACTATGAACATAACAAAAAGACAAGTTCAACCTCTTCTTGTAGAGGTAGAAAATAATGAAGAGTTTGAAATAGAAGAAGTTTTAGACTTAAAGCAGCCCCAAAATAAATTGAAATATCTTATTTATTGGTGCGGATATGATACTAATGAATACACATGGGAGCCAACAAAAAATCTTATAAATGCGGCAGAGAAGATCAAAGCTTATCATCAATGACATCCATAAAAATTAAGATGAGGGATAACAAATCTTTGCTATAAAAAATATTCAATTCAAAAAAGTTTGCATTCTACTTTCTATTCTTATTTTTAATTTTTATACAATTAAAATATTAAGGAGAAAGAGAATCAACAAGTGGCAAATTTAACTCAAGAGCCATCATTTGCTAATTTATCAAACAAGACATTACAATTATCATAGCCTTCAAGATGATGTAATAAGAATGAAGACCTTCAAGAATGACATGTTCTTCCTCAAATAAATGGCAAGATACAATGTACTTAATATCACAACCTAGAAAAAGACTCTTGATGTTTGGTGATTTTATTGGAGATAGGCATGACTCTTGATGATGTTATAAATGTTTTGTTTGAAGAAAATTATGAAGGTTTCATCAATGATTAAATCACAAGAAGGTCTTTCTTTCTTAGAATAGGACATTATTAATGGCTAAGATAACTATGAGTTCGATAAATTGATCTTAATTAGTGGATTAATCAAAAATATAATTTTAAGTTATTCAATTATACAAATATTAAGATTAGAGAGTCTTTTTGACTTTCCAAGTATTCATTATAATTTAGAAGTATTTTTAAGTTACAAAATTCATATAAGAAGGAAAGTTATGAAAATGGAGACTTAGTAAGTCTTAGAAGCAATTATCATAGTTAATTTAGTATTTTTCTGATTATTAAGTATTAAGAGTTAATTTTTGAGACCAATGTCTTCACTAGCTCCCTATCTACATGTATTATTTATAAAATCCTATCAATGATTAATTAATGGCTAGAAGAAACATGAAAAAGAATTTCATATTTTTTTAGTTAATTATATAAAAAATAGGATTTTTAGTGGATTTAAATTGATTTTATTACTATAAAAAATCAAAAAGATAGAAAAATACAGTATTATCTGGATATTTATATTATAGAAATATTATATAATTTATTTAGAATTTATTTAGAATTTTTTATGAATTTTTAGAGAAAATTTCAAGACTTTGGTAAAATTGAGTTTTACCACCTTGAGAGCCATTATGAAGAAATGAAGTAAGATTTGAGGACTATGAATGATTCTTAGACTAATTGGATGTTTTTGAATATCATGGTGAAGTCAAAAATGCAAAAAAAGTAGTTTTATTAGTAGAAAATAGGAGGACCAGCAGCTAGTGTAGTCCTTGTAAGAAGAGAGGTGCACAATTACCATATGGATTGTAGCACCTTGGATATGGATAGGAAGATAAGACTAAGGCCTTAAGGCCTATTTAGACAACCAATATACACTATTTGTGAGCCTTGGTGAGGCTTGAACTTCTGATTACTTAAGCAAGTTATCCTTGAGGTAAAAATTATTCACTTAACTTTTCTATTATTTGCATTCTATCTTTAATCTATCATAACTTACTCATAGTAACTTGAAATTACATGATTTTTATGTCATTGAAAAGAAAAAGAAAAAATCTATCCAAAAATTTATTTTTTATTTTTTATTTTTTACTTTTTTTTAAGTGAAAATCTAGTGAACAGACTATGATTTAATTTTAGGTGTTGTGATTTCATTTTTTTCACTTATATTGTGGTTGTTCTTCTTTAGTTTTTTGCCAATTGCTTACTTCACTTCACACCACCAATTATAAGGAATTTTTAATGGAGGCCATCTTATAATTGGGATTGAAGAGTGAAACTTATACTCACAAAGACCTATCAACTATCTTTAAAGAGAACAAAGATCAGAGTACATGGCAAATACAATTTGCCGCATTTTAAACTTCCTCAACATATAATCACTATTCATGGTGGAACTTGTTCCTAGAAGGAGAAATAATATCAAAAAAATCTATCTACTTTAATTATTATCTAGATAATATGAATATATAAAATTAGATAAAGTAGGTTAATTTCATAATACCTTCTAGGCAAGCTTTTTAGAAGCTTTTTAGATCATTTTTTGACTTTATATGTATTTATAGTTGAATGGTAGGTTAGAAACTTGGTCAACAAGCTAATTACGTACCTTAAGTCTTAGTAGCTTATAAAATAAGTTAATTATGTAGTATCCAGATATAAAACTTATCTTAAAAGTCAAGATACATGTCATACAAAGTCAACATATTTTTTGAGGTCCTGTAGAACGTTGCCATATGGATCCTAGGTAGATAGTATATATAAAGATAAGAGTAAAGCCTTCTTCATTCTTATCAACTCCTTTCCTGCTTCTAATTTAGATTCAAGTGTCTCTAGTTTCTTTGTCTTTTGGCAATAGCCATTCCAATTTCTTTTTAATATACATACTTTTTTATTTTTATTTTGTCACTTTTCTTTTCATACAGATTTCACAAGATTATGCATCTTCTTATAATTCATATCCTTGATACTACGTAACACATGTGTTAATAGCTTATGGAATAAGCTATCTATATAATATATATATATATATATATATATATATATATATACAACTTCCTTACAAATTAAATCATGTATTTAGCAAATTCAAGACATGTTGGAAGTTCTATGGAATATTGCCATATAGTTCATTATAAGAGAATATATATAGAGGCAAGAATTAATCTTTTTTCAGTCTTATCAATATCTTTCTAATCTTTTTGTCTTTGGCAATAGCTATTCTAGTTCAATACATTATTATTTTTGAATAATTTCTTAATCTTTTCAAATAAAATAAGAATGTATTAAAATTTTCTTTCTTTGAAATTCATATCCTTCACAATTTGACAAAAGTGCTAATTTATTATTTTTTTTCTTTTTTTAAAAGTAAATGGATTATCTCACTTCTATTGTTGCATTTTAAAAGTTATAGATTATCAACATTTAAACAAATTATTTAGTTTTTTAATATTAATTTTTTTATTAAAAAAAAAAACAAATTATCTTTCTTTGTTGAAATATTTATTTAACATTAGAAGTTGAAAATTACCCTCTTTTAATTTAACTTGTGGATTTTCTTAAGTTGTTTAAAATAAAAGAAAAAATCATCGATGCTACATTTAATAAAAATAAGTTTATAAATATTATAAATCTTCACAAATTTATCAATATTTTGGCATAGAAATTTCATGCATCATTTATACCTACTATAGAAATACTAATCCTATAGATATTTGAGAAGTTTAGAATCTATTTCAAGAAATTAAGTAGTTGAAAAAAACAAGCAGTATTGAAGAAATACAACAAGCAAGATATAAGTAAGTAAAAATCAACAAGGTTACACATAAGAGAAGTATGGAATGAGATACCTCCCACTTCTAACTTCCTTTACTTATAGGTAGTGGTTGCTAACCAATGAGGCAACTTCCATTCTCTTGATATTATATCCATTTTTACTTCATCCAACTAAATCCTAAGTTCTTTCTTAACCTAGCCGCCGCCTAAATCCTAGCTGCCATCTTAATTACTTTCTTTCACTTTTTTATTGCCCTTTGACCATTAGCAACTTATTTAAGGTAATACTTACTTACTTTATCATATTTATGATAATATTTATTTACTTTAACATTTCTACTTTGCTATTGGTTAAAGGCTATTAATTCTAATGCCTTTGTTAACTATTGATGCTTATCCTTTACTATTACTTTTATTAGCAAATCAGGAAGCATATCTTTTGTTGTATAATATTTTATGTCACTCACTCCTATTTCAATCTTCTCTCTTATGCAATGATGTTGAATGTCAATGTGCTTGATTCTTGAGTGATACTTTGGATTCTTTACAAAAGCAAGACATCTTTGATTATCACACTTCATTAGAATTGCTTCCATTTGCACAAGTCTAATGTCTTCTAAAAGTTATTTTAGCCAAATTGCCTCTATTGCACTATGACTTGATACCATGTATTCTGCCTCCATGTAGATCATACAATTGTTGGTTGTTTCTTGTAATTCCATGAGATTACTCCCACTCCAAGAAAAAACATGTATCCTATTATTGATCTTATATCATTTGCATCTCCAGCCTAATCAGCATCATAATAACCATGTAATACAACATTACTCATTTCAAGACACAATTTGAAGTTTAAAGTACCTTTTAAGTATCTCATGATCCTTTTGATGGTTTTCCAATGGATTGGTCTAGCTTTTGACATGTATTGACTTACAACATTCATTGCATATACAAGCTCCATCTTGATACCAACCATTGCATACATGAGTGAGTATACTGTTGTCTTGTATAGAACACTTTTTATTTCATCTTCAACTTCAGTAAATTCTTCATTTTTGAGCTTCTTCAACTTTAAGTTGGCTTCCAAAGATGTTACAATAGGCTTACAATCCTCCATATTGAATCATTTCAATATTTCTTTAATGTACTTATTTTGGCTCATTGTAATGGTCTTGTTACCATAATACCTTATAAATTCTACTCCTAAACAATAATAGAGTTCTCCTAAGTCACTCATCTCATACTTTTCTTCTAACTTTGCCTTCAATCAATCCATCTTCTTCATGGTGTTACTCAATATGATCAAATCATCAATACAAAGAATGACAATCAATATAAATTCATTTGATTGCATCACATACAAAGAATGATGAGCCTTATTTCTTACAAATCCCTCATTCAAAAAGAATGTGTCAATACATTGGTACCATGTCCTTGCTGATTATTTTAATCCATACAAGGATTTCTTCAACTTACAAACAAGGTGTTGTTTGCCATCTTCAACAAATCGTTGAATTTGATTTAGGTAGATGTCTTCTTCCAACTTTTCATTCAAGAAAGCCGTCTTCACATCCATTTGATGCATTTCCAAGTCCATTACTACCTCAATTGCCACAATGGTTCTAATGGTAGTGAATTTGGCCACAGGAGCAAATTTCTCATTGAAATCAATACCAATAACTTATAAGTAGCTTTTGGCAACTACTCTTGCCTTGTATCTCACAACATTATCTACTACATCCTTTTTGGTTCTAAACACCCACTTACAACCAATTGAAGATCGATTTAGAAGAAGTTGAATCAATTTCCATATTTTATTGTCCATGAATGATTTGTATTCATCTTCCATGGCCTTCTCTCACTTCATTGTATCTATGGACTTCATTGCATCACACAAATTCAATGGATCAATAAGAAGTGCAACATTGACATGTTCTTCACTTACTTGAAGAAAGTTGTGGTTCTTCCACCATTCTCTGAGTTGTTTTCTATTTCTCAAAAGATATCTCCTTTCATTTGAAGAAAATTCATCTTGTTGCACTTTATACTTACTTCCAAGCTTCTTCTTTTTTAAACCTTGTCTTTTCTCACTCAAAGGCAAATACTCCTCATCATCATCATCATCATCTTCAACATCTTCAACATCTTCAACATCTTCATTGCTGGTCTTAGGAATTATAGAGGCATCTTTCTTCATCTTCTTTACCTCTTTATCTTCATTCACACCATCTTCATTGTCATCATCATCATCTTCTTCTTTCTTTACTAAAATTAAACATGTATCCACAAATATACTATTATTTTTATTTAGATACATCTCCAAGTGTTCACAAGCACTCTTATGTTTTAAAAATTCTATATCACGACTTTTAATGATCTTCTTGGTATTCAAAACCATTAGCTTATATGCCTTGGTACCTTCACAATATCCAACAAACACACATTTTGTATCTTTTACATCAAATTTGAACCTCATACAATTTGGTACTTTTGTATAGGCAATGCATTCAAAAGTCGTCATGTGTAAAACATAATGTTTCTTCGTATTCTAAGCTTCTTTGGGAGTTTTTGATATAAGTGGACTTGTAGGACTCTATTCATTGTATACACTGTTGTTACCACAGCTTTCATCCAATACTCAAACCCAAGGTTTTGTGCATGTAGTATACTCCTTACCATTTCCACAATAGTATGATTTGTTCTTTCAACAACTCTATTTTGTTGTAGACTGTATAAAGTAGAGGTTTGTCTTGCAATGCCTTAAATCTTCAAAAACTCATCAAAATGCTTTGACTTATATTCACCTCTATTATTTGTTTGCAACACCTTGATCTTACAATTATATTGATTTTTTGCAAGTGCCTTAAACTCCTTGAATCTAAAAAAGCATTCACTCTTGTATTTGATGATATAAATCTACATCTTCTTTAAAAAATCATCAATGAATGTGACAAAATACTATGCTCTCCCTATTGATGGTATCATTATATGTCCACAAACATCCAAATGTACAATCTCTAATAACTTGCTGATGTGTATTGCTACTCCACTTGGAAATGAGGCCTTTTGTTGTTTGCCTTCAATACAACCTTCACAAGTAAGTGTATTGGCATTGTGGCTAAATTAACCAAGATCCATGCCACTTACCATGGATTAGAGTTCTTCCATACTCTTGGCATTCAAATGATCAAGGCATCCATGCAAAATGCCAAACTTATCTTCATCAAGTTGAAAAGCAGTAAATGTAGCCATTTCAACTCCATTTACCATCTTGCACTTATTAAAGTAAAGGTTGCCATCTCTAAAGCCCTTGAAAACATTTTTTCTATCCAATGTCTTTATAAAGTATTCATTCTTATGAAATTACATCTTACAACCATGTATAACTAATTTATTCACCGAAGGAAAGTTTTTCTTGATCTTGGGTACATGCAAGACATCCTTCAATTTGATCTTCCTCGTTTGTCTTCTCACAACAATCTCCACTATAATAGAGCCTATTCTAATAGCTTATACTATGCCATTGTCTCCCATAAAGACATTTGTTGCTGAAATTTCTTCATAAATGTCAAATGAACACTTGTATGGTGTCATGTGCTTAGTGACACTTGAATCAACAATCCACTTGGATATGGAAACCATGGAGATGCCTTTATTTGCCATGAATACAAAATAATTTCCTCTAAATTACTCATGTATATTGCTAGAACTTTCTCTATATCTCTTTTTGGCCTTGTAGCAATTTTGTACAAAATGACTTGGTTTTCTATAAATGAAGCAAGTTTTGATATTACCTCATTGATAAGAAAGGTTGTCCTTGTTTTGACATGAGTAGAGTACTGAATATTCACTTTGATGCTCTTTTTCTTTCCTCTTGGTCACTTCATGGACAAGTCTTACCGTCACATAGTCCATTATAAGTTCCTTCAACTTAATAGACTCCAATGCCACAATGAGGTAGTTTTAGGACTTGAGACTTATTAGCAAGGTCATGACAATATCACCCTCTTCTAAAGGCTTGTCAATAATTACTAAACAATTTACAAGAGCCTTTACCTTATTGACATGAGCTATGAGATCTTCACCTTCTTCCATCTTACAAATAAAGAACTTCTTCCTTGTGAAGATGATGTTGGATAAGTTCTTACTCTCATATATGTTGCAAAGAGACTTCCATGCTTCTGTTGGTCCTTTGTAAGAGATGATGTGAAAAAAATTGGTTTCATCCAAATTGGTGGCAATTATACCAAAAGCCTTCTTTAAAGTCTTTTAAAGTCCTTCCTTTCGTCAGCATCTGCATGTATGATTGGAGCCTCTTCACTTTCATCTACAATGTTCTGAAGGTCCAAAGATGCCATTAAAAGCTTAATTTTTACCTTCCAATGGTAGAAATTCTCTCTTCTAAACTTCTCAATTATTTTCAAACCTTTACCTTTACTAGAAGCCATGTGGAAGAAGGGATCTATCAAAAAATATTAAGAAAATGAGTCACTATGAGCTTGAAATCACCAACATAATTTAACACTAACAGAATCTCAGAATGCCTTTTTGTAAACAAATGAGTGCTTTCTCACTCAAAACACTCTTAACTCAAGCTCTGAAGCTTTTAATAAGTACTTATACTCCAATAAACCTCACTATCATGAACTTTCATTCTTTGAAATCAATTATTTTACTATACACACAAGGTAAGTAAAACAATATCAACAAAACAAAAGACATTATCAAGGTCTTTCTATAACATCTTAAACTCTCAATCTTAAGAGATAAGAATCCATAAAGCAATGTTAAAGATCTATAAGGTCAAAATCAGCATATCCTTACGCCCAAAACACAAGTTTCAATCTTAAAAATCCTAACATCAACAAACACCATAAAATCTATTCCACACAAATACAACCACAAGAAAATGACACTAATTTATTTGAATGGCACAAAAAAGTGTGAGTGGGCCCATAACCTATTGAAGAAATACAACAAGCAAGATACAAGTAAGTAAAAATCAACAAGGTTACATACAAGAAAAGTATAGAATAAGATACCTCCCACTTCTAACACCTTTTATTTATAGGTGGTGGTTGCTAACTAATGAGGTAACTTCCATCCTCTTGATATTAAATCCATTTTTACTTCATCCAACTAAATCTTAGGTTCTTTCTTAACCTAACTGCCACCTAAACCTTAGCCGCCACCTTATTTACTTTCTTTCATCTTTTTGCTGTCTTTTGACCATTAGCAACTTATCTAAGATAATACTTACTTATTTTACTATATTTATGGAAATACTTATTTACTTTAATAAATAGATTGACTTCACAACCAAATCTAGGAAATTTTCCTTCTATAAATATAATAAAAATAATAATTATTATGCCCAAGCAGTTTGATGGAATAAGATCAAAATTTTGAGGATTTTTGCAACCAGTCAAGTTTTGTCTAAGATTGCATTCTTTCCAATATCCTAATAGATTTATTCAAGTTAGGTTTATATATGCATATTTATCTAAAAGTACTATCTTATGGTTTGTATCTTTGATTAAAAAAAAAAAAAAAAATATGACTATTTTATGATTTAAATTCATTTTTAAAATTATTTATGGCTATATTTGGAAAAAGCAATCAAAAAAGAGTAGCAAAGAGCAAGCTCTTATCTTTATGATAAAAATCACAATCAACCACCATATATATTACTAAATTTCAAAACCTTGCTTGCAACATGGATTGGAATGACAAAGCCTTTATCAATCAATTTTGAATTGGATAGAAGGATAACATCAAAGATTTGTTATTAATAATATTGATAGTAGAATCTTTAAAATAATTTATTTCTCAAGCTATTAAATATAATAATTAATTATCTAAAAAATATCAAAAATAAAGTCTTAGTTAGAAAGAAATAAGTCAAGTAATGATGACAGTTTTTAAATTTTTAGAAATTTATTCATCAAGATCCAAATCAATGCAAATTGATATAGTAAGTTTTAAATTCTTTAGGGATCAAGAAAAGATTCAACATCGTAAAAAAAAATTGTACTTATATTATAAAGAAGCCAAGCATACTTTTCATTGTTTAAAGAAGCAATGCAATTACAAAATGAAGAACATGATTGCCAAAGAAGACAATGTGTTAGACAACAAGTTTTTGTAGCTATAATAGAGATTGCATAGCTGGAATTATGTACAATACCTAGTAAAGGTTTTATTCTCTTTTTAGATCCTTCATCTTGATTTATAATAGATGTATGTTTTGGATCTAAAAATCACAAAGTCTTTGCATTATTAGATTTTGAAGCCTTAGCCTATTTTATAGACAAAGATTTTGTCAAAAAATAAATAATACATTTAGTCACAAAACTAAATCCATACATATAGAAGTCATAGATGATCAACCATATGTGACTTCTATATGAATCATACATTTGTTGTCTTTTAGAGATGTTAATCATGAGAGTATTCTTTTAGATGTAATACTTAAAGATTATATTAGTATAATAATATTTAAAATGATAAGATCTTCCTCCAATTCAATTATTTTAAAATTATTGTAATTAAAAAAATATAATATTCAAATAGATTGGATTTTTTATAAATTTTTTTTGATATTTTAATCTAAAATTCCATTAGTTAATTAAAAATACATAAATCTAATATATCTAAATCTTTATTGAGAGGTACAAGAGCTTTCACATATACCACAAAAAAGAAGGTCATCTTTTACTATATATGCCATATCTATTTTTGATGGTAAAAAGACATCAAGTAGTATTCTTAACCAATATTAAGATTTCTAAGACATCTTTGAAAAAAAAATGTAAATATTCTTCAAAAGCATCAACCTTATGATTGTTTAATTGATTTACAAAAAAAAAAAAAAATCAACTATCATTTGGACCAATCTATAACTTATCACAAAATGAATTGGCTCCAATAAAGTAGTACATTGATGAAAACTTGGCTAAAAACTTCATATGCCATTCAAAATCTCCATTAAGAGCTTCTATTTTATTTATGAAGAAAAAAAATGGATCTCTATGGATATGTGTAAACTATTTAAGAAGAATACCATCAAAAATAGATATCATCTATCTTTGATTCTAGAACTTCTTGATCAAGTCAATGAATAAAAGATCTATATAAAAATAAATCTTTAGGGAGCATACAATTTAATTTGCATCAAAAAAAGAGATGAATAAAAGACTACTTTTTGTACTAGATATAGATATTTTGAATATAATATCATGCCTTTTGGACTCAAAAATATACCAACCACTTTTTAACATCTTATGAGCCCCAAATTCACCAATCATTAAATTAACGCTAGACAATAAGTTCAAGGGGTGGAACGGAGGGACTCCCAATTGTGAAATTATTAAGTTAATTTAAATATGGATATTTGTAGTTCAATTCAAATTAATGCCTTCCAAGCAATGGTTACCAATATTAAATTAAAATATTAAATAAAATTTACTATAAAAACATAGTAAAAATAATTAACTAAGTTGTTACTATTAATTGACCATAAGAATAAAAACTTAATTTTGAATTTAAAATTAAAATTAAAAGTTAAGTTAAAAAGTTAAAAGTTAAAAGTTAAAGTTAAAATTTAAATATAAAAAATTTAATCTAAAAATTAAAATTGAAAGGTTAAGTAAAAAATTAAAATTAAAGATTAAATTTAAGAGTTAAAATTAAAAATTAAGTTTAAAAGTTAAAGTTAAAACTAAAATTAAAAGTTAAAGTGAGAATATTAAATGTTAAAACTTAAAAATTAAAATTTATAAGCCAAAAGGTGAAATATAGAGATTACAAGTCACTGTGAAGATAATAGTAAAAATAAAATAAGAGAAGTGAAAGCAAAGGTACCTTAACAACATGCAAGGATTGAAGGTAGCAACCCCCTTCTACTCCAAAATTTTCCAAAATTTGTAACTAGCTTTGATTTGAATGATTCTTAACTTATTGCAAGGTTAATTTAAAGATGCTCCTGATCCAATAAATTTCGTTGTAATCTAATGATATTATCGTGAGAATTGCTCCTTTGAAGTTGAGTGATTCAAACTACCATGGTGACCAACCCTCTTCACTTAGAAATTCACTAAAAATTCATATTGTCTTCAGATCCAACAAAACTTATGCCTTTCAAAGCTTAACTTATAAAGCTTGATTCTTCCAAAATTTCAAATGAAGCCAATTATTAGGTAGTGAGAAATGCCTTTCCGAACTCGGTTGATCCAAACTGCATAGGCAGTCGACTCCCTTGCACTCAAAAATTCACCAAAACTTCCTTCTTACTCCAAATCAAGCAAATCTTATCTTGTCAGAAAGCTAACAATAAAAGCTAAAACTGCTCAGAATTTCACATTGAAACAAAAGAAACTGGGTGATTGATTGAAGAAAATCTAAGGCCCTTGAAACCATTAGGATATTTGAGAGGCCGAAGGAGCTATCTAATTCAATGAAGCATATTTTAAAACTTAATGACCATCCTATATAATTCAAAATCCATACACATACAATCACAAGATTTAATAATGAGATTTAAAATCTAAATAAAATTAAGATTAAGATTTTGGCCAAATTTTGGCATGGCTTAGCCCTTCATCCAAAAAAGGAGAGAGAGAGAGGGCTTGGAAAACCAAGCCTCTCTTATACAATTAAGTAGAGGCTTGTAGAAAGGTCGCTACATCTCTACCCTTGACTTTCAAGATTCCTAATTTAGATCTACAGCCTTCATTTATCCAAGAGCCAATCTCATTATCAAGTTTTAGAGGAGATTATTTTGCATTCTTGGCAAATAAAGGCATCTCCACGGCTGCCATATCCAAGTGGATTGTTGACTCAAGTGTCACTAAGCACATGACACCATACAAGTGTTCATTTGATGGCTCTTGTAAGTGATCAAGAAAGCATTTTTTGGTAAATCTAACTTCACGATTGTGTTAAAAACACCTTTTATAAGCTAAGATCGACTACTCACATGTCTCAATCCATGCTCAATTATAATTTTTATTGGAGTTTTTACTTACAAGGATCTTGGAAATTTTTTGTAAAATTCTTCAAAATGAGAATTTCGTTGCTTCACTTGTATTTTGAAGGAGGGGGTGCTGATCTTCTTTTCTTCACTACATGGAATAAATCTGGTGCCACCATTACATTAAAAAGATTTCCATTAATTAGAAGAACCACCATGCCACTTGAATTTGTCAAATTTGGAGGAAAGTTCAAAATTATCTAATTTCACTAAATCTTTTAGAAAATTATAATTTCAACTGTGATTATAGGTGTACTTATAAGCTTTTAATCAACCCTCATAATAATGATTAAAAACCTCTAAATTATTAAACTAATTAAGTTGTTATTTTAATTTTCTAATTCTTATCACTTTAGTCTTAATTAACCTAATTTAAGGAATTAAGATATAATTTATACCATCAAAGATTGTAATCCTAAAAATTCTATAAAACTAAATTCTACTTATATAAATCTTAATCTAATATGCTCAATTATCATAAAATAGGAAAATAACAAAAAAATTAATTTTAGAATATAATTGAGAGCTCACAATATACAAAACTTTTTATGAAAAGAATTAGAGAAGGATTTTTGTATAAAAAGGAGTAGTTAGGTCAACCATATGGATGAACGGAGATAGATGATGAAAATTTCTATTCTTATTGACCAAATTTCATGCTGAATGGACTTTAAGGGGCTACCTAAGGCCTTATTAGGAAATAAGATTACTCTATTAAGGCCATTTGAACTTAAAAGACTAAAATCAAGAAATTTAGATTTTTGACTATAGTTTTGGTGCATATTTTGAGTAATTTTGAGTTTTTATGAAAGAGTTATAAGTGCTCAAAGTTAAGGTGTTGATTTTGTATCTATTATCACTCTTTTAGATATAATGCACGCATACAAAAAGCAATAAAGGATCAGCAACTAAGGTCAAAGAGAGTACTTTTTTGGCTACACTTTTTGCATACTTCTTAATAAACTCTAAGTCAAGATAAAAGAGATATAGGAAGTTGAAGTCATCACTTGCAAGCTAAAAGCAATAAATGACCAATTTTTAGTAGTTGCATTTTGAGCTATATTTTGAATAATTTGATAAGATTTTAGCTCAAAAATTTTAAGAATATATGTTATTATATTGTTGAATTTTATATACAAATTTTTTAATATTTGGTATTTGGATTGTTGAGATGTGAAGAAAATAATATTTGGGTGCTTGTAAATTAGAGTTTAGAACACATGTTAGGATTTTTAAGATATCAAAAAATTAAAAGTAGATTTATGATTCATTTTTTTTGTAATAAAGCTTAAGAATAAAACCTGTATTATCTAGAAATTTGAGGAAAATTAAACATCAGGATCAAGTAATATGAATTTCTAAAGTTTAGAGAGAAAAAAAATCCTTGATGGGATTTTGTTATAATTTGGACATTTTATGCAAAGTAAAGGGATTTTTGGAAGCTTTATATTTATAAATATATATATATATATATATATATATATATATATATATATTAAAAATAGAGATATGGAACTATGAAAAATTATGATATAAAGATGGATTTTAATAAAGAGATTATGAATTTTCTTTGAGCTTATGGAAAAACTTACTTATTGGCAAATAGTTCATTATGACTTAGTATAGCAAAAGATATTAGGGCATTTTTAGATGTTTTAGAAAGCCTTATTTATAAAGCTTTGTAAATATAAAAGATTTTTATTTGTAAAATATCTTTTAATATTATTATATTTATTTTTTGTCCATAATAAAAATATATAACTTATTAGAATTTGGCCAATAAATTAAAGCTAAGCTTTCTATAACTAGATATCTAGTGTATTTCCAAATAAAAAATCATGCCATGTGACAACAACTTAATATTTTGTCTTTTTAAAAGTTGATGGTCTTGTGGTAGAAGATTTGATAAATTGTTTGTCCAAGCTATATATAATGATGAAGATGTAATTAAAAGAAGTTTAAGAATGACAAAAGATCAATGAATTTATATAGAAGTAAACATAAAATCTTACAAATGTAGCAAAATAGATTAAGGCTTTTTATTGACATCATCCATTAAAATGAAGATGAAAAATAGCAAGATTCATGAAAGATGATAATTGCTCTTTATAGAACTTGTCTCTCGAAGGAAGTATAATGTCAAATACATAAATGGTGAGATATAACAGATTTGATATCACAACCTTAGAAGAAATTTTTGATATTTGGTAATTTTATAAGAGGTTAAAACATATCATGGACATACATATTTATTCCAATAATTACCTAATCATATGGTTAGATATAAGTAAGTAAATATAGATTAATTTCACAATATCTTCTAGAAAAGCTTTCTAAAAACTTTATAGATACAATTTTGACTTTATACATATTTGTAATTAATTGATAGATTAGAAATTTGGTCATCAAGTTAACCACATGTCACATATTCGTAGCTTGTGGAACAAGCAAAGTATGTGGCATACATATAGATAGTTTGCCTTAAGAGTTAAGTTATGTGTTTAACAAAGTCAACACGTGTTAGAGGTTTTATAGAATATTGTCATGTAGCTCTTAATTAGAGGATATATATAGAAGTAAGAATGAAGCCTTCTATATTCTTGTCAATGTTATTCTAGTCTTTAGTCTTGTTTCAAGACTTTCTAGTCTTTCTGTTTTTGAAAATAACTATTTTAATTTAATATATTACCATCTTTGAATGATTTTTTAGTCTTTTTGAGTGACACAAGAATATATTGAGATTTTCTTTCTTTGAGATTTATGTCCTTGATAATAAAATTTTAAAAGAATCTTAATTAAATTCTAATCAAATTATAATTAAATTCTTATTAAATCATAATAAATATTTAAAAAAAACATTCAAATCAAATTTTAATCAAATCTTAATCAAATCCTTATTAAATCCTAATAAAAGCTTATAAAATCCAAATTGAAATCTTAATAAAATTTTAATTAATTTCAAATCAAATTTTAATAGAATCCTAAAATATCTTAATTAAATACTAAAAAATTCTAATTATATCTTATAAAAATTCTAATAAAATTAAAAAAAAATTAATAAAATCTTTAAAGAATTCTAATCAAATTTTAAAAGAATAATAATCAAGTTTTAATCAAATTTTTAAAAAATTCTATAATAAATTCAAATTTTTAATAATTAATAATATAACTATTAATCTTAACTCAAAATTTTTATATCTTTTAATTTTTTAATTGAAAAAATCTAAAAACAACCAAGAAGAATCAAAGTTATTAAATAAGAAAAAAACCTTATAATCCACTTCGGTAATAAAAATCCTCCTCTTTAACAATATTATCAATCACCTACTACAAATATGTGAGTCATCAAATTGACTCATTTATTTTTTAGGATAAAAATATGCATTAAGAATGCTTTAAATTACAATATATAATGAATAATTTAGAAATCCTTAGAGAAATAAAAAAATTAAAATAATAGTGATGGAAATGGAATCTTACTAAGTCTTCAAGGTAATTATCTTCATTGATTTATTATTTTTATTTATTGTTAAATATTAAGGATTATTTATTAAAACCAATATTCATATTGTTATTCTATCCATATATACTACTTATAAAAACTATAAATGTTAGTAGTTACAAGAAGCATGAGAAAGAATCTCATATCATTTTTAGTTATTAATATAAAAATATGATTTAAATTGATTTTTTTATTATCAAAAACCACCGAGGTAGAAAAATATAGCCTTAAATGGATATTAGCATAATAGAAATATTAAAATATTTTTCATAATTTATTTAAAATTTATATATTATTTTTTAGGAATTTTTAGAGCAATTTTTAAGAACTTAGTAAAAATGAGTTTTATCTTTTTGAGAGCCTTTATGAAGAAATGGAGGAAAATTTAAAGGCCACATAAGGTTTTTAAATTAATTGGATGTTTTTGAACACCATGGTGAGGTCAAAAATATAAAAATATTGGTCCATCTAGTAGAAAATAGTAGAATAAGTAGCAAGTGTAGTTCTTGTAGGAAGGGGTTTAGGATTTGACAAGTGTGCTAACATATTGTTTCTATCTTGTTTTAGAAGTGAGTCGATTACCCCACTTCTACTGTTGTGTTTTGAAGGTTGTAGACTATCCACCTTTAAACAAAAAATCTTTTTTTTTAACATTGATATTTTTCTTAAAGCGAGTAGATTATCCCTCTTTGTAGGATTTGTTTTTAGAGGTTGCAAATTATCCTCCTCTAATTTAACTTTTGAATTCGTTTGAGTTGTCTATAGAAGAAAAGATTATGGATACTTCTCTCAATAGAAGTGAAAATAGATTTACAACTATGACAGATCTCCATGAACTTGTCAACACTTTAAGAGTGGAAATCTCACGTATTTTTAACATGAATTATAGAAGTACTATGCCTATGCCTATGAAAGAAGTTCACAGTATGCGACAAGAAGTTGTGCACTTGAAAGAAGCAAGTAGATCAACGTCACAACCAAATCCAGGGAATTTTGCTTCTACAAGTATGACAGGGACAAGGATTAATATGCCTAAGAAGTTTGATGGAATAAGATCAAAATTTTGAGGATTTTTGCAAAAAATCAAGCTTTATCTAAAGTTGCACCCATTCCAATATCTTGATGGATTTACTTAAGTCAGATTTATAGGCACACTACTATCAGGAAGTGCTCTCTCTTGGTTTGCACCTTTAATGGGAAAAGATTCACGACTCCTTTATGGTTTGAATTCATTCTTAGAAGAGTTTACAGCCACATTTGGAGAAAGTGATCAAGAAAGAGTAGCA
This sequence comes from Physcomitrium patens, assembly GCF_059467195.1. Taxonomy (NCBI): domain Eukaryota; kingdom Viridiplantae; phylum Streptophyta; class Bryopsida; order Funariales; family Funariaceae; genus Physcomitrium; species Physcomitrium patens. The sequence continues at coordinate 17,544,257 of NC_143421.1, forward strand.
GAGACCAAGCTTTTATCCTTATGACAAGGATCACGATCAACCACTATATATGGTGCCAAATTCTAAAATCTTGCTTGTGACGTGGACTAGAATGACAAAGCACTTATCAACCAATTTTGATATGGATAGAAGGATAGCATCAAAGATTTTTTATTCACAATGCCGAAAGTAGAATCTTTAGAATAATTTATTATTCAAGCCATTGCATGCAATAATCGTTTATTTGAAAGGTATGAAGAACAAAGATTTGATTGAAGAGGAACAATTCAAGTAATGGTGGCAGCTTCCAAGTTTTTTGAAATGTATTTGTCAAAGCCAGAACCAATACAAATTGATATGATATATTTTAAACCTCTCACAAAGTAAGAAAAGACTCGACGTCACCAAGAGGGGTTGTGTTTATATTATGGAGAAGCTAAGCACACTGCTCGATATTATTCAAAGAAGCAACACAATTACAAAATAAAAAGCACAATTACCAAAAACGATAATGTGTCAAAAAATGAATTTCTCCAGCTGCAATAGGAACCATGCGATTGGAATCATGTGCAACACCTAATAAAGGTCCTATTCTCTCTTTAGATTCTTCACCTTGTTTTATAATAGAAGTATATTTTGGACCTAATAATCACAAAGTCTTTTCCTTGTTAGATTCAAGAGCCTCAATATGTTTTAAAGACGAAGATTTTGCTAAAAATCAAAAAATACCTTTAGTGAAGAAAGTTGAATCCGTACATATAGAAGTCAAAGATGATCATTTGTTGTCTTCTGGAAATATTACCCTTGAAACTATTCCTTTAGATATAATAATTAAAGATTATAAAAATATAGTAGTATTTAATGTAATAAAAACTCCCTCTCATCTGGTTATTTTAGGATTATCATGGCTAAAAAAATATAACCCTCAAATAGATTGGATTTCTCATAATCTTAACTTTTTTGATAGTATAATCCAAGATCATGTTAGCAAAATTAGAAGTACATAAGTTCAGTACGTCCAAACCTTTACTGATAGATGCAAAGCTTTCATACATGTTGCAAAAAAAGGATCATCTTTTGCTATATATGCTACATCTATTTCTAATGGTGAAACAATGTCGAGTGATATTCCTAAGCAATATCAAGAATTCCAAGATGTTTTTGAAAAGAAGAATGCAAATATTCTTTCCAAACATTGATCTTATGATTGTTCAATTCATCTGCAAGAATAAGCTCAACCACTATTTGGACCAATCTATAGCTTATCACACAATGAGTTGGTTGCATTAAAGAAGTACATTGATGAGAATTCGGAAAAGAACTTCATACACCATTCTAAATCTCCAGTCAAGGCTCCTATCTTATTTGTGAAGAAAAAAGACGGATCTTTACGAATGTGTGTGGATTATTGAGGATTCAACAAGATCACCATCAAAAATAGGTATCCTTTGCCTTTGATTTCATGACTTTTTGACCAACTCAATCAACCAAAGATCTATACCAAAATAGATCTACGAGGAGCATATAACTTAGTTCATATCAAAGAAAGAGATGAATAGAAGACTGCTTTTCGAACTAGGTATGGACATTTTGAATATAATGTCTTACCTTTTGGACTCACAAATGTACCGACCGCTTTTCAACATCTTATAAATGATGTTTTTCATGAGTTTTTAGATGATTTTGTTATTTGTTATTTAGATGACATTCTAATCTACTCTAAGAAGACAAAAGAATATGAGCTTTATGTTTGTCGCGTATTATAGAAACTTAAAGATGCAGGATTATATGTCAAGTTGAAAAAGTGTGTATTCCACACTACTCAAGTTGACTTTTTAGGATACATCATTTCTAATAAAGGCCTTATGATGGATCCCAAGAAGGTTCAAACTATCATAGATTGGAAGATTTCAAGAACAGTATGAGATGTGCAATACTTTTTGGGCTTTGCTAATTACTATCAAATCTTCATCAAGAATTTTTCTCAAGTTACGGCTCCACTTACATGTTTGACTTGTAAAGACAAATTTGAGTGGAATAAAGAAGCAAAAACATCATTTGATGCTTTAAAGAAAGAATTTATTTCTATATCAATCTTATATTACGTTGACTTTTCCAAGGTATTTTTTATGGAAACAGATGCGTCAAAATTTTGTTATAGGTGTCGTGTTGTCACAAATGGAAACAAATGAAAAAATCCACCCAATAGCTTTACATTTGAAGAAATTTTTAGCAGCCGAGATTAATTATGAGATCCATGACAAAGAGCTCCTTATAATCGTGGATTTATTTCAAGAATGGCATCATTATCTAGAAGGCATCTCAAATCTAGTTACAATGTATATAGACCATAAGGACCTCGAGTATTTCATGTCAACACGTGTCTTGAATTATCGTCAAGCCCGTCGCAACATCTCTTTATCTATATTCAATTTTAAGATAACTTATCAATCCAAAAAACAATAAGGTCTATTAGACGTTCTTTCTAGATGTTCTTATCTTGCACCAAATGAAGGAGATGCATCTTTTCATCAATAAAGATCAATTCTCTTGAAGCTTGAGTATTTTCATCTCTGTGCTATAAAATCAACATTGATTATTGATTCAACATTTCTAAAGCAAATTCAATTAAGCATGTGCTCTGATCCTCTTGTTGAGGATATCAAGGATACTTCTTCTAAGCCTCATGATACTTCTAAGTTTGAATTCAAGAATAATCTATTATATTTCAAAGGACGCTTATATGTTCCAGAAGATGAAGCTCAATTACGTATTCTTCAAGCTCGTCATGACTTTCCAATAGCAAGATATTTTGGGTACAATAAAACTTTGGAAGTAATATCCATGGATTTTTGGTGGCTACAAATGTGGAAAGCAAAAAAAGATTTTGTACAATCTTGTGATATTTGCTCAAGATCAAAAACTCCTCGTTATCAACTTTATGAACTTCTTCAGCCGTTATCTATTCTAGAACAACCATGGTCTTTTGTTTCTATGGATTTCATCACAGATCTTCTAATCTCATATTCTTATGACTTTATATTCTTGATAGTAGATCGTTTTACCAAGATGACATATTTTATACCATATACAAAATCTATCACAGGTGAAGAAATAGCTAAACTTTTTATTTACAATATCTATAGCTATCATGGATTGCCAAAGGATATTATATCGGATAGAGGGATTCAATTTGTATCAAGATTTTGAAGAACCTTATTCAACAATCTAAAGGTACATATAAAGCTTTCTTTAGCTTTTCATCCTCAAAGTGATGGACAAATAAAATGGGTAAATCAAGTTTTGAAGCAGTATTTGAGATGTTCCATCAATTATCATCAAGATGATTGGACAGTTCTTTTACCATTGGCAGAGTTTGTATATAATAATTTGGTACATTCTTCCACTCAATAAACACCTTTCTTTGACAATTATGGTTATCATCCACATCTTGATACTTTTGACTTTTGAAAAGTTGATAATCCTACAGAAGATTTAGCAAATCGCTTGTCAGTGCTACATACAACAATGAAGATACAATTAAAAGAAGCTCAAGAATGACAAAAGACCAAAACAGATGCCTATTGCAAGGAGCAATGACAATACAATATGGATGACAAGGTATGGTTACTTTATCGTAGTATCAAAACTACTCGTCCTTGTGATAAATAAGATTATTGTAGGTTGTGATCTTTTCCTATTTGTGAACAAATTAATCTTGTTGCCTATCGATTACTTCTACCAAAGTCTATGAAGATCCACTTTGTATTTCACGTGTCCTTTCTGGAGCCGTTGTGTAATTAAGGTTTGGCTATTATATAAAAATAATGTAATTATGTATTTAATATATAATTTATTAAGTAACATGGTGAGAGCCATGTTAAAAGATTTTAGTTGGTTGTAGAATATAATTTGATTATTACCTTGAAAAGAGGTTGTTTAAAATGATTACTATAGAATTTGTATAGCTTTAATTTCCTTTTGATAGTTACTTTTAAGATTAGTTTTGGTTGATAGTAACTTCTAAATATTTAGAGTCACCTTTATTAGACATTGGTGATCTTTGAAAACTTATTTTGATTCTTTTATTTGGTGTTTAGAGCATAAATTATGTAAATCTTACAAGAAAAAAGATTGAAGAAGGATTTTAGTAGCAAATGGAGTAATTAAGGCACTAATATTGATGAATGGAGATGAATGATAAAAATCTCCATTCCTATTGGTCAAAAATCATGACCAATGGGCTTCGAGGAGGCTTTCTAAGGCCATATTAGAGATTAGGGTTAGTTTCTTGAGGATTTGGAACTTTGAAGGCTAGGATCAGCAAGTTTAGGTTTTTGGCTATGGTTTTGGTGCAAATCTTGTATGATTTGGAGTTTATATGAAAGAGATATAGGTGCTCAAAGTTAAGGAATTGATTTGGGAGCTACTGTCACCCTTTTTGATATAACGCATGTGTACAGATGGCAATTGAGGATCAGCAACCGCGATTGGAGAGAGTACTTTTGTGGCTACATTTTTTACATATTGCTTATTGGATTCCAAATTGAAGTGAAGGAATAATTGGATTTTGAAGTGAGCGCATGCAATCTAAGGGTAGTAAGTGACCTGATTTACTAGTGGTTGTGTCTTGAGCCATATCTTGAGCAATTTGACAAGATTTTGGCTCAAAATTTCAGGAAATGTGTAAATTTATGTCAGTAAACTTTACATATAAGTTTTATAATATTTGAGTATTGGATTCTTGAGATATTAAGAAAATAGTGCTCGGATACTTGTAAATTAGGGTTTAGAGCATCTACTAGGGTTTTTTAGATGCCAAAAGATCGGAAGTGAAATTATAGTTGGTTTTTTTTGTGATAAAAGTCAAAGGTGATAAAAGTTCAATAATTGGTTTATTGAATCAATTTGATGGAAGAAATGTTTCCAAATATCTTAACTATTATTCTTGAGAGATGGAGCTCAATAAAGCACCAAAGAAAGATATGGTCCTAACATTTGAACTTGCAGTTGTACCAGAGCTTCGTAAGCATATAAAGGAGATTATTAAAACTCATGGAAAAAATTGGGAGGATTTTATCCTTCAATTAAAAGAAGAGTATTCTTTGAAAGATGTAAAAAGAGTGACAAGAAAATTGTTTATAGATTGGGTCAATAAATCCAACAAGGAATTGGTTGCAACACAGTTATTCCGAGAATTTAAAAGACAGTTTCTTCAACTGTCTCGAGTGGAAAAGCTTACACTTGAAAATAATAAGGTAGAGTTATTTCTTCAATCAGCTAGCAATGATTTACAAAAGGAGTTGGAATTACTATTGGAGGATAATACAGAGGAAAATATACTTACTACAAATTGGAAGAAATTCTCTAAAGCTGTGGGCATACTTGCTAAAAGAGAGTCTCGAAGGGGTAAGGTGGTAGTAAGGCAAGAGATTAGACCTCCACCAACTACAATACTTCTTAGGCAACTGCCAAAACTTACTATACTAGTAAGTAATATTCCAACTCCTATGTCTACAGTTGCACCACAAAAAGATGTAATTGATGAGTTGGTAAAAAGAATGAAAGACTTACAAATCAAATTGACAAAGCTAGAAGAAAAAGAATGATTACCTAAGAGTAAATCTGTATCAAAGCTAGGATATATACAAAGATGTATTTGGTACAATAGTATAGAGCATCCTTGAAAGGAGTGTGGAGATTTTGCTGATATTTATCGACAAAGAGTAATTTTATGGAAAGATGGAAAAATTGTGTTTCGAGATACATGTGAGTTTTTCAAAACCAATTTTAGAAAAGGAAAGATAAAGAAGGTTTTAGAAGAGCATTTATCTCAATATGCTATAGCATCAAAAAAGGCTATTACTTATGGCATTGAGGCTATAAGAAAGAAAGAGGATATTTTTGACAAGCATATAAATATAGAGAATCTATAAAATCATGCTATTATCAACATGAATTAAAAAAAAATAACAAGGCAAGAATTACTTAATATAGCCATAATAATTAGAAATGCCATAGAATGGGATGATCTTATAGATACTATGTCTGTACATGCTTATTTGGCAAAATCCCAACATGAAGCTCTAATGGGAGTAAAAAGAGGAAGAAATGAAATAAAAGAAAATTTTGAAGAGCCAACCAACAAGAAGAGATCTCAAAAGCATGCAGAAACAATACAAAATAAAGAAGTACCTACACCACATGCTAGTAGACCATCTAGGGATAGGCCATCGACATCGCACCTTGGAAATGCACCACTACCAAAAGAAAAATGGGAAGAAAGGATAGAAGTTGATAAAGACAAAGGAAAGAGTAAGCATGTTACTTATAAGCTATAATCAAATATTGATGCAGCCACAAATTTGAAAGGAGTGTTGAAAGAAAGAGTATTGAATGCCAAAATTGAATTTACTCTACGAGAAATTTTAGGCATTACAAAGAGAGAGTTTCATGAAGTCATCATCGATACCATTAAATAAAAAAAGTAATTGACATGAGAATCTACTGTATCTAATGCTTTAGATACAATCTTGACTAAAGAAGAGGAACATAAATTGGCAGAATGTTGTATCAAGAAAAATGGATAACTTGATTTGGATGAATACAATGATGATGACAAGGGCCCTGGATATTATATCAATGGACATTGGACAAGAACCACCACAGAGACTTTAGTAAAAATAGAAGACTTGGTAGAACCAGTAATTGCTCTTATTGACCATGGATCTGTAATTAATATTATATCAAAAGAAGTCTATAAACGTGAAAGGTTGCCCATTGGTATTAACCATGGTTAGATGATTCAGACAGCAAATAATACAAAAGGAGATCTTTATGGTGTTTATCCCAATATGAAGGTAAAAGTTGAAGATGTGACTACAGAACAAAAATTTTTTGTTCAAGATACTACTTTATATCCAGTGATTCTTGGTCAACCATATATTACAGTTGTGAGGATGGAGACCAAGGTTTTTGATGATGGATCAGTATGTGTCCTTATTAGAAGTCAAGATGAAAAAAGGGCAATGCAATATCTAACAGTACCTGCTAATCATAAGTGCAATCGAGATTATCTACAGAGTGGTTCATTACAAAGGATTATCGAGGAATTTAAAGATTTTTGTAAGGTACCACTATAGAGCAGGAATATAGTAGTACATCAAAGAAAGTATTCTTGCATGGAGAGAATAATACCTTTCATATAGCTGTTGTAAAATTATCTGGGAATGAATTTTTTGTACATACACAACTTAATAACTTACAAAAATGAGAGCAAGGAGGTATGCAAAAATCTGAAAAAGACCTAAAAAGAGTGGATGTGCTTGATAAAGATGCTTTAATAGTAAGTATATATATAGAGACATATTCGAAAGATTTTTGGAAGAAATAATTTAAAAATACAAAGACAAAATTGATATGAGGCATTGATTAAGGCAACAAGGAATTTGTGAAGGTATTAGCAAAGACATATATTTCTTTACAAATGAAGAAGTAGAAGACATGGATCAAAAAAAGAGAATATTTGAAAGGTGATATGATGTCAACCACAATTTTGGTTCTTTTGGTGCATATCGGAGGATGCACAAGTTTAGAAAGGGTGGATGCCATGTTGTGGTTTGGCTACTATATGAAAATAATGTAATTATGTACTTAATATATAATTTATTAAGTAACATGGTGAGAACCATGTTAATAGATTTTAGTTGGTTGTAGAATATAATTTGATTATTACCTTGAGAAGAGGTTGTTTAAAAAGATTATTATAGAATTTTTATAACTTTAATTTCCTTTTGATAGTCGCTTTTAAGATTAGTTTTGGTTGATAGTAACTTCTAAATGTTTAGAGTCACCTTTGCATGGGAGCCATCAAAGAATCTTGCAAATGCAGCAAAGAAAGTTGAAGACTTTCATCAACGTAATCCATCAAAAGTAAGATGAAGAATAACAAACCTTTGCTATAAAAGAAACAAGATCAAAGGAAAATAACATTCTACCTTCTATCTTTTATTGTAGCTTCTATATATTTGTATTTAGATGGAATACCAACAACCAGTAGATTCAACTAAAGAGCTTTTATTTGCGGACTTACTAAACGAGACATTACGATTGTCACAACCTTCAAGACGACAGAATCGAGATGAAGATCCTCAAAAATGACATATCCTTCCTTGAATAGATGGCGAGATACAACATTGTCGTATTACGTAAAGTCTTGTTTGAGAATGCACCAAGCACCTGGCTGTAGAAGGTAAAAGAGAAATACAACAAAAGGTCCTAACAATCCAATAGGATTATAGAGAATTTATAATTAAACATTAACAATCATAATCAAATATTAAGCAAGCTCAATTAAATTTTATTGAAGTTATAAAAGAAACACAAGGAAATCCTAAAGAAATATAAAAGAATATTAAAGAAAATTTAGTCAAACCCTAAAAAAAATCTAATAGAACCTTAAATTCTAACCAAATCCTAATTCTAATCCAACCTTAATCAAACCCTAGATAAACTCTAAATCCTAAATTAAATCCTAATCAAATCTTAATCCCTAACCAAATCCTAATCCAAATCCTAAACCCTAAACCCTAAACCAAATCCTAACTCCTAAATCAAATCCTAATAAAACCTTAATTACTAATCAAATCCTAATCCAAATCCTAAATCCTAAACCAAATTCTAATCCAAACCCTAATCCAAATCCTAAACCCCAAACCAAATCTTAACTAAACCCTAAACCAAATCCTAATAATTCCTACAACAGATTTAAACCTCAATAACTAATGAATAAACTGTTGATCTTAACTAAAATTTTGCATACTTCTAAAAAAATAAGTTAAAAATAAGCACAAAAAATTTGATAAGGATCGCAATTACCAAATTGACGATATCCTCAAAAATGTGCTTGGATATTGGCCGACCTCCTTCTCCAATCTTAATGCTAATCTTTCAGAGCCAATATCTCTCTTTTGCACCTTTTGATTGATCTCAAAATTCTCATATGCATAGAAAAACAAGTCTAATATCCTTTCATGTAAGTTTCACTCCAATCCAACTAATAGATTGCAAGAAATCTCAAAAACCCCCACTAGACCTAAAATTCTACTTTTTGAGACCTTGATCCACTTAAACCTCAATATCCCTCAATTCAACCATTAGATCAAGCTCAAATTTACGATACATATTAAACACAACTATAACCATAAATCCACAAAATTTCACTTATAGATCTATTACAAAACTCTTGAAATTACCCACAACGTAAACCCTATTTTATTTCATAACACCCAAGTCATCGAAACAAACCTCGACTTTGCAAAGCTATTACAAAGTCGATACAGATCCAAATCATCCAAAACCAACATCCATAGAAACCCTATCCAATATTCTATCAAACTCCACTCTCCAATCTGCCAAAGAGTCCTTGAATCGCCGTCAGAGCGCGGTTATGTGCCTCGGGGTCTGATTTCGACTCAGGTTCATAACCGGTCCTCTTCGGGTATCAACTTTCATCTTACTTCAAAAATATTTTCACCCTTTCACTTGTTATCCGTATTACATCACGACAACATGTTTGGTATCATGACCTTGAAAGAGACTCTCAATGTTTAGTGATTTTAATAGAGGTAGAAACAATTTGTGACGGTGTTCCAAATGTTTTATTTGAACGAAGTTATGAAGGCCTCAACAATGACCAAATAATAGGGTGGTCTTCTCGCTTTGGTATGGGCCACTATAGATGGTTGAGAGGATCTATCAACCATCTTCGAAGAGAGCAAAGATCGAAGTATGTAACAAATACAATTTGCCGCATCTTGGACTTCCTCAACATATGAAGACCGCTCTTCATGGAACTCATCCCTAGAAGGGTGGGTAATATCACAGACATATATTTACCTCAATAGTTATTTATATGATTAAATAGAAGTAGGTAAAATAGAATAATTTCATAAAGTCTTCTAGAAAAGCTTCTTAGAAGCTTCATAGATGCAGTTTTGACTTTAGATGTGTTTATAGGTTAAAAACTTGGCCAAAAAGCTAACCATGTATTGATATCTTGTGGAACAAGTTATCTCTATGTAGTAGCTTGTGGAACAAGCAAACTATGTGGCGCTGTCGTAATACGTGAAGTTTTGCTTGAAAATGCTCCGGGCACCTGGCTATGGAAGGAAGAATGGAAATTGCAATAACAAAATCCTAATTCTAATAGAATACTAACAATGCTCTAATTAGACCATAATAATGCTATGCAAGCTTAATCAAATTCAAAAAAACCTCAAAGAAATTTCAAACAAACAATAAGAATTCTTAAAAAAATATTAGAAGGATCACAAATATCACTCAAATATATCTCAATTCAATCTTAATTTAATTCTAGTTAAAATCCTATTGAACTTCATTAAAACTTTAGGCCAAAACTAATTGAATCTTAAATCCTAATAAAATCCTAAATCCTAAATCAAACCCTAAACAAACCTTAAACCAAACCCCAACCGAATCCTAAACCAAATCCTAACCGAATCCTAAACCAAACCCTAAATCCTAAATAAAATCCTAACTAAATCCTAAATCAAACCCTAATCCAAATCCTAAATCCTAAACCAAATCCTAACCAAATCCTAAATCCTAAATAAACCCTAATCAAACTCTAATCCAAACCCTAAATCCTAAACTAAATCCTAACCAAACCCTAAATCCTAAATCAAATCTTAATCTAAATCCTAAACCCTAAACCAAATCCTAATCAAATCCTAATCCAAATCCTAAATCCTAAATCCTAAATCCTAAACCAAATCTTAATCCAAATCCTAAACCCTAAATTAAACCCTAAATCCTAAATCAAACCTTAATCCAAATCCTAAACCCCAAACCAAATCCTAACTAAATCCTAAACCAAACCCTAATAATTCCTACAACAGATTTAAACCTCAATAACTAACGAAAAAACCGTTGATCTTAACTAAAATTTTGCACACTTCTAAAAAAATAAGTTAAAAACAAGCAAAAATTTTTTGATAAGGATCGCAATTACCAAATTGACGATATCCTCAAAAATGTGCTCGGGTATTGGCCGGCCTCCTTCTCCAATCTTAATGCTAATCTTCCAGAGCCAATATCTCTCCTTTATACCTTTCAATTGATCTCAAAATTCTCATAAGTATAGAAAAACAAGTCTTATATCCTCTCACATAAGTTTCACCCCAATCCATCCAATAGATTGCAAGAAATCTCAAAAACCCCCACTAGACCTAAAATTCTACTTTCTGAGACCTTGACCCACTTAAACCTCAATATTCCTCAATTCAACCGTTAGATCAAGCTCAAATTTACGATACATATTAAAAACAACTAAAACCATAAATACACAAAATTTCACCTGTAGATCTATTACAAAACTCTTAAAATCACCCAAAACGTAGACCCTATTTTATTTCATAAAATCCAAGTCATCCGAAACAAACCTCGACTTTGCAAAGCTCTTACAAAGTCATATCAACTCCAAATCACCCAAAATTAACACCCATAGAAACCCTATCCAATATTCTATCAAACCCCACTCTCCGATCTGCCAAAGAGTCCCAAAGTCGTCGTCAAGACTCAGTTTTAAGCCTCAGGGTCTGATTTCGACCCTGGTTCATAACCGGTCCTCTCCGGGTATCAACTTTCATCTTCTTGAGGTAATTTTAACTAATTTGCACTCCTAACTCCTCCCTACATATGCTTGTATCCTTTATTTTTCTAATCTACCTTGTTTTGTCTTATTTATTGCCTTACAAATTAAATAGAAGCATAATTTGCAAAAAGGCAGCATTAGCACCTTTAATTTTTCTATCCTTTGACTAATATCTATTTTTCGAAGATAATTTGCTACAATATTTTTGAAGTGAGATCCTCAAAATATGATATTTTTTTCACCCTTTCACTTGTTATCCATGTTACAACATCATAACGCATACATAGATAACTTATCTTGCAAGATAAGACATGTGGTTAGCAAAGTCAACACTTGTTGAAGGTCCTATAAGACATTGCCACATAGCTCTTAGTTAGATAGTATATATGGAGGCAAGAGTGAAGCCTTCTTCACTCTTGTCAATGCCTTTCTAGTCTTAGTCTTGTTTCAAGACTTTCTAATCTTCTTGTTTTTGGCAATAGCCATTTTAGTTAATATTATATCACCTTTTGAATGACTTTCTAGTTCTCATCAGTGATAGAAGAGTGTATTGAGGATTCTTTTTCTTCAAGATTCATGTCCTTGACACTTCTTCAACCACTACTTATTTCAAAACAACCATGATCTTCTATTTCTTTGGATTTTATCATAGATCTTTTAGTCTCAAGATTATGTGATTCTATATTTGTGATAGTAGATTATTTTGCCAAAATAGAACATTTTGTATCATGCACAAAATCTATCACAGGTAAAGAAACTGCCAAACTTTTTCTTGACAATATCTATCAATATCATAGATTGTCAAAAGATATTATATTGGATAGGGGTACTCAATTTGTATCAAGATTTTGGAAAAATCTTTTTAAGATTTTAAAGGTGGACATAAAGCTATATTTTGCCTTTCATCCTCAAATTGATGGATAGACAAAGTACGTAAACCAAGTTTTGGAGTAATACTTGAGGTATACCATCAATTATCAACAAATTATTCCAGATCCTCTTGCCATTGGTAGAGTTTGTTTATAATAATACATTACATTCTTCTATGCAAGAAACACCTTTCTTTGCCAATTATGGTTACCATCTATGACTTGATACTTTTGACTTTTTAAAACTTGATAATCCTACAATAGAAGGTTTGGCAAATTATTTGTCAAAGCTACATGCAATAATGAAGGTACAATTAAAGGAAGCTTAAGAACAACAAAAGGTAAACATGGATACCTATGAAAAGAAAAAACTACAATTCAATATAAGTAACAAAGTATGGTTGCTTTATTGTAATATCAAGACTTCTCATGTTTGTGATAAGTTGAACTACCGCAAGCTTGGACCTTTTCTTATTTGTAGAGAAATCAATCTAGTTGCTTATTGACTACATCTACCTAAGGCAATTAAGATCCATCTTGTCTTCTACATGTTTCTTCTTGAACCATACAAGACTATGAATATATCAAGAAAAAGATAAGATCTACCTCCTCCTATAGAAGTGGAGAATAATAAAGAATTTAAAGCGGAAGAAATTTTACATTCAAGTTGGTGCCAAAATAAATTAGAATAGCATATCCATTGGTATGGATATGATATTAATGAATGGATATGAAAGCAAGTAAAGAATCTTATAAATGCAACAAAGGCAAAAGAGGCTTTTTATTGATGACATTTATCAAAATCAAGATGAAGAATAGTAAGTCTTTTGCTATAAAAGAAATAAGGTCCAAAGAAGATTGCATTCTACTTTCTATCTTTTTTTGTAGCTTTTGTGTATTTGTCATGCTAAAGAGATGGCGAACCAACAACCAACAAATTTAACTCAAGAGCTTTCATTTGTGGACTTACCAGATAAGACATTGTGATTGTCACAACCTTTAAGACGAAAAAATTGAGATGAAGATCCTCAAGAATAACATGTCCTTCCTCAAAAAGATGGCGAGATACAACGTATTTGATATCACAACCTTAGAAGAGACTCTTAATGTTTGGTGATTTTATTAGAGGTAGGAATAATTCTTGTCGGTATTCCAAATATTGTATTTGAAAGAAGTTACAAAGGCCTCAACAACCACCAAATAACAAGGTGGTCTTCTTGCCTTGATATGAGATATTATCAATGGCTGAGAGGGCCTATCAACTATCTTTGAAGGTAACAAAGATCAGAGTATGTAACAAATATAATTTGTCACATCTTGGAATTTCTCAACATATAAAGACCACTCCTTATAGAACTCGTCTTTAGAAGAGGAGATGATGTAACAAACATACACATGTAAATCAATAATTACTTATATGATTTAGATAATAGTAAATAAAAGTAGATTAATTCCATAATATCTTCTATAAAAGCTTCCTAAAAGCTTCATAGATATTGCTTTGACTTTATAAGTGTCTATAATTGACTTTTTAGATTAGAAACGTGGTCAACAAGTTGGCCATGTACTACACATGTTGGTAGCTTAAAGAACAAGCTAATTATGTGGCTTACACATAGAAAACTTGCCTTATAAGCTAAGACATGTGTCATGCAAAGTCAACACATATTAGAGGTTCTATAGAACATCACCATGTAGTTCTTAGTTAGATAGTATATATAGAGGTAAGAGTGAAGCCTTCTTCACTCTTGTCAACTCTTTTCTTGCTTTTAGTCTAGATTTAAGAGTCTCTAGTTTCCTTGTCATTTGGCAATAGTTATTCTAGTTTCTTTTTATAGAAGATATTATAAGTTTATCTAAGAAGCTTTTATAGCCATCCTTGTCATTTGACAATAGCCATTCCAATTGCCTTAATGTAGAATATTATTCTTAGTTGACATAATTTATTTATCATTTCTAAAATAAAAATAAAAAAATAAAAATAAAAAAATAAAAAATCAAAGTATGTATCAAATATAATTTATTGCATTTTGAATTTTTTCAACATATGATAATTATTCATTATAGAACTTATTCTTAGAGGGAAGAGAAGGAGGGAGGGAGGGAGGGAAGTTATGTCATTGACATAACCATCATGTATAATTACCTACAAAAGAAGAATTAAGTTGAAATAAAAAAAAAGTAAATATATTTTGTATTGTCTTAGGAAGAAGCTTCTTAAATATTTTATAGATGTAAATTTTACTTTATATGTATTTATAGGTGATTTTTGGGTTGAAAACTTGATTGATAAATTGACCACGTGTTATATATGTTGGATTTTCATGGTACAAGTTGGTCTCATGGCACACATATAGAAAACTTATCTTATAAGTCAGATAAGTGTTTCTTAAATTAGACACATGTATGAGGTCATATAAAATGTTCTTACATACATCTTAATTAAATAGTTTATATGGATGCAAGAGTGAAGCTTTCATCACTTTTGTCAATGTGTTTTCTGTTCTTAGTCTTGTTTCAAGTATCTAATTTCATTATTTTTAGCAAGAATCATTCTAATTTTAATATTATACTATCTTTGAATAAAAATTTATTATTTTTTTGTGATGTAAGAGTTTATTAATATCTTTGATAATAAAATATTCTCAAATATAAAAAAATTAGAAATAGATAAATATATATATATACTTCATCAAAACCCAAATTTTAACATAAAGATTTTTTTAACAAAATAAATATAGTAAAAATTTGAATATTTAAATATTTTAATAAAAAAAATATTTAGTAATTAATTCTTGTATAAAGTAATAATATATTTAAATCTTATTTTAGAAATTAGATTTTATTTTAAAATAAATAGTATATCCTTTAAGAACCTATATTGAATTATAAATGGATGAAATATACATTAAATTTGAATAAAAACATCATTTTGCTTCAATATAAGATACAATTATTAATATTTGAAAATAAAAATGTAATTAGAACAAGTACTTGTCTTTTAAAAAAATAAGAGAGACAATTGAGACTATAAATAAATCATCTTCAAGTATATTTTAAATTTTAATAATATTATTTTTAAAAATATTTTTATTTTTTACTTTAAAATATTTGATCTAAAAAATAAAATTCATGACAACAATGACTTAAATATAGAATAAAAGAGAGATTTTATGGTATTTTACAAATTCGACTATAAAAATTGAAAGATTTACTTATCAATTATATTTTTAATTGACAATAAATATTATAAATAACTAATAATTTTTTTAAAAAAATTTTAAAATTTTAAAATTTTTTCTAAAATAAATAAAAAAATCCTTTAATAAATTTAACTAAATTAATTTTAAAATATTTTTTTATTAATTCTTATAAAATAATTCTAAATAAATTTAAATATCTAAAATTCTATCTTTTATTCTTTATAGTTTATATATTTTATTTATTTATATGGATTGAATTTTAAAGAATTTTCAAAATATTTATAACCATTATTTTTAATTGGAAATTTATATATATATATATATATATATATATATATGTATATAAATATATATACATACTAAATATATAAATCAAATAAATGGTTGTTGATTATTTCAAAGATAATAGTTTAAAAATACATTATATATAGGTATTTATTTATTTATTTATTTCTCTAAAAAAATTATCTAGCTATTAGATTAATGACAAAAATTTGTTTTTATTTTTGAGAATTTTAAAACAAAGACTAAATAAATATATCCATGAAATAATAAATAAATAAATCAAAACTTTAGTTTTTTTAATCTTTGATATGTTATTTCTTTCTTAAAGAAGTAGAATGTAATACTTAAATAGCAAAGAAGAATTTTTTCTATGAAAATTAGAATAAAAGTGACACAAGCAAGCATACAACTTTTGTAACAAAAAAAAATACTTAAAAAATATTTTTTGCTTACTCTACTTTGTATTTTTGTTTTTTACTTTGATATTAATTTATATAATAATATAAAATTAAAATCAAAACTAATTTGTTTACCATTTAACGAGAATAACATCAAAAAATGACTTAATTTGATTTGAAGTGTATGTTGAAAGAATAAAACTTGGTCAATTTTTAGCAAAACAATATCTATGCCTAACAGTAAATTTTTTCGTCCATGATTTTGCTGTAATATCTTCTAAAAACGAAAATATTAATTAAAAGGATGTATTAACTAATTATTAATGAGATATATTTTTTCATTTATAGACTATTAAAATATTTGTTTCTAAAGGTTTTTTTTCCAAACTAATATTTTGGATAGTTATAATGTTTTAATCTATATCTTTAATATGGTGTATATATATATATATATATATATATATATACATACATACATATAAATAAAATAAAGGTACTTTGTATTATTAGTTAATCTTGCATTAGTAAGACTAGAACATCTCTCATTTTATTTCTATACTTATATTATAGCAATTAGTCTTCATAGGAGTTTCTATATTAGATTCTACAAATTATAAATCATTTAGATAAATACAAGTATAATAAACTTTTAGACATTATTAAAGGTACTAGAACATTATTAAAAAGTGTAGAAGAATATAAAAGATTATTAAAATCTTTTATAAAACTATATAAAATTTTCAAATTTTATAAAAAAATACATTATATTTTGAGGTTTCTAAAAATTCACAAAAAGTAATACAAATTTCTTCAAGAATTTGAAACATTTATGAACATCTTGTAGATTGCTTCAAATTGTGGTTTATTATACATCTATTACAAAACCTATTGAATTTCATTTTTGGACATAGAAAAATAATAATAGACCTAAGAAAAACCTCAAAGTATGTTTTTATATAAATATGTTATATATACAAAATCTATAAGTTATATTAAAGAATTTAAAAAAGATATAAAATTACAAGTTATATAGAATATATGATTAGCTATGATATAAATTTTAATTACATATCAGCCTAGCAATTTTAGTTAAAATTAGATTTTAAAATAAAATATATTTTAAAAATATAGTAAATAATAACTTAAATTATTTTAATACACATAATTGTTTTGATAAAAAAAAATTATTAATTTTAATTATAATATAAACATAAATTTTATGCTGATGCAAGAATTAATTTTATTTAAAAAAGTAAACAAACATCAACACAATCATAGATAATAGCTATGAATCAAAGAATGATCACTGTGTTTTTAAAAATTTGCAAAATATAACATATAATTTTTAAGTATTTATGTTATTTTTAATTATGTCACAAAATTATTATAATAGGATATTGTGATTTAAGTAAAACAGTAGAATTGTAATGTAAGATAATTAGATGCTACAAATTTTAAAGTTAATAAAGAAATTTATTTGATTTTGATGTTTGTACACAAGAACTAAGCTTCTAAAGCATCAATTGTAAATTCCGAAAATTTACAATTGAAAAATTCTATCAACTTTAAATTCCGAAAGTCTTACAGTGATCATTATCAATAAATTCTATTACCAATTATCCAACTTGTACATACTCAAACTCAGATTCGGTAATTATAAACTATTTTACCAAATTTTATTATTTAAAATATTAAAAATAGATGATTTTGTATCAGGACTAGAAAAAATATTTTCAAAAATAATTATTTGTGTTTTTGAATTTTCAAAATTACCACGTTAAATCACAAAATAAATCTACTTCTAAACATGATTTAAAGTTCTCAATTTAGAATAATTTATAAAAATAATTTTCTTAGTACCAAATAATTGCAATAATGGCAGTTGGTTAAATGATTATGTATATCTATTGAATATAAATGAATAGATATCTTCAATATTTTTTATTCTATAAAACTCAATGTTTTAAATAACTCAATAATATATTAAAATTTCTATAGTACATTTAAATTAAGTTTTTTACTAATTCAAAGTCTATTTTTTTAAATTAAAATATGCCTTTAAAAATAAAATGAAAATTTAGATATTTTTATTTACATCTAATTATTTTATTCGTATACATGTGAAAATATATATTAAAAAAAACTTTCACGTATTTAACAATCACATTTGTTTATTACAAACCAAATGACTCTTGTCAATGTATCTGTTTGCAACTTTACATGGTTAATTTAATTTTTCATCCTAAAAGAACATTTTCATGCCCTAATGCCCTAATCCCTTCAGACAGAAGAGGAACAGACAAAATAAAAGAGAATTTAGTGGGGCATCAAAAAATGAGAGCACAATCCGAACAAGTAGACGTAAAAAGAAACCGTGGGGATCGAGAAGAAGGGAAGGAACCCAACAAGAGAAACAGAGAAAGAAAGGAAGAAAGATGAGAGACGAAGAAAGCCCAGGAGCTGCAGAAGAAAGAGGAGGATGAGTTCATCACGTCGTTCACGTTTCAGCAAAACCCAGTAAGTGGACAAGAAGGCCAAACAAACAAAGATGGTGAGCACTGGATGAGGCAAATGCTAGAACAAAGACTGCGCCGCATCCACAAAAATTGCACAAACAAGACAAGACAATACCTCAAGCCAGACAGACAGACGGACAGACAGACTCTAACAGCACCTTATTACCTTATTTATTACAAACAAACCTAGCTCGAGTTCCCTGTTCCACTGCTCCGACATCTGCCTTTTACTTTTCCCGTTAACTTTACCCACCTCCGCAGAGAGAATATGTGCAAGGAGGAGCCTTCTGCCGGAGCTCTCCCTCCGCTGGTCTCTCACTCTCATTTTGCTGCTGCTGCTGCAATAGTGAGTGTCGTTGTGGGTTGTGGGTTGTGCCGGTAGCTAGCATCAGGGCTTCTTCCACTCCGGGACATTCATTGTGTTGCTGCCACACCCGCGTGCGTCGTCATCAGGAATCGTGACTGACTGACTGTTTTCAACAGGTTTGCGGTGTCTGGAATTTCGGGCTTTCTTCTGCGCTATACCTGGAGCGTGGAGACGGTGCTCGACTTGAGGGAAAAAAAGGGTTTTCGAGTGGGTAGGTGATTGCGATTTAGGTGGAAGGTGTCACCATGCCGAGGTTAGTCTTCTCGAGTCTTGTAAGGCCGGTCTTCTGGTGCACCTATCTCAGTTTCAAGGATACCTATTTTGCATATTTATTTATTTATTTATTTATTTTCCTTTTGTTCGTGGATAGACGACCTAACGTGCTATTCGAAGTGGGTTTTAACTTTTGAAGTCCATCAGCGATTGATAGTTGCATGTCGCAAATCAAAATATAAATTTAGGTTTTAATGATCTTAATCATTTATCCTTCATCGGAGCCTGTTAGTTCTTGAGAAAGTGTTACATTCAGGGTTCTGTAAATCTCTGCTTTGAGTGTCTTTACTTTGATTATGGTAGTGTGTTTGTATAGAAAATCGTCCACGGAAGTAAACGGGGACTAATCCGCTGTCTTTCCTCTCTCATTGGCTTCGGGAACATCTTCAACGAGTTGACGCGGGAAGACACTGTTTCTTGATTTTGTGCAGGTACTACTGTGACTACTGCGACACGCATCTAACTCATGACTCTGTGAGTCTCCTCAAACCTTGTGAAAATGTATCAGATAGTAGCATTTTTTAGTCCAAATCACGTTTGCGATTAATTATTTTAGCAGTAAACTTTTAATCAGATGACGCCGTGCTGATTCATCTGTGCTTTGCAATAATGTACTTTATATGTTAAAGTTGTCTATACCTTGCCAAATCCTTGGCCTTGAACGAAAAGTATTTTTAGACTACTATGCAGGAATGTGTTTTATAATTCGAAGTAGCAGTTAGGCATCCACCTATGTTCAGGAGGTAGTAAACCAAGGTTTGTTGCTGGCCTTTCTGACTAAAAATCTCGTCAGTAAACCGCTGCTCGGCATTAACCATACTTGTAGGGGTGTCTTATAAAAATCGATATTACTACTTTTCAGAAGTTCTTTATTTTTTGTTCTCTGGCAAAATAAATAAATAAATAAATCTCTATATCATTTTTCTGAAATAAACGATTTACAGTATGTTCTTCAAAAATATTAATTTTGATGTTTTCAATATTGTCTTTCAAATACAATAGTTCGAGTTCTAGTTCTCAGAGACTCTTCCTGAATGTTGTGATAATCTATGAACATGCATTCATGCTGAGAATGAGTGTTTTTATGGATGTGGCATGTGTACGCAAATGTAGCCTTCGGTGAGAAAACAACATTGTGCAGGATACAAGCACAAGGTGAGATGATTTCTCCCTTTTTAGCGCAAGTTATACGTATGCGGCTGTACTAAGCTGTCTAGCTCTGAATATGTTTTCATAATAGTAGTACCTTACTATGGGCCATTGCTGCTTGTAGTCGGACACACTGGTTGCAGTAGCCTAGCATGGTCAATCATGTTAATGTTTTCATTTATATTTCAGGCAAATGTGCGGCAATACTACCAGCAATTCGAGGAGCAACAGACACAAAGTCTAATTGATCAAAAAGTGAAAGAACATTTAGGGCAGACAGCAGCTGCATTAGCACAACAACAAGTTGGTGGAGCTGTTTATTCACATTTGGCAACTCTAGGAGGCGGTTACAAGCCAATGGCTGCCCCAGGTCTTTTACGACCTCCCGTGTTGGCAGCTGTACGGCCTCCTGTTCTGCCCCCTCCATCTGGACCTTCTTCAGGTATAATTGACCAGCTGTCTTCATACTAAACATGTGGTGTGTCGTGGTTATTAGACGTTTTCAAGAAGTGAAGTAGACACTTCTGTATCCCGACCACATTTTGTTGCATGTGAAGTCTTACCAAAGGCTGCTACACATCGACCATGGGCCTTTTGTGAGTGGTTTTTTTTTTTTTTTTTTTTTTTTTTTTTTTTTTTTCTCGTCGTATACTGAAGAAGCCTATTTGAAATGCTGGGTAACTCTCCATGTATAGTACATGACTGTATGCTCTATGACAACTGTTCATATAATTTTCTTAATTATGTGCATATCAGGCTATGGAAGTGGAGCATTACCTTCGTACAGACCTCCAGTGGTTCCACCCCCTGGTGGTAGCTCCAATCAGTATTATAATAATAATGGCCCCTCACAGTACTCAACCAGCAATGGTGCTCCACAGGTTAATGCAATCCTCTTCTCGCTTTCCGCCACTCTAAGCTAATTTAAGATTCATAAATCAGTCAAACTGGCCAGTCTTTTCGTTTCTTTTCCTTCCTTTTCTTCCCATTCCTTTTCTTTTTGGTGGACTTAATGCTTAAAAAGCGGTTAGCTGCAGTAGAAAATTGGCTGAAGCATTCTCCTGGACTTGGTTTGGCTCTTGTCTGTCAAGTTGGATGGAGCGGACTATAGATAGAGTTAAATACTGTGTTCGATATCACGCATCTGTTAACTCATTTACTTTCTTGTCACATATACTTTCTTCTCTGGCTTTTTCTTTCATTTTGAACCTTTTGTGGTCATAGAATAGGTGATTTATGGCAACTATTCGTGACTGAAAAACTGAAAGATATTTTTCAAAGTGATCCATAAAATATCCGTTTTTTTAAAATTAATTAATTATTTTTATTTATTATTTCTACTTCTTATTGTATTGTATTTCAGAATTCTATGTCTCTTTCATGTTCCCTTTATAGTCAATGTCTCAACCTTCAATATGGCTGCAGTACTCGGTGAACAACAGCTTGGTGCCACAGTCTTACTCTTCAAGTAGCTCGGGTGCTCAGTCTCAGTATATGTCGAGTGCCAATGGAGGGCAGGCTCAGTATCAAACAAGCAGTGGAGGTACCCAGCAGCAGCAGTATTCTAATGGACCAACCAGACCTCCAATTTCATCGACATACAATCAGGGGCCCATGTATCAAAGGTAGAATGGTGTAAGTGAGGTGAGAACCCTCAGTGTAGAATTGGACTGTTATGGTCTAATTAGTAGACATGCATTTGCCTTGGGACTACTTGGGTCAAATGTGCTCAAAATCACATGCAGCGAATGGCATTCCACGATCTTTCTTCAGTGACGATGAGTTCAAGGCGTTCCTGGCGGGAAGATGTGGTGCAGGTAGTGTTGTCTGGTAAAAATGTACTTGCTAAGTTATAGTCAGGTTAATAGTTTTCCTGATGGGCTGACAAACGTTTCATCTTCTTCAAGTCTTAATTGCGTTATGCGGATGTGTTTGTAAGTGATGCCACATTATCGGGTATTGAGTTATTCCTACCAGGAAGGAAAGTTTGTGGTAATCATACTACGTTATAACTCTTGTAGATAGTTTAGTTGAATGTCTGTCTAACTGGAAAGGTGTGGTCGAGGACAATGGTAACAGATTCGGCACGGAGGTATCTTCGCTTGGTTTCTGTTGAACTTATTTCTGATACTAGCATCTTCATATTTCATTTGAGTGTGTCTAGCTCGTTTCAAATTACTTCATGGTATCTGAATCATATACTGCGTCATCAAGGCGCCTTGTGAAGGTTTGTTCACTTTGTGATTATTGAATTTCGTTTGTAAGGTAAGCAAGGATGTCTTGTGTACCTCGTAAGTTTTAGACCGTTCTAAGTTTATTCTCTGCTAACTTTCACCTCATTACAATTATAACTTTCTCTTGTTCTAGTTTGCCCTTCATGGGAAAAATACCACTTACAGTTGGTGATTAAAATTGCATCCGTTTCAGTTCTTTCTGGATTTTGTATTTTCGCGAAATTTCACAGGTGGTGGTTCAGATTCCTAGCCGGTACAGTTGTTCCACTATCCTCTTCCCCTTTAGATGCAGTTTATCTTCTGAAATATGGCTGTTTTTTCTGGGATTGTGTAAAATGTGTTAAAGATAATCTTGTATGTCGAGCAAGAAGGGTCTACCGGCTCGGTATCAATTAAGCCCTGGAGGTTCTCTGCAGCCGTTATTCCGTTGAACCATACGGTGTCTACTCCATCAACATACAACCAAGGACTTGCTTGTTAAAAGAAGACTGGTGTAAGCAGGATGAGAACTTAGTCCTGAAAATTGTGTCGATTGAAAAGGAAAGAACGAAAGTTGGAGTTCGAAGTCGCTAGACTTAACGATTATCCTAGAATATAGGTCTCAGCATGTGTGAATAATCTCTTTTGTAGCTTCCACATCTGTTGACCAATTTGTGACTTCCACAGTTATCTGGTGACTACTTCCTCGCCTGTGAATTTCTTTACATAAGTTCAATGGTCCACACACAGTGAATTCACTTATCGATACATGTTCAATTAAAATGATTGGAACATTACACTCACGTCGGACATTGTACAGAATGATAAACAATTAATGTAGACTTACAGTTGGAACTGCTCTGTTCAGAGCTGTACCCACAGTTAACAGCATAGAAATTTTCCAGTATCCAAGACTGTACAAGCGCCAATTTCCGAACCAACAATGTATGGTGAAATTGTGTAATCATGCCGTCAATTGCCACAAAGTCCTAAACCATACAATCCAATCTGTTTGTAATGCTATTTTGGAACAAAGGACCCTTCTCCCTCATTTGATACGTACATAAAATACTATCACTAAGAATTACTCTAGAAAAGCCAACCCAAAAACACTCGTGATATGAACAAATAATAAAACTAGATAAACGACGATTATCTATGCTACAAAACCATTGTATTCAGATATCTCTAGTATAACCAACTTGATTTAGATAATATGGAAGTTCTAGAGTTCTCATCCAGTCTATTCAAAATCCAAAAGTGCAAAAATGCAAAATATCACATATGTATAACAACGAAAATGAGGACGTCGAATCTCTTAGATTCACAGCATCTTCGGTCACTTTCGATGCATCATCGCCTAAGACGTCTAGGTCAAAAGGGGTTGTTCATGTACAAGTCCTTTCCTCTAAGAGTCGTGGAAGTGTTCCAAATCGGGGTGACCCCCAGGCGGTCTTCTTGGATTCCTGCAGAACCGATATAAATGCAAACGATTGTGTCCAATTATCTGAACTGGTTAATGATTGAAAATAAGGATTGTCGAGATCGACAAATAATTCCTTCACTTCTACACCGCAAAACCAGATATCATGTTTTTCACATGGATGCATATATCGTATGAAGCAACAAATATCCTCCCGAACAAAACCTACCAACTACTACACGGAGTATTCACACCATATAGGCCAGTTTGAGATAAATTTTGAGTTAAAATCTCCAACCTATCTTCAGGGCGAGCTATTGCAAACATTGCATGGTACAGAATAATTTAGACAACATCGCCCGTATTTTGATCAAGTGAATATTTCCAACTAGTAGCTAGTCACCGGACTCCAACATTGGGGAGGTGTCACTTGTTTCAAACCTCTAAAGAAACTCATGCACATGAAGATATAGAAAATTATACATTACCTGGTAAAGCGGTTTGGTTCAAACCCTGGAACTCCTGGAGGTCCATAAGGATCAAACCTGGCACCCGGTGGCACTCTGCGAAGCAGAAATTTCGTACAGATTCAGAATCAGTTCATTGTGCTGTTCAATTCGGCTTACTTTGATAAGCAGACACAATCACAGATAATTCTCCACAGAAAAGTTAGACAGTAGGATTAAATAGAGATGTATATGTAAAGCCCACTGTGATAATACTTATTGCTTGAACACAAATTAATGACTTCAGGTTGCCTCAAACCATTTGCTAAAGTAGTCGAATGTTAACAACTCTCACATCTAATCAGGGCAACCTGATATCTTTTCAGTGACGATGACCAATTAAAGTAGCGAGCCAAACGTTGCTTTAGATTCATTTCGTTTTGAGGATCATGCAGTACTGCTGGCTAACTATGCTGAACGTTAAATCTAAATATGTTCTGACCAAAGATAAATTGACTTCAGTGTAATCAGATACTGATTATGTATACAAATGTATGAAAATATTTTAAGAGGCCATAAAAGGCAAGAAATGATACGTACGAAAAATCACCACCAAAACCAGGTTGCCCTGGTCGAGGTACTCCCACTGGACCCCATCGCGGGTCATTCGGGCCTGCACAGAGGAACGGCCAGAACCTTATTAGATCATGATCCGTTGGTTGATAGTCATAAGGTCCAACTTAACTTTGTACAAGAAAATAACACAAAATAATATTCTGTTGAGGTTAGAAACACATACCAACTAGCATTCCGGGCCCTCCAAAAGGACTCCCGCTGCAATAACCGAGACAATGTTAAAGCGACGGTTAAGATAACTGCAATAAACATACGACCTAAAAGTGAGGTGGATAGTTCAGATATAATG
The DNA here is from genome assembly GCF_059467195.1 of Physcomitrium patens. Taxonomy (NCBI): domain Eukaryota; kingdom Viridiplantae; phylum Streptophyta; class Bryopsida; order Funariales; family Funariaceae; genus Physcomitrium; species Physcomitrium patens. Next base: position 17,569,977 of record NC_143421.1, read on the forward strand.
TGCCTAGAGGACACTGAAAACTGCACATAATAAGATTGTGACTGAAAACAACAGACAATATTCGAAACACATTAATCAAGTTGCTATCCTTAACTGCATTGCACCATCAAAACTTCCTTTATACATAGATATAAATAACAAACTCTAGAGGGTTTCTTCGACATAAAAAGTCATTTTTTGGGATGTTGTGCTGTGATATGGAAAAACGTGCATGGTACTAGAAAGGTCCCGCGAAACAAGTTCGCTTACCAAATTTTTGTGTGCATATATTCGCGCGCATGCACAGAAATCCAACTCAGTTTTATAAGAATTTGAAAACTCAGCAGAAGATAAATCAAGAGAGAATCTCACCCGGGAACGAAGATCCCAGCTCCAGGAGATGGGTAAAGATCGCCCCCATCAAATCCAGGTACTTGAGGATACGAAAACCTGCTTTACAACGTGAAAGTACATCTCAAAAGATCCAAATAATGTTTATTGTTTCTTTTGCAAACTTAATAAATACAATAAAAATACCTCTAATAGTTTTCAACCATGACTAAAAGCTAACAGGACGCATTTATTATGTAAACAAGCTGATTTAAATACCTGTGATCACCAGGTCGCTGCCGGTCATCCCTGAGTGAAGTACTCATTTCGGATGACCGTCTATCTCCTGTGGTTGAGTCTGCGCTAACCCTGCCTTCAAAAGGATTTCATATTGATTAACAAGTGCAAACACAACCAGAACTTGAAACACTTTTCGTAAAACGACAACAGGTGTACAAGAATACCACAGTATCACGATAAGGCATACTTGACATGCTAATGCAAAGAAAATCACCTACGAAACAATGTCCACCACTCTCAGTATAGATAATATGCTAAATTTAGTGCGTGAAGTGGTAAAGGGCGGAAACTAACATTCTTGTAGATGTACTCTCTTTCTTGGGAGAAAGTTTACTCGAAATGGACAAGTTAACAAGATTCACCAAGCCTTCAAGGTTTGTGTACTGCTGGTTATAACTGCCTGCTGCATCTCCATCAGCTGCATAGAGGGTTGTCCTGCGATTAAATCGGAAGCACTTGAATTAGAGAGAACGAGCAAATTATAGCTTACCATAAAAATAATAATAACAGAACTGAAAGATGACTAAGGCGAAAGAGACTTCTGAGAGCCACTTGGATAGAGAAGATTGCAGTAGAAGCTACAAACGTGGGGGGTATATCAACGTTCAAATGTTGTTCACTCAGGTGGCTGGACAAGGAGAAGACAAAAATACGAAATTGGCAAGAATCTGTAGAGTTGAATAGCAGAAGGAAAAAAAAAAAAACAAAACAAAACAAAACAAAACAAGACAAAAACGAAAAAAAAAGACGGAACAAAAAACAAAGAGAAGAGGAGGAGGCCAATTGCTAACTTGATCTCGGCATGCACGGGAGTATCCAATCCCGATGACACTGCATCAACCATGAGAAATTCGCCCATAGCAATGCAATTGACGGTAATTGAAGGCAAGAGATCGGGTTGGCCACTTCCAGAATAACGAAATGAATAGGCACCAGGCATCTCATCCCAGCCGTCAATTCCAACCTCGGGCTCGTCCTGCAGGGCGGACAATGGAGCGGAGGAGGGATTAGCCTTGGTGCCGGTGGCAACGAGGGAATAGCCATTGGCTAAGAAAGTGGCGTGCAGGGCAAAAGCAGCGCGATCCAAAGCAGATCGAAGAGTGGGACGCGAGGCGCGAATAACGCCCAAGACGGCCCCAGTCGTAGACATGGTAGACAGACAAAACAGAGGAGAAGAGAAGAGCAGAGTGAGAGGGGCAGAGGAGCTGTGTGCTGTGTTGAGAGGAGGAGCGAGAGCAGGAGGCAGAAGCCAGAAATAGAAGATGAAGATGATGAAGAAGAAGACGGACACCGGGACGGAGAAGCCAGTTGAGGGAGGGTTGAGGAGTGGACGCTGGGGTTGGGATTGAGGCCATCAAACCCACAACATCCTCCCTCCCTCCCTCCCTTCCTTCCTCCCTCCCTCCCTTCCTTCCTCCCTCCTCTTCTTCCCTGCCAAAGCACAGCACAGCAGCGTGTCACACAGACAGATAAGCGAAATGCCCCACCCCTGCTGGTGCTCCACGATGGACAGAGTTTTTAACAGATGTTTATCATCCATCCATGAGGACGTAAGCTTGCTATTTTCACCACTCCAACAATGCACCTCAACACCCACAGCCAGCCGGAGACGGGTGGGCGCGGGAATGCGAGTGCATTTTCATCTTATGGATGGATGTGTATATGCGTGGATGGATGTTGATTCAGGCGACGAATTGGGAAGAGGCTCTGCTACTCGTGCGCAATGGTTGGGAGGGGGGTTTTACAGTTTTTTAGCATATCTCTACACCTGTTTTCAATAACTTTTGAGAGAATTACGAATTGTGATGTGATCTTCACCTGTTATTAGAGAAGAAGAAAGTAAAAATATTACATGAGTGTTATTTACAATGTATGATTGCACAATCAGAATCAATAAATATCTGTTTTGAAAAGTTTATCATTCTTATTCATGTGATTATTGATATTATTTACAGAAGGAGATTTCAGAATCATACGTGAAGAAACTATTCCCACAAACTGCAAGTCTGATCCATCATGTACAAGTTCATTTAACTAAGTGTTTTCACAAATGCAGTTGTTTTTATCATCTGACTGCTTAATAGGTTATTATTAGAATGGTAAACCATTAGAAAAATACAGTCTTAGATGGATAGATATATGTTTAAATATCTGCAGGTTTTCATTTGTATCATGACTTATTTTACAGTTCAATGAGCAGGAATGATTTAATTACAGTACTTGAAGGATGGTTGAAGTATGATTTGGAATTTGGTACCAAACTGGATACACAAACATACTGCATTGGTGCACTTATTCTAAAGAACTGATTCTTTGAATAAAATGTTTTTGAGATACAAGCTAAATCAGTGTATATGACATTTATAACAAGTACAAATTTTTGATAAACTATTAACCAGTTGTATATTATTGTATAAATAAATCACTGTAATATTTAATATTTTTGAACTAGATAAAATATATATAATATTTAATATTATATATGTATATATATATATATATATATATCTATATATTCTATGGCCTTTTAGGTATTATTATTAAAGTAACAATATTTTATTCTTATTTTGATGCAAATGTAGAGTTGGGAATATATTTTAAAACTACAATGTGAGATCTTGACGCCTTTTGTTGCTACAAAAGTTTTTATACTTAAGACATGTTTCAACTAACTCGTTTTAAAATAATTAAGTGTCTATTTGAAATAAAAGTATCGCAATAAATTAGAACTTAGCAAGTAAAGTCATATTCTACCGTCTAAGTGGTGTAAATGAATAATATAAGAAATTCTATAAGTATTTTTGGATGTTTCTTTAGTCACTTTGATAATTAAAAGCTGATTGCTATGAACATTATGTCAATGTTAAAAGAGTAACATAAAGTGTAAAATATAAACAAAGAAATTTTACTTAAAAGTGACATCACTATTGTAAAAAAGACAAGGTAGAAATGTGGTTTAAGGTGATTGCATTAAAAATATACAATTCTGGTTTTAAAATCATATGTTAAAGCAAGTTATTGACATAGAATAAAATATAATATAATAATTTAATATTTTATATATTTAAAATTTATATAAAAATAATTATAATATTACATTATTATATAAAAATAATAATGTAATATTATATATATTTAAAATTATAATTAAATATAATTAAATAAAAACAGCTATGCATATATATATATATATATATATATATATATATATCAAATGGTTCTTTACAAATGTCAATCAAAAAAATCCTAAAATTCCAAAGTAAAGAAATATATCTTAAAAACTTTTACATTTTATTATAGTTGTCTTATATTGTAATATATAATATAATATAATATAATATATATATTATATTAATATATAATATAATATAATATTAATATATAATATAATATAATATATATATTATATTAATATATAATATAATATAATATTAATATATAATATAATATAATATATATATTATATTAATATATAATATAATATAAAATATAAAATATATTAATTTTATTATATTTCTAAAATAAATATACCTTTATAGTTGTAAAACATATTTTTATTTTTATTTTTTCTATTACAAACTATCTTTTTTAATAATCATCCAAAAATAATCAATAATCTTTAAGAATAATCAATATAATTATTTAAAACTATATATTTTTCAAGATTATGCAAAAATAAATAAAATAACTTTGATAATTTTTTTATCTTTCTTAAATTAATATATTTTTAAACTTTTATATGATATAATTATTTTTGATTAAAAAAATTCACAATAAACTTATTTATTATTTTAATTATATATATATATATATACATATTTATAGCAAATTAAATTAAAATCGTAAAAAATAATATATGTATACATATTCCATATGAATTGTAGCACCTTAGATGTAGGTAGAAGGATAAATCTAAGGTTTCATGGCTTCTCTAGGATATCCTTATACACTCCTTTTAAGCCTCAATGAGGCTCAAATTATTTATTTTTTAATTTAGTTATTTTTGAGGTAAAACATATTCACTTAATAATTAATTATTTGTTTTGTATCTTTAAACCTCCATAACATAATCATAATAACTTACATTTGTATATTTTTCCATGTAATTGGAAAGATAAAAAATAATAATTTTTTTTTATTAGATAAATACCTAATAAATAAACCATAATTAGTTTTATAGTGAATAATTGCTTTATTGCAATTCTATTATTTTTTTTGTTTTGTTTTGTCTTTTTGTCTTTTTTTTTTTTTTTTTTCTTATTTTTTTTCTTTAACTTCAAACTATGAATTATAAGTAATTTTTAGTTAATGCTACCTTGTAATTTAGATTGAGTGATAAAATTTATTCTCACAAAGAATACAATATTAAAGACGTCAATCATTACAAAAAAAAAAAAAAAAAAAAAAAAAAAAAAAAAAAAAACTCAATGCATTCTTATGCCATTAGAAAAAAATAGATATTTATTTAAAGAAAGTATAATATTAAGATTAGAATGGCTATTGCCAAAGACCATAAGACTAAAGACTTCATAATCAAGACTAAGAACAATAAAGGTGTTGAAAAGAGTAAGAAAGGCCTCTCTCGTGCCTCCATATGTACTACCTTTCTATCATTTAGCCTTGTTTTTCTATTATATCTTTTTACTAGGCTCTTTAATAATAACATCCATATTTATTTTATTTTTTACCATAAAGTCATATTATCACACGATATCCACCTCTTTTAAATCTTTGCATCCTTTGGTATATGCCAAATAATCCAAAACTTGTTTGATTCATATTATATTCTCTATACCTTCATTCAAATCTTTTTATATTATTTTTGGTATCTAAGTCAAAATCACCTTCTTAACATAGAAGTTTTATTTCTTCTACAAGGTTTAATAAGTCTTTATGAACTAAGAACAAGTATCTTATTTTCCATAATTTACTTGTCATACTAATTAAATCAATAATCTATTATAAATAAATAGCTAAAAAATATGCTTAATATAAGTCATCTTGATATCATATATTAAAATATATTTGATAAGTTTATTACAATTTTATCATGGAAATGAATATTTATTCTAATAATTAACTATATGACGAAATAGAAATAAGTAAACATAGATTAATTTCATAATAACTTTTAGAAAAATTTTCTAGAAGCTTTATAGATGCAGTTTTGACTTTACATGTGTTTGTAATTGATTGGTAGGTTAAAATCTTGGTCAATAAGTTGACCACATACCACACATGTTGGTAGCTTGTAGAACAAGCTAATTATGTAGCACACATATAGAAAATTTCCTTTGCAAGTCAAGTCAACACATGTTGAAAGTCCTATACGACATTGTTACATAACTTTTAGTTAGAGAGTATATATAGAGCCAAGAGTGAAGCCTTCTTCACTCTTCTTAATGCCCTATAAGTTTTTAGTCTTATTTCAAGACTTTTTAGTACTTTGTCTTTATTAATAGCTATTTTAATTTAATATATTACTATCTTTGAATAAATTTTTAATCTTTTTAAGTGACACAAAAGTCAATTGAATTTTCTTTTATTAAGATTCATGTCTTTGATATTTTGAAAAAAGTGCCAACTTCTTATTTTTGTTTTTTTTTAAAAAATGAATAAATTATTCTACTTCTATTATTATAATTTGAAGGTTGCAAATTATCCACTTTTAAACAAATAATTTAATTTTTTAACATTAATTTTTTTCTTAAAGAAAATGGATTATCTTTTTTTGTAGAAATTTTTATTTGATATTAAAGGTTGTAGTTTATCTTCTTCTAATTTAATTTTTAATATTTTTTAATTATCTATAGAAAAAAATTTTAGAACTCCAAAGTCTACACCAAAAAGTTATGCAGTTGAAAGAAGTAAGTAGATCAACTTTACAACTAAATTTAAAAAGTTTTGCTTCTACAAGCACAAGGGAGATAAAGATTAATATGCAAGAGAAGTTTGATGGAACAAAATCAAAATTTTGAAGATTTCTATGACAGATTAAGTTTTTTTTAAAGTTTACATCTTTTCAAATATTATGATGGATTTACACAAGTTGGATTCATAGGTGCACTTCTATTAAGAAGTGCTCTCTTTTTATTTGCATCTTTGACAAAAAAATGTTTACAACTATTCTATAATTTAAATTCATTCTTGGAAGTATATATGGCTATATTTGGAAGAAATGATCAAAAAAAGATAGTAGAGACCAAGCTCATATCACTATAATAAGGATTATGCTCAATCACTATATATATTGTTGAACTCAAAATCTTACTTTTGATGTGGATTAAGATAGCAAAGCCTATATCAATCAAATTTGATATGGATTAAAAAATAATATCAAAAATTAATTATTGATAATGTCAAGAATAGATTCACTGGAGCAATTTATTGTTCAAGCCATTGGATATGACAATTGATTCTTTGAAAGATATCAAAAATAAAGATTTGATTGAAGAAGTACAAGTCAAGCCATAACAACATCTTTTAAGTTTTTGAAAGTTTATTTGTCCAAATTAGAGATATGTAAATTGATACAATATATTTTAAAATTCTTATTTAGTAAGAAAATATTTATTTTTGTCAAGAAGATTTGTGCCTATATTATAGATAATCTAAGAATAATGCTTAATATTATCCTAAGTAGCAACACAATCACAAAATGAGCAACATGGTTTTCAAAGAAGACAACATGTTAAAAAATAAATTTTTCTAGCTAAAATAGAAACTTTGTAATTAAAATCTTCTATAATACCTAATAAAGGTCTTATTCTCTCTTCAGATTCTTCACGTTGTTTCACAATAGAAGTTTATTTAGGATTGAAAAATCACAAAGTCTTAGCCTTGTTAGATTCAAGAGCTTTAGCTTATTATATAAGTAAAGACTTTGTTAAAATAAGAAATATCATTAGTTAATAAAAATAAAATTATACATATAGAAGTCATAGATGATCATTTATTATCTTCTATATATATTATTTATGATATTATGTTTTTAGATGTAGCAATTAAAGATCATAATAGCATAATAATATTTAACATAATAAGATTTTCTTCCAATCTAGTTATTTTAGGATTATTATGGTTAAAAAAGTATAATCTTCAAATAGATTGGATTTCTTGTATCCTTAATTTTTCTTATAGTTTGATCTAAAATTTTATTAGTCAAATAAAAATATATAAGTCTAGTACATCCAAATCCTTACTAATAGATAGAAAGGCTTGTTTATATGTAGCAAAAGAAGGGTCATTTTTTGTTAAATATGACATATCTATTTTTAATAGTAGAAAGACCTCAAGTAGTATATTTAGTAGGTATCAAGATTTTCAAGATTTTTTTTAAATATATATATATATATATATATATATATATATATATATATATATATATATAGTATTGATCCTATGATTATTCAATTGATTTACAAGAAAGAGCTCAACTACCATTTGGATCAATCTACAACTTATTGGAAAATGAATTTGCTATATTAAAAGATATATTGACAAGAACTTGGCTAAGAACTTCATACACCATTCAAAATCTCTAATTAGAGCTCCTATCATATTTGTGAAGAAAAAAGATGGATCTCTATAGATGTACATAGACTATGAAGGACTTATTAAGATCACCATCAAGAATAGGTATCTCCTACTTCTAAATTTAAGACTTCTTGACCAATGCAATCAAGAAAAGATCTACACAAAAATAGATCTACAATGAGCATATAATCTCACCTGCATCGAAAAAAGATATGAATAAAAGATTATTTTTTGAACTAAGTATAGACATTTCAAATATAATGTCATACCTTTTAGACTCATGAACATACCAGTTGCTTCTTAATATCTCATGAATGATATTTTTTGTAAATTTCTTAATAAATTTCTTATTTTTTATTTAGACAATATTCTAATATATTCTAAAAATACACAAGAACATAAACTTTATATTCATGTTGTATAAAAAAAATTTAAAGATGTATGATTATATGCCAAAATAAAAAAGTGTATATTTTATACTACTTAAGTTGATTTCTTAGGTTACATCATTTCTCCTCAAAGTCACTCCAAGTGTCTAAATTATCTCTATGCAAATCCTTCATTTTTTTTTTTTAATTTTAAGAATGCATGCCAGTTGAAAACTAGGGATATGGCAATACTCGAAGACTTGATATACTTCCATTTCTTTAATATATGCTTGAAGAAACTTAGTGATGTTCTTCCCATCAAACCTCTCATACTTATTGACCATGCTTTGCAATGCTTTAGTCACCCTCTTTTTACTTCATTGTACATTTTATTATCTCTCAACAAACATATCCAAAGTTAAAAGCAAATCATTAGCACTTGTTCTTCTAGTGCTACTTGTACTAGTCCCTCCAAAATCATCCATCATCTTCAAATATCAAAAATCTCTCACTTCTTCACTTTTAATTCTTGAATTCCTTCCCAGGGACCATAAATAATCCAAAATAAAGTAAATTAGAAAATTAAATAATTAGGCATATATAGGAAGAAATTAAGAGTAGATTTTAGCAAAATTTATTTTAAGAAGTTAAGAATTGATACTCAAAGAGGACTAATTGTCAATCTTGGTTGAAATTAGACCTTGAGGTATAAAATCACATATCAATGGCAACTTCGGAGTTCTTTGGTAGATTGAAGAGTAGAATTTTATATTAGATTTGAAGAAAAAAATTTGGTCATGGGTTTCTTGAATTTTGTAGTATGTGTAGGGATAAATTTTGGACTAGGTACATTATATCAACCATACTAGGTGGACAAGGTCAAGAACACCAAAATTTTAATGCCACAAAATTAATAAAGGCAACAAGGTAAGATGGCTTGGATTTGAGTTAATGGAGGTGAACTCATTTGGAACATGGAGGTTGCTTGGGAGAAAGTTTGTATTCACTAGAAATGTTAGAATTATTGGATTGGATAGTTATTTGAATTAAGATTGCATGGAATATCAAATTATCATTTAGTTTTATAGCATGAATTAGAAATTCTAAAGAAAGAAAGAAAGAAAGAGGGTTGCAATGTCATATTGTGGTTTAGCTACTATGTAAAAATAATACATATAAATATTTAATATATAATTTATTATACAATGTGGTAAGAGCCACATTATTAGATTTTATTTAGTTAAAAAATAGAGTTAGATTACTACTTTGAAGTAGTTAATTTAAAAGGACTTTTATTGAGATTGATTTTATGTTGATTTTAGTTTTTATATAATTAGAGTCATCTTTATTAGAAATTGGCGACTCTTAAAATCATATTTTATTTTTTTTATTTAGTATTTAGGACAGATATTATATAAATCTTATAAAAAAGACGATTAGAGATGGATTTTGATAGCAAAATGAGTAATTAGGACATGTGTATGGATTAATGGAGATGGATGATGAAAATCTCTATTATTATTGGCCAAAAGGCATACCCAATTGGCTCCAAAGAAGATGCCTAATGCCTTATTAGAGACCACGATTATTCTTTGGATGAAATTCAAATTTAAAAAGTTAGAATCAAAAAGTTTAAGATTTTGGCTATGGTTTTGATACAAATTTTGGATGTTTTGGAGTTTTTATGAGAAAAATATAGGTGCTCAATGTTAGGATGTGGGTTTTATATCTACTATCACGCTTTGGGATATAACTCATGCATTTGAAAAGCAATAAAGGATCGGCAATTAGGATTGAAAAAGAGCATTTTTTTTGCTACACTTTTTGCATACTGCTTGATAAATTCTAAGCTGAGATAAAGGAGTTATAGGAAGTTGAAGTTAACACTTGCAATCTAAGGGCAGTAAAAGACTTGATTTACTAGTGGTTATATTTTGAACCAAATCTTGAGAAATTTGACAAAATTTTGGCCAATTTTTTTGAAAATATGTGTTATCATGTTAATAAATTTATACTTAATTTTTGTGGCATTTGGAGTTTGGATTTTTGAGATATAGAGAAAATAGTGTTTGGATGCTTGTAAATTAGGATTTAAAGCACTTGCTAAGGTTTCTAAGATGCCAAATGCTCTTTAGTAGATTTATAATTTATTTTTTTTATAGTGAAGCTTAAGAATATACCCTATATTTTCTAGAAATTTGAAAAAAAAATTAAATGGTATGATTAAGATATATGAATTTTTAAAGTTTGGAAGAGAAAAAAAAATCTTTGTAGAAGAAAAATATTTTAAAAGGTTTTTGCTATAATTTGGATATTTTATGCAAAATAAAGGGATTTTTAGGAGCCAAGATAGTATGTATATATGTATATATTAGAGATAGAGATATAGAGCTATGAAAAATTATAATATAAAGATGGATATTTATAAGAGAATTATAGATTATCTGTAAGCTTATAAAAAATCAAACTTATCAGCAAATAACTAATTATGATTTGATATAACAAAGGATATATGAACATTTTTAAATCCTTTAGAAAGCCTTATATATAAAGCTTCTTAAATACAAAAGGATTTTATTATTAGAATATCTTTAGATACTATCATATTTCTTTGGCCTTTATAATAAGAAAACATCACTTATTGGAATTTGTCTAATAAATTAAAGCTAAATTCTCTACAACTAGGCATTTGGTGTATTCTTGTATAGAGAATTATACCACATGACAGTGGTGTGAAGAGGTTTTTTGGTCGTGGGGCATAGGAGTAGATCCAGATTAGTGGAGAAGGTTGCTGATCAAGAGAAAGAGGAAGTGTAGATTTTAAAGGAACTTGAGTTGGCTATAAGAAAGGCAACAATAATATTGCATTGAATTGGTGTTGACAATATTGTACTAAAATTATTTATAGTATATAAAAATTAAATAAAATATATAATATATTTATAAATATTGATGTATATTAGAGTAGTTAATAAGATAATTTAAAAAGAGTTGATATAAGAAAATTTCCTTGACTTTGAACAAAAATTATAAAATCAAACCAAATTCTATAAATAAAAAGCCTTATTTTTTTAGAACAAGCTCTAAGCTAGCTCTCCAATCCTAATTGCAAATTTTTAAATGCCTCCCTATTTTGCTCTAGGCAATTGTTTTAGTAGTTAGAGGTCTGATTTTGACCATGTCTCACAAATGGTCGATCCATGAGTATCAATCTAACCTATCCTAGGGATTTTTTAGCCCAATCCTATCTTTAACTTAACCTTAGTATCAACTATGCTAATTATTTATCTCTTTTAATCTAACCTTATGAATTTATAATCTTTCAAAGGTAATAAATGAGTTTCTACAGCCTAGAAGGTAAAATTACTAACCAATCTTTAACCTACTAACTATTAAGGCAAGATAATAAACTAAAAGATTTTTATAAAAGCCATGTTTAAATATCTTAAATTTTTATTGAACCAAGATAATTAGATATTAATTAAAATTTTATTTTTGATTATATTTTTACAATATAGTCATATTACAATATGACAATGGATCTTATTTGTATAGTTGTTTTAGAAGAGACAACAAAGTGAAGGCATTCCTATAGGAAGAGATTTAAGCAGTGGTGTTGTAGGGACATTGTCGTAATACATAAAATCTTACTCAAGAATATATTAGACACCTTGCAGTGAAAGGTAGAACAAAAATTACAACAACAAAATTCCAACTCTAATAGAAGACTAAATAAATTCTAATTAAAATATAATAATATTAAGCAAGCTTTAATCAAATTTAAAAGAGAATTAAAGAAATTATAAATGAAACAATAAGAAATCTTAAAAGAGTTCAAAAGAAATCAACAATAAACTTTAAAAGAATCTTTAAGAAATTCTAAAAAAATCTTAAAATAATCACAAATATATCTTAAATAAATCTCAACTAAATCCTAATTTAATCATAGTTAAAATCCTAATAGACTTGAATCAAATCCTAGGCAAAATCCTAACTACACTCTAAATCGTAAATCAAGCCCTAGACAAATCCTAAACTCTAAACCAAATCCTAATAAAACCCTAGACAAATCTCAAACTCTAATTAAATCCTAAATTCTAAATCAAATTCTAACCAAACCTTAGATCCTAAATCAAACCCTAAACCAAATCCTAACCAAATTCTAAATCCTAAATAAATCCTAATCAAATCCTAAACTCTAAACCAAATCCTAACAAAATCCTAAACCCTAAATCCTAAATCAAATCATAAACCCTAAATCCTAATCAAGTACTAAATCCTAAACCAAATCCTAACCAAATCTTAATCCTAAACCAAACCCTAACTAAATCCTAAACCCTAAACCAAATCCTGAGGTACTTTAAAACCTTGATATCTTTTGATTAAACTGTTGATCTTAATTAAAATTTTAGTCACCTCTCAATTTCTTAGTTACAAACAAGTACAACAAATTTTAACACAATCGCATTTACCAAATGAAAGAAAAACTCTAAAATCTATTCAGATGTTGGTCAGCCTAACAATAGTGAAATGTTTCAGATTACATCCATGAGATAACTTGTTGTGACGATCAAGTTAAAATATCATTATCACAGCTTACTTCCAATAATGCCTAATACAATGTAATAATGGTACATTACATTTCTACATAACTAACATTTGGCCATTATTAGTGTCAAGCCAGTAGTAGGGTTGCTCTGGGTTTGGTTGTTGGTACCAAAGTCTTCAACGCAGGTTCAAGTCAAATTCCCTACAGGTCATGTGTGACTGTTATGCTCTGTGGCGTTAATGTAATGACTTATTCCAAAGGTCCTCCAACCTCTGACTTGGTACACTCAACCATCTCCAGATCATATTCAACCGGCGGTAGCGCCACATATTTGGGCCAAATGTTATCGTAGCCATGGAATGTATCAATAGATTTAGCACAAATTGTGTACGGGTCCAAGTATGAATTACACAGCCGAACGGTTCACTGTGAGACACGAACAGGAGCAGCTTGAGAGTGCAGTACTCAATGTTTTTCAATCCCCGTTAAGTAATAAAGAACATAGCTGCTCCAGCACCACCAACCGAACCGAATATTCTAGGACCAGCAACCTTACAAAGCAGCTCCTTTGGCCTCAGGATTAGGGTATATACATTACAATGCAATATATGTACTTGGAAGATCGAGGCAGCGAATGCAAAAGATCAGGTTAAGGGCTTATCTTGATAACTATGTTGGTGACGATTAGATATCACTTCATGCACCACTTCAAAAGAAAGTAACAAGTTCTGGCCACGCCACTCTCCTCAAGGTCCGATTCAAGTAACATGCTCCCTCAAAGCACGCGGAGAACAATCATGCGTACAGCCTGACAACTGATACGATATACGGGTTTGCTGCAATATCTATACAATACATACAAACGGTAATACAACCATACGGAAGGGTGGACGAGGAGAGAGTGAAGTTAATGACAGACCGTACTGATAGGGCGTCCGCTCCTGCTCTGGAGTCGGGGGTGGCGGCTTCTGCGGATCTGGAGCGTGTGCACCCATCAAATGTGACTCCATTGCCGCTGACTGTTGTTTGCTTGCTTGCTACATGCTATGACTCACGCAGTTGTAGTGCGCTCTGACTTCTAAGTTTAGCTAGCACTCCCACTTTGCTCTGCTCACTCTTCTCTCCAACGTCTTGTTCCCTCCACCGCCGCCTTGCTTGTCTCCCTTGCTTCCTACAGTTCTCTCCTCTCCTCTCCTTTCCTATGAGATGTCAAGCTCTCTTAGATCTTCGGTATTTTTCAATACTTCTTCCACGGCTAACCCCCACCCCTCTTTTACCCTGCCTTTGTCCTTCATGTCTGCCTCCTTGCAATCTCTTCTTCTGTCTCCTTTTGTTTCCTCTCCACATTGCCTGGGTGTGCGCATGGGATGGGTAGTGCCAGCACCACACCCAATGTGATGACTGCTTATGTTTCCTCCTCCTCTTCTTCCTCTTCTGCCGCTCAGGTTAGTCGCTCCCACCGTCCCTTTCTGGATCGTGTTCTCTCCGAGTCCCCTCCACCTTTTCCACCACATGGACTTCTCATCTCTCTCTTCTTCCCGCAATTACGCCCCCTCCACCATGGTCTCAACCACCAAACGAGATCTTGACAACAAAAATGACCTGTACATCTTGCTCGACCCCGAGAAGTTCCCGACTCCCCATCTTGCCAACATTGAGGAGGATTACCCTATGTTCATGCCACCACTTCGGTCTTTTCCCGCCCCTGAGACCCCCTTGGAGCCTATGGAGTTCCTCTCCAGATCCTGGAGTATCTCGTCTGTGGATGTTGCGCGCTCTTTGCAGCTGAAGTCTCAGCACTCGCATGGCTCCCTTAGAGCTTTAGAGCCGGGTTCGCAGCATACGTCGCTGGAGGATCCCACGTTGTGTGCCCCCTTTACATTCGCCTCGACACTTACTTCTCAGATGGTCATGGATCGACTCATGGCACCGGGCTCTAGCTCGGTAAGCCTGTCTGCCTCCCTTGTAATCTTTTGCTTTCACCAGGTAAAGGGTAGATAATGAGATTTGCAAGTATCCTACCCTATTTTGTTATAATTGCTTTGTCCACGCATTCCCACTTTTGCTACATCCTGCGTTACTGCTGCATTCCAAGAATTTCTTCTCTCACACATAAATCTGGTCTAGGTCTGTACTGTAAACTAGCTGTATAGCCAACTTCAGATTCGCTTATAACATTCTATCTTTTTTAGCCACTGTCGATATGCTGTTGCTCTCTGGACACCGAAACTGGAAGCTACCTCCTCATTCGCGCTCACATTCCTGTCGTTGTTTTATTCACGTCACATCGTGGCAGGATTTTAGTGGTGATTGTACTGTAGATGTCAAGATAGTTAATGGTGATTAGTCTCTGATATCTAGCGGATTTAGTGGCACGGGTCTCTATCTTTTTGTCTACCTTAAGAGCGATGTTAGAGTCTCCATGGTCTCGAGAATTCCGTAGTGTTGAACGTCCCGAATTATGGCTTGGTTTTTTCATTGGATTTAACGTTTCACGTGGTGGCATGATTGCTTTTGTTTTGTTTTGTTTTGTTTTTTGTTTTTTTCTGGTGTCATGTTTTGAATAGCACGGAGTGTAATGTAATTCAAGAGTATTTGATCTGCAGCTGGATTTCATTCTGTTTAACGCTGTCTTGTTACCTACATGGTTCTGCTGTTGGATCGGGTTGATGATGTTCCTCTGTGCATACCATATTTTGTCCTGTATATTTATGTGGACTTCGTTCCGAGTATCTTGAAAGTATTGCTATTGGTGTGGAAGGCGTGTATGCCTCTACCATTTCTGTTCACAGATCCTTCTTGACGTCGTTTAAATATTTTTGATTGGAAGATTAAGTGCCCCACTCAATAACATGTCGTAGCGTATTATAGTCAAAATACCGTACCATATGCGACCACCTTCTTTCATCTCACCTGAACACTTTTCAGGAACCATCACCTTTTGTATCGCGGCGGAACTCTTACAGCAGTGGCTCGCTGGCATTGCTGAGCCCTCCGGTGTCTCCACGAACTGTTGAAGATTACAAGGTATCATTGTATATTTTTTGAATGTGAAGTGGAGCTTCCAGACTCAAATTATTTTAACTATCTTATTAATTAAACAACTCATTCTGAATGTATCGGTGTATAGTTTCGAAGAAGCTTCAGCATGATGAAAGCTCCCCTGTCAGGGAGGTCAATGAGCCGGTGGATAAAAGACCTCAAAACAAAGAAAAAAGAGGCGACCAGGTGTCAGAATGCACAGGTAAGTATTGTTCTCATGCACGTGCTTTCGTGTGTTAAGTTTCACATGTATCGATCTTTTGGGAAGCATCCATTTTAATCGATGTCATTGCAAAAAGTTATAATAATAATAATAATAATAATAATCATAAAATTAATGATATCCTTGTCAAACGTTTCAACAAGAAAGCATAGATCATTACAATGTGCAGAAGTTGGGATGTTTTTATACAACTAAAAATATTTTTGGGATTTAGAATTGCTCGCTAGTTCCAGACATTTAGGTTTGTTGTTATGCACGCAGGTTCATGCTGCTGTTTCCGTTGCTGGAGTGGCAGCTGCCATTGCTGCTGTTACAGCTGCAACTGCTGCTTCAGCTCAAGAGGATTCTTCAAAGACTTCCATGGCAGTTGCTTCTGCTGCTGCATTAGTTGCAGCTCAGTGCGTGGAGGTGGCAGAAAGCATAGGTGCTGACCGCGATCACATGGCTTCTATAGTGAGTTCAGCAGTAAATGTTCGTTCTGCTGGGGATATTTTGACTCTTACTGCCTCTGCTGCAACTTGTAAAGTCCTTCACCCTAATATCCGCATTAAGAGATGGAGTCTTTTTTGGTTTGTTTAGTCAAATACGATGTTTGCTTTGTGTGGTTGTTTTCTGATTCAGGATGTTGGATGTATTGACCGGATCCTTTTTGATGGTGGATGCTGTGTTTGAAGCTTTAAGAGGTGCCGCTACTTTAAGAGCAAGGAGGATGAAAGAAGCTCGAAGCCTGGCTGCTGTGACGCCTTACGAGAGAGCAGCAATTTGCCCTTCCATAACTTTCGGCGGTCAAGATACTGAAAATGAAAGTGAGACAGAGTACAACTGCCATGATGTACTCGCGAGAGGTGCTGAGTTTCTGAAGTGGTCGAAGACTGGTAAGTTTCATTCATTTTTATCAGCCAATGTAGAAGCTAGAACTTAGATATTGAGCGACTTCTTTCAGTTGTATCTTTGGAGTTTCTTCCGAAAATGCTTTTGCCATTGCCGTTTGAACACAATCCTTGCCATCTTTTGGTTTTCATGTGTTTACTTGTTACATGAGAAATTTAGGTTTTCACTAATGTTTTAAATATTCGAGCCTCGTGCTTTGGTACTAGTACATATCACTGAATCTCTCCTGGTGGCCGTATGAATGTTACGTTCACCTTATATTGTACCAAACTTAAAACCTGTGCCCTAATCTTTGGTCCTCATGCTGTTGGCGTTTCAGGTGATTTGCATTGGAGAAATGTTTTTATATACCTTAACAAAGTTGGTCAGGTTACTGTAAGGCTTCAAAGCAAACATATGAGGGGCGCACTCACGAAGAACAAAAAGAGTAAGTTTAGAGCTACACATCTCTTATGTCTTTCATTTCTTTCAGATATTCTGGAATCTCACTTGAGTTTTATTTTTTCTACCTTTAATATCATTGCAAAATCTTCGTACTTCTCGTCTAAGATGTTCACTGTCAGTTTCCATTTCTGTTTGTTTTTATTTACGAACAGGGTTATTGAAGGTGAATTGATTTTTTATGTTTCTTTGAAGGTATTATATTTCAAGTCTTTTCCAATATTCGAGCTTGGCCAGGTAGGAACATTTTGGAGGGCAGCGAAAATCGCCGATACTTTGCTCTCAGGACTTCTAGTGGAGACATGGAATTTGAGTGTCGGAACAAGGAGGAACATCAAGTCTGGACAGAGGGCATATCACGCCTCTTGTACATCTCAAGCCAATGCCGTCGAAGATAATGAAAAAAGGAGTGTTGTCTCTGCTGTAGTCAGGTTGGAACCTGTGCTGTTTCATGTGGCTAGTGTTTATATCTATCTTGCACAAGGTTGGTGCTTATGGTCATTTTCTCCTGGTCTTTTCTCCACCTCTGGATTCTTGGACAATTTGAAGGATAAGCGTTGAGGTTGGCACCAGGGATGTATATAACAGCATTCAAATTGATACATCTCCGAAGGACAATGAGCGAAAAGTTTTGAAGGAAAACGTAGAGAATTTCAGAGCGTTAGTAGGTTTCAGTCATTTTTCACCCCGTATTTGTGACTCGGGAAGCCATTGTAATTCTTGCAGCTGGCATTTCCTTCTGCTGCGGGGATTTTATGGTCATTTGTAACTTAACAAATGCAAGATTTTTTAATTTCATGCAAGTTTGAAGTTCAAAACATTTGCTTCCCTCAGCGGGGTTTGCATAATTTCATGAGAGTAGATAGGGATGCTTTTGCATATCAGGAAGGTAGAGGACTTCAACTGAACTTGCACTTGAATTCCGAGATGTCGGAGTTAAGGGTAAACTTCACAAAAGAGTAACTACAATTTTCGTTCTACTTATCAAGCTCCTAAATCCTGATTACCTAGAGTAATGTTTCCTTGACAGAATTCCAGGTTCACAAATGGGGCAAAAACATCTACCAAGGGGTAGGTTCAGGTTTAGGGTGTACCAAACCGAGATGACCTACTTTCCCATATTAATAGTTGTTGACCTCCGAATTATTGAATCTCCTGTCTTGGGAGAGATTGTAGTGAAATTATGTTTGGATTTTGTCCTTGTTTTTTTGCCTCTAGTTTAGGATAAATGAAATCAAGTTTGGATAATGTTTGACTGGATCAACTAATTTGTATTTTGTTAACACAAACAATTGATTTAATAAAGCGCTGGTCTCAATATAATTTTTTTTTGATAATGCAATGACCGATCTGAAATAAAAAGGTCACTTGAATATGTTGCTATTATTGTAATAGTTCTTATTACAACGAGAGACACGCCCCTCGGTAAACACATGCAAAAGCTCAATATTCACATTCTGAGGGATTAAAGCAAGGTGCTTCTATGCACAATTGCTTAACTTTTTGCAAACCTAGGCAAAATACAGTGAGTTCTATTTGCAATTAACGTGACACATTAAATATTTCTATTTTTGGATAATTCTTCCAAAACAATAATATCAAATCTAATCTTAATGCAATATCTTTCTTACTAAATTGTAATATTGTAACATCTTTTCAGTGATGTTTGTTTTTTGTTTTGTTTTGTTTTGATTTGTTTTTGTTTTTGTTTTGTTTTTCCTCTTTTTTTGTTGGTTTTTTAATCTTTCATTTGTCCATTTCTTTAAATTTTCTCAATACTTTTACAATTTTTTTCAAAACCTATTTAGTTTTTAATACTTTGTTTCACTAAGTACCACTCTCAACTTGACTAGTTGAATCAATTTACTTATGAATTCAATTCATGATTACATAATAAAGTCAAAATTACAACAAAAAAATAAAAAATAAAATTCTATCAACTAGTTAAAATTTGGGTTCATTAATTTCATTTGGATTGTTGCACTTTAGAAGTAGATATGAAGATAAATCTTAAGCCTCAACATCCTTCTAGAACACTTTTTACACCACTTCTGAACATTAGTGAAGCTTAAACCATTGATTGCATAATTAAATTATCTTTATAGTAGATTCTATTTTTCTAACTTATTTTATTTTATTTTTTTTATAATTCAATATAGTTTTTTATAGTAATTATAAATTACTTATTTTTGGTATAATTATAAAAATAAAAGAATTATCTTTATAAAATCATATTTTTATTTTTATCTCTTATTAATAATTAGATGAATATTTAGTAGATAGAATGTTCCTAATTTTGAATGTGCATTTCTCTTGTCATTCTTCATTTCATTATTCTTCTTAAAATATGATTTAGTAGAACTTTTTAATCATATAACTAATTTTTAGCAATTGTTAAGTAAGAGAACCTTAAAACTATTATTAATTTGACTTTAAAGTTCAATCACAATGGTTGTGAAGATGCTACCTTCAAATATCTTTATAGATGCTTGCCACACCAATTACATCAATTATTAGTCAAAGTTTAGATCCACAATATATCACAAATTCTTACAATATTTTTTGTTGCAATTATCATATTTTTAGAAATTAGCTATGTAATAACACTTTCCATTGTCTCAATATCTATTGTCAATAGTACTAATTGTCTTTAATTAATAATAACTTTGATCTCATCAATAACAAAACCTATCTTACTAACAATATGTCAAACCAACATTACATTTATTGGACACATTCTCGAGATTTCAACATTGATTTTCACAAGCAACTTTGTGCTAAGCTTTTGGTTGTTGTTATTTTTGTTTTGTTTTGTTTTGTTTTGTTTTTTTTGCATCTATTTCAAGTTAATTTCTAAATTATTATTATTTTTTTTATCATTTAACATCATAAAATTAAGCACCAATACAAGGTTTTCAATGAAAAAAAATCAATACTTATTAATAAAAAATAAACACCACAAACTATGGTGCTTAAAAATTATAAAAATAAAATATGGCATGGTAAAAATGTTTCTCTGAGTATAATAGTAAAAATTGTAATAAAAGATCCTTTAAACCTCTTAGAAGTTAGTAAATATATATATTTTTATATATCCAAATATTTCATCAATTGCTTATCTACTTTGTAATAAAATTTTGTCTTTGTTAAATCACAATACTTTAAGGTTTTTATTCTTATTTTTTATGTGATGCTTCTAGACACCTTATCTTTTTAGTATGGCTTTTCTTACAAACTACCAACTTTTAAAAATATTCGTGGTGGCTTAAAAATCCAAATTCTAAACCACCAAAAATAAAATTTACATATCATCTATATAAACTTACAAAGTTTTCTACAAAAAAAACGACTTCTTTTTTAGAATGGTTTTGTGTTTTTTCTTATAAAAATTAAATTACTCATATTTAGAAAAAAAACTAACATAAGGAATAAAACAAAAAATAATAGAGAATTTTTTTTCTTAAATTTCAATAAAACAACTATATTTGTTGTAATTATTTCTTTTCTAATTCTAATCCAAATTAATATCCTAATAGATTATTTGATTTATACCTTAGAAATATCAAATTGATATTATAAAATCCTCTAATAGATGCCTTAAAATATCTAATTTAATTCTTTAAAATGTCTCAATTAATGTTACAAAAGCTCTAATTTAATATAGTAGATTTTTAAAATTTATTCTTTAAAAATTCTTATTTGATACCTCAAAAATGTTTTTTTATAATTATTTTTAGTTAATTAATTTTAATCCCTTTTCATACTATTCTTTTATAAATTAATCTATTTTAATTCTTTGCTTATATTATTTATCTATTAAATAATAATAATTTTTTATTAATTTTTATTACATATAATATTATTATAATATTCATATATTTACTTTTAAATAGTAAAACTTATTATTTTTAACTAAATATTTATTTTTTTGATTTCTTATATAACAAAATATTTATATTATAATATTAATTTCTTCCAAACTTGTACATTCTTTGGTATGCATTATAATTTTGAACTTCTTCATCCTTAATGTCTAAATCAAGGTAATTATTCAAGTCTTCTTTTGCTTCTTATCAAACTATTAAGATTAAGAAGGATGAAATTCTTCAAAAGATAGTTATCAATCTCATTGTTTAAATATTTTTATAAGTTTTTTTACTACCAAAATCTTTAATTGAATACTATTCAACTCTTAAAGTAAATAAGTTGTGCTTTTATGCACACTTACTATGATATATGACCCAAATCATAATTTTTCAAACTTTTGCAATATCTATGTTAATGTTCTAAATTATTATCATACATCAACGTCAAATCTACTTTTTAAATCAATATTGGCATTGATGGTTAACTTCTATCAAATTTTATTTATTTATTTATTTATTTATTTATTTTGTTTGTTATTGTAACCTTATAATTTTTAATCTTTCAAAATCATCTTATTGGATTTTTGATACTATATCAAATTCTTTCATACAAAGATTTTTTTTAATATATATATATATATATATATATATATATATATATTTAAATTAAAAATAATATAGCATAAAGAGTTTCATCTAAAGACATCAATGGTTTTTATGTCAACATGAATTCTATTGACTTATATCATATTACTATGCTTTAGGTTATTTTATAAGTCCTTAATGCAAAAAAAAAGTTAACTTAATATTTACTTAAAATATTTTTATGTAAAAGAATGGGCTATAAAGTATGTATGTGATAAGGCAAGTCAAACAAGAATAAATTTTTTATATATATGGCTCAAGCTACATACACACCTCAAATTATTGTATATATAATCAAAAAAATAAAGACCTCTAATTTGTTACTTATTATTGTGTCAAGCTCAACACCAACAATTACAAGGTCAATGGAGCAACCTCCTTATTAGCAATTGGGATTTGATCAAGAGACAACATCAATGTAGGGGTTTCTTGGATAGAATATTCAAAAGAAAAATATTGATTTGAACTTTGTCTTGCTGCAAGTGCTAGTTTTGCTATTACTTATTTAAACTATAACTACAAGTAAAATCACCATCAAACATACCACAATTGTCAACTAGAATAAAAAAATCAATTGTAGGAATTTGTAGCAATTCATTGTAGCTGTCAACTAGGATAAAAAAAATTGATTGTAGGAATTTGTAGTAGCTCATTAATTCCTACCATTACTTTTAGCCTCTTGATTTTTACAAAAAGATCCTTACAAAGACAACATGCATGTTACACACAAGACAACCTAGATACAAGGTGAATACATAGATTGATATCATCACTATTTTTTTCATATAAAAATGCTAATTGGCCTCAAACTATGCAAGAATCAAAAGTTGATTGTTAATCCATGTCTCAATTGCAAAGAAGTTTGGTATCAATACATGCCAATAAATTCATCCTTCAACCTAGTACCATCAATTCAAATAGTTGGTTGGACTCTTCTATCTCAAAGACTAGCCTTACATGATATAACAGATGTTACCCTTCTTCAAATAACTTGATAAATTAAATTCCAAACCAACAAATAGTAAGGCCATTAGATTATGAACTATTGTTCATCAAATTGACCAACTAAGTATTCGATCAAAAAGTAACAATTAAATGGAAAGATGGACATGGAAAATAGAGTCAATTTGAGAATATGATGGAATGTGAGACATATTCATAATGTGCATGCATCTGGGTGATGTCTCCAAACTATTGACTTATACATTGGAGAGAAAAAGGCTTGCAGAATGCATGTCGCTTCAATAATGTTACAATGCCTACTTTGTTGGTGTTATACTAAGCTAGTTGTGGTAATCTATTGATATTGGTTGCCAATACTAAAATCACCAATACAACCATCCAATGTACATGTATCTCAAATAAAGTCTTCATTGAAAGTTGATCACTATTGCAAACATCTACCACTAAGTAGTCTCCTATTATAACATATCTATTATCTTATAAGTATAGTAAAAAACTCAACTTTACTAATATATTAGTGTCATGTAATAAAGTATGATGCTTTCAATAACCATAGCAAACAAGTTTGCAATAATAAGTATTAAGAAAAATTAGTTATAATTAGTGTGCACAAGCATCCATATTTCTACTATAGCTGTGAATTTAGTTTTTGTTATACCTTACAATTTATCATATTTGTCACCATTGCAAGATATTTTTTCTTACTAGATAGATGTATAAACTTATAGGCATCTACAATTTGGATAGGCAACATCAACACCAGAACTCGCCTAAGGACAAAATTCAAATCATTTTTTTCTTTTTCTTTTCCAAGGCTCTATCTTTAAAAATCCCCATAAGGATGGTACTCCTTGATCTTGCCCCTTAATTGGCCAGTAGAACAATCTCTTTCTTTGACCCTATAGTTGTCTAATTCTATACAACAACTAGAGCCAATTTGAAGTTTTTTCATTGGGTGTTAATATAGCAATTTGGAATGTATACATATCTATTCAATGTACATGTAATATATATATATATATATATATATATATAAAGTTATTTATTTTTTATTAATAAATAATTAATTATTATAAATAATTGCATATATTTTAGATTTATGGTACATTTTCTTCTTTAATTTAGGTATTTGATTTATTCATTAAATGAAAATATTTGATTTGTAGATATTTGATTTACTTCCTTAATTGTAAGTATTTGATTTGTAGATAAGTAATCTTGGTTTGCCCAAACAAGCTTTTTGTTTGTAACCTTAAAATATTTAGTGAAAAATAGCTTAAAAATATTGCATTTTAAGATATCCATAATGCAATCTTGAATCAACATGTATTGAAATATCATCCAAGACTGCTACCTGCATATCTGAGCTGATTTCTACATAAGAACCAGATTTTAGTGCTTAGAGTTTAATAATGAGCAGTAAACAAGCATGTTCTTTTCCTTGAACCACAATCCGGATTTCAAGGTCTAAGTAGGGTTTGCAAAAGAAATCCAAAAGCTCAAGGACAGACATTCACAAGCAACAGATTCATGGTTAGGATCAATACAATTGAACTCCAACTCCACCTCTTCATTTTTTTTTTTTTTTTTTTTTTTTTTTTTTTGAGAAAAACAGATAAAAGAACAACATGCAGGAAAATCCAGCACATCTAGTCGATTCGCTTAGATATAGCAGTTTGGTGCCTGTTACTGCCGCTCCCTCTCTTTGTCAGTTTGGATCTACGCTGCCGGAACATGTGGAGGTACAGCAGCAACCATAGGAAAGGATACATGATCATAACCCACTGAAGCATCGATACATGCAGAGAGGACATAGGCTCGTGCCATTAGAAATGTCCACAGCAGTGGTCAACAAAGTCATATTAAAGGTTAAAACTAAGCTCCAGTTTCAATAAATGCAACATTACTGTTTTGGGAAACCCAACGCTTCGTGGCTCATGACTTAGACTGTAGCGTTAACCAATAAGAAGTATTGAAAAGAAAAGAAAGAGAACTTACCACAACAAAGAAGTGATAATCAAAGGGAAGCCACTTGAAGCTGCTTGCATAGAGGTTCCGATCCTTGATGAAATCCAATGATAAATACATCGCTAGCACTGCATAACTTACACTTGGTCACTAACTTTAATTCCTCACTCTAAACCTGATCCCAATTCCACAACTCAACATGCTATCCAACACAAGCTTATGGTTTTAGTTCACTCCAAACAATTGACTAAAGAGATAAGGCACTATACGCTCCTTATAAATTTCTTAACATTTTGAAAATTAGATGCACAAAAACGTGTTCCAGAGAACCTGCGGATGGAAGATTCAAGTGTTTTAAACAATGGACATTGAGAGGCTCTCCATTTTGAAGCTGAACAAGAGATAAGACACCCTGTGAAATGGGAGACTACACACAGTAAAAGCACAATGTAAACTGTTTACGGTACCAACATATCACTCACTTTCTCCATAAAGCGCCCCAATTGGATAAAGAACGATGAATGCTGTGTACCTGCAAAGACTCATCAAGAGTTTATCGGTTATCCTCAATATCCAAAGCAGAAATTCATGAAACAATCAGAAGCTGAAATGAGATGTAATAACTAAAGGTGAATCCCAAATTCACCACCACTTGTCTTAAAGAGGAAAAGTTCATGAACAAAACGATAATACTCATCTAGGTTGATGTTTTAGCAAACTATTCGTTGAGAAACAAAAATATTCCGTAAGATTTAAACAGCATAAAAAATAATATAATTCAAACTGAAAATTTGGAAATTTAGCTTAGTGAAACAGAAATACTCGAGCCACGCACCTTAGCCAGGTCAACCAGTGAGGACAAAGACCCAGGAGGCCAAGTGTATAATGTGGGTATCGTATGACCTATTAAATCAAAGGGAACAATTTGAGAGACGACACAGCATGGATGACAAGAAAACGTTATCGCGGGTTGCAGCTAAAGCCGTAAGACCCTAATGGGATGACATGAAGACAATGAAGCGTACGCATAGAGAAAGCATCCATATCAAGCGGTATCAAATAAGAAAAAATAATAATGATTGGTTAGAATGAAAACCTCGGCTGCGGACCATGCTAAGAAGGTGATCATAATAGGGGGCTGCTCTTGCACCTGCACGAATAAACAGGTTGTTTTGTGAGCTGCCACCACCAACTACTCTGTCACTTAGAATAAATATGAAAAACTGACATCAATAAACCACTTCTCACAACAGGAAGTACAGCATTGATGTGAGATGAGCTCAACGTCCACCAAAGCTTTACCTCAGGTATCTTGGCAACGATTGCGAAAAGGACATGACTCCGCCCCAACCATTGCATAAATGCAAAGAGGATGCCCGTAGGCACCAAACCTTGAAATCAAAAGCACTGAGTACGTCTCAATTAACAAAACCAGTAAAATGACAGGACCGTCTCATCAGCTTCTCTTGACGTTCCGATGCAGGGTAATGGTTTACGGAAGTTGGCTTCCTCCTCGAATTCGTGATTTTCCGGGAACATGCATAGATTTACTTACACTGCTACATAAATTCGATGTTTACATGCAGGAAAGGAATGTGCATACCTAGAGCAGAGTGTAAGATTTCTAGGAAGGCCGCCAACTGGAGAAAACCTGGCCAAATTCATCACTGACAGACTCAGTAAAAAAAAAAAAAATCAACTCAACATGATCAGCCGAACCAACAACCGGAAGGAAGGAAAGAATTAGCTCGTTTTCCGACTGAAGGTGAGCACACACGAGTTTGTGAACCACTCACTGTAGAGCAAGAGGTGTGAGGAAGTAATGCAAAGTAGAGACCCTAGTTGGAAATTCCTTACATACGACGTTGCCGGCCGCTGAGAATCCTCCCCGCAACGACTTAGTCTCGACGATATCATTAACCAGGCGTAGAAGCACGAGTGCCCTGCGCAGACCAACCAAATTCAAGGACATAAGATATCAGTGTATTGTGTATATATCTGAACAAGGATGGTTAAGAACAATTTCGATTGGCAACTGCACTAAACGCAGTATTTAACAAGTAAACGATCATGTATTAATGTTGTAAAAGAAGCACTGCAGGTGAGAGACAACAAAAGCAAACCAGCCAAGCGATTGAAGCGAATTGTAGCAGGTAAGATAGGCGTTGCGTGCGACGGAGGCGGTGGCCATTGCGACAGGAAAGTGGAAGGCCAGGGAGCGAGAAGAGATTGAGAAGAGGGGTGGAGTTACTGAAGTCGATAATTCAAGAACTAAATCCAAACAACAAGAACCAGGGGGTGGAAAGCAAGGAAGAAAGACAGAAAACGTTGCAGCGGTAATTCCCAACGCCAAATCTTAGCGGCATGCGTGCAAACCTCCTCTAGAAGATTGATCGGACACAACCACACTAAATCAGAAATACATTGAGCTCAACTGCTGTATGTCCAACTTCTCGTCTTATCCCCAGAGTCACGTGGTAGAACATTCACAGAGGGGGCGAGAGATCCACCCCAGCCTCGACAACAGAGGAAGCCGATTTTCTGAACCCTTCATCTCTGACAGGCCAGAACTACTTTTTAACTGGGCAGACTTTGAAAATATTAGTGTGCTGGACTGGCAGTGAACGAATGTCAAAATGCGGCTCAGGGCTCAGGGGAGGAGGGTAGGGTGGTTCTGTAGGTGTTGTCCAGGTGAGAGAGCCCAGGGTAAATACATGAGCAAAAACACATTTGCATAATTCATGTCAGTAAAAGTACATTCGTTGATGCAGGATCCCAAGACACATGTATTTATCATCAATCACCCAATCTTCTGCATTTAGTCCCTCCACTGCTTCAGATAGATGAAAAACAAAGTTTATTTAAATAAAGAAATCCTTTGCCTTTCCCACCCGCTACCCCAGGGCATCGGACGGGCAGCGGGCTAGGCAGGGATCGAAAGGACTGCACATGACGGTCGATGCAAGGATCTGTGGCGGTCGTCAATCAGAATCCAACAACATCTTGCGAGCCCAGGAGTCACGCAAATACTTTTGGAGGATGCAAGTGGGGAAGAAGGTTGGTTTCCTCACCACTCACAAAGCAGATCCAACCCTACCACGGCACTAGCATTGCCTACACATTCTGGGGCCAGTAAACAACGAGCCGCTTTTCTTCGCGAATCAGAAGGGAAGGCCCTCTCATCACGCTCCCGCATTTATCTCTCTGTCTCGCAAGGTACCTTTCTTTTTAAGTGAATCTTACAAATCAACAACAGCGTTGTCTTTGTCGTCTCCCCGCTCCTAACTCCGCTGTTTCTACTTCTTCTTGCTCACACGCTTCCTCGCACGCTCACCACTTGCATCCCATTGCGTGTTCTGCTTCTCGTCGTAGTCATGGCATCGCCCCTGCGATCCTCATCGTGATGATTCTCTGCCTCCATCCTCGGATCCCTGTCTGCATTTATATATCTTCGCAATTTCTCTCTGCACCCTGCTCTCCCTCATTTTCTCACTTCCATCCATTCCCTCCTCGTTTTCTTCCGGGTGTGTTCTCCTAGTCCAATGGGAGTCCTTGTGGCAGCTGGTTCTCTCCGCTGCATCCCCGCTCTTCTCCGATCCCGCCACTCTTCCATCGTAGGCCTTGCCCTCCCTTCCGTGTCCCTGCCATACAGGCACGCACCCTCATGGCCGGCCCCTCTTGTTACCATGGCCAAGTCCAATTGGGCTCACCATGCTTACCACCACGTCCAATGCACTATTGACAAAACACCCGCAGTGATGCTGGCATCTGGCGCAGCTGCTCTTGTCTTGATTCACTCCTCGTCTGCGTCTGCAGTGTCAGAGACCTTCACGATCACTTTTCCAGGATCACAAATTGGAGAGGTGCCAAACCAGCGCTTTGGTTTTGTGTTTTGTTTTGTTTTGTTTTTTGAAGTTCGGTTTCTAACTTTCGTCTTGCTTTTGTAGAGAGGTTAAAACTCTGTATTTATTCTTTGTGATCTCAAGTACGGGTGTGCCTCAGGTGAATGCGGTCCAGAAGACCTTGGTTGAGGCCTGGGGAATTGTGCGGGAAACATATGTGGATCCTACTTTTAACGATCAAGGTAAGTTTCCTGTGTGTGGAGAGTTTCTGTAGGTTCTTTTTCTACTTCTTCTCATCTACGAGGTCTGGATCACGTATGCCTCAAAAGCGGAAGCCTCTGATCTCTCAACAGTTTTGTGGCTGGGTTGATGTTTGTCGAGGGCTGAGGATTATGTTTATTATGTGAGTACTTCTGCTCATTCCTATCCTGGGCAGATTGGGATCTCAAGCTGCAAGAGGCGTTAGGGGAGACGCTCAGTGCAAAGACCTCAGAAGCTGCATACGCTAAAATTCGAAGTATGCTTGCCACTTTGGGGGACCCTTTCACTAGAATAGTCAACCCTCAGGTACAGTGGAGCTTGTACTTCTTTGTAATAACACAGCTGTGATTCCGGTTGAGTTTTTCTTGGATTGAGATCAGAACGCAAGGATTTGAAATTAGAGGGACTTTGTGCAGGAATATGCTAGTTTTCGTATCAACAACGACGGTGCACTGGAGGGTGTAGGCCTGCTCATTGGGTCTGACCGAGATTCTGGCCGACTGGTTAGTGATCCTCTTTGCTAATAATTGTAGGCTCTTATGTAGTTTTCACTCATGCTCGTCCATGAAACGTCCACATGTTCGAAGTCTGCCATGAAGAAGAATCCTCTATGTCTTAAACCTGGAAACTTAAAGACTCGCCAACTTTAACATACTGTGCCAGATCGTCAAGCTACTTCTTGTACTGTATGATTCTAATCAGTCTTGAATCTTGGACTGGGATAGATCATTTTTTGTGTTGTGAGTACCCAACCTTTATTTTCTACGTGATAACTTCGTTTTCTGTAGAACATGCTTGTCCTTGGTAATCAAGTATCTCGGCATTGCACACTGCCGGCTTGGCAGGCATGTGGGTCAAGGGGACTACATTGTCAAACACAGGAATCTGTACCCAATTTCGGTTATCTGGCTGACAAAATAACTTTTTAAGAGAATGTTGTGCTCTTGGAGTTGATGTAGTTAATTTTGTACATGCTATTTACTTTGTTCTGCATACTCCTGGGTAGATGTTAGTAGCACCTTCTGTAGTGTACTCGTCATTGTTACTATATGTACTTTTCAATATACAAAGTTAATATGCTATGAAATTTCAACATTACTTACAGACTCCTCACAAATTTAGTTTTGCTATCTCATCATTGATTCTTCTCATTCCTCCTTGAACTTTCACCACGTGATACTGTAAGTGACAACGAAACGCATGATTTGCAGGTTGTGTTGTCTCCTATTGAGGGTGGTCCTGCTCAGCGAGCTGGGATTGTCACTGGCGATGAATTAGTTCAAATCGATGGTAAGGCTGTTCATGATTAGTGAACTGAGTGTACCACATTCTTGTTTTCAAACCCTCTTCTTTCTTTCCAAGTATCTTTTGTGCGCATGCAACTGCCTAATTTGTACAGATAATTCTGGAAACTTTGAAAGACTTGTGCTGTATTGCAGATGTAAAACTTGTAGGTATGAACAATGAGGAAGTGGCTACAAGGCTGCGGGGCCGTGCCGGTACATTAGTTACTTTGAAAGTGCGCAGAGCTGTAAGTATGTAGCACCAATTTTTCTTTTTAAGAACTCAAAACCTGAAACTATCTTTTGATTATTCCATTTTGTAAATGGTTTGGTGTTAATTTACGGTGGTTAAGAATTGCTAATGGAGATCAGCGGATTCATGAAAGTTTAACAAGCCTGCAGCATGGAGAGGAAAGCCTGAGTTCAGTGGGAAGTATTTTTGGCAGGGAAATGGGTCAGCTATATCGACTGCTTCGGAGATAACTCAGTTTACGCTGAAGCGCGAAACAATACTGCTGTCCCCTGTATACTCCGCGGTGATTCATCATGTTGCGCTTAACGGTCAGGAGATGAAGACAGGTTACGTTCGTCTATCTTCCTTTTCGCAGGTTTGTATTGGAATGTCTCACACAGTCTCACCCTCACCTTAATCCTATCTGCAGAGCGGTGAGGATTTCGCAATTTCTTTAAGCTTTGAGAAGGATGGTACTAGAGAGCTGTTCTGAAGTAGGTGGACGTGCATTTCATGTCGAAAAGGATATATGTTTGCTGACTGGATTTTTCTAATGGGCCATAACTGACACTGGCCATGTATTTGAGGTCTGGCGATTGATGACTGATTTCATTTTGGGGTTTCAGAATGCTGCAGTTGACATGGAAAAAGCGGTCTCGGAATTGGAGGAGTCCGGAGTAGATTCGTACATCCTTGACTTACGTAACAATCCTGTATGTGTACGATTTTTCTTTGCATCTCTAGATTGCCTAGTAGAGGAATGAAGCGGAACCTGCGTCCTGACATACATGTTGAATTACGCGTTGTTCTCGCTTACAAGAAACATATCGATTCTTCAATAATGGTGGTGGATGTGCAGGGTGGATTAGTGAAAGCAGGCCTTGATGTTGCTCAGATGTGGCTAGATGGAAACGAGACTCTGGTGAATACCATAGACCGGAACGGATTCACACAGCCCATTAATTTAGTGAATGGTCATGCACTTACTCATGATCCCTTGGTAGTTTTGGTCAACGAAGGGAGTGCAAGTGCAAGTGAGATACTAGCAGGAGCATTACATGACAATGGGCGTGCAGTGCTTGTTGGAACAAATACTTTTGGAAAGGGGAAAATACAGGTGAGTTTCTTTTTCTCATTCAGCTGAATCAAAAGTTGACATGTATCTCGAATAGTGAACGAGTCCAGCTTGAACTTGCTGTTGATTATTTGTGCGGGCTCTTTAATTACATGTGCTCCATCTACAGATACATAAACAAACATAAACAAACATGTTTTCTTTTAGATTCGGATTATGCAGCTGGCCAGAATATTAGGATCGAGCACTGATTCCTGGATAACACTTTCTTAATTCGCCTAGTGAGGGAAGTGATCATTGATCTGTCCTGTGAAAGTTGAATTTCAATTTAATCTATGTTTTCTGTGTGAGATTTAGATGATCCAAATTCTTATAGATCTGTACACATAGCAGATAGTTTAAGATTCACTACGTCAAATATTTCTTGAATGATGTTTCTAATGCTGCCGACGTAATTGATGCAGAGTGTTACAGAATTACAAGATGGATCAGCACTATTTGTTACAGTGGCCAAATATTTGTCACCTGCACTTCACCAAATTGATCACATTGGTATTGCCCCAGATGTGAAGTGCTTGCCGGATGAAGTTTTACCAATTTCATCATCGGGGGTTGGGACGTCTGTAGACCCCCTGGACAGTGACTCGTGTATTTTAACGGCAGAACACCAATTAGATCTCCATTGAGATTCCATTTATTTGCTGACGTCACACCAACACTGTAAAGGTATACGAAGGAGCTCATGACAATGTCCAATACTCAGCAGATTCTTTTTTCACAATGGTGAGAAGATTATTTTGTCATGCAATTGATCAGATTGCTTTCTGGTAGAATCATGCAATAATGCATTTGTACATAGTCATTCATTTATTTTAGTGGAATTGAATCAATACCTTTCATCTAGTGTGTCCACTCAGATTTACTACTTTTCATTACTTATTACCAGACCTTGATGCAATGCTCATTCCAGCCTCACATGGCTTGTAATCTAGATAATTCAAATCAAATATACATTGCACGTTCACTGCTGGCTTCACACAGTGTTGTGTTGGAAGTCTAATTTTAACTAAAGTGACAGTGAATGGTGTACATGTATTGTTCACACCTTGACTTGTGGACATAGATGTAGGTCTTTTTACCAAAGAATAGACCGGGAAAATAATATATAATAAAAGGAAAAATCAGCTTAAATTGTTTGTTCTGAACAAAACTTGAATGTTCAACAATACTATCACAATGGCTGACAAAATAGTTTCATTTTGTATTCACGGTAGTCATGTGATATAGAATTCATGTTGTTTTCACATCCACCTTTGATTTCCATGTGCTACGACTTTTTGTGCCTTTCAAAATCAGAACTAATTCTCATGTAGTTGTTTTCCTGGATTTCTTTGTATATTGTTGGATTTTTGTTTTCTGTACCACAAGTTACAAAAAAGTTTTGTTTCATGGAAGGAAGGA
This sequence comes from Physcomitrium patens, assembly GCF_059467195.1. Lineage (NCBI taxonomy): Eukaryota > Viridiplantae > Streptophyta > Bryopsida > Funariales > Funariaceae > Physcomitrium > Physcomitrium patens. Next base: position 17,603,232 of record NC_143421.1, read on the forward strand.
ATAACATCCTGTAATAGTAATAGGTGTTTACACTTATTAATAGTTGGATTTTTCTTGTCATCCAAAATTTCATGCATGAAGAATTTGAATGTGCCACACTTAAAAACCATGGTTCATTTACTTGTGCCGAACATTGACTCAGAGTGGTCTGTGCGCAAGTATCCTATCAGAGGGTACGCTTCTGGCTTCCAAGGGTGGGGAGGGTGGGCCGATAAGAGGGACCAGAACCTTTGCCCATCTTTTTCCTCCATGTACAGCACTTCACCGTAATTAGACACTAGGGAAGTATTTGAAGCAGCAACTGGGCGTGTACTGGTGGGCACATTCAAGCCCTCTTGCTAAGTCTTTGTTCATGATTCTACCAGGTTGAGATCACTAGCATGTCACATATTAAATCATTCCGGGGTGTTGAGGGAGTTTCAGAGAATTGTTCAAATTTTTGAGAGTTTAACTTGTGTCTGAATATTGGTGTTATCTTTTGCTTAACAAGGTTAGCTTAGGTTATGAGAAATAATGGACAGTATGAAAGTCTCTCAACTATGTTTAGCCCGGTTGAAAGACAAATCAGCCTCCAGCTGGTGTACAATTATAAAGGTGTAAGTAGGTCATGTGTAGACAGTTGATTCTGCGAAATTCAATATCAACTGTTACAGATGCTTGATTTCTGAACGCAATGGCATCATTATGACCATTCATGTCGGTGGCTTGTCCGCAATTCCCTTTCAACTGATCGTCTGCTCAAGGCATATTTAAGAGATTTTCTATTAGTCAAGCACTTTGAATTCATTGGAGACCTGTACATGCTGTGGTTTCGTAGTATATTTCGGTTGTTCAGGAGGGGAATACCGCATGTAGTCGTCCTCGGTCTCTTGAAGGGCATGAGTCCAACAAGTGGATATATGCGGCCACTGCACAGAACTTGTATTTGCATATTTTGCATTACAGCAGGCTTGGGAGCCTAAAATAGTTTGTTAGTAATGAGCCTGAGTATGCTCAGAATAAATTAGTGTCCGATTTTTTTTGATGTGGTCGGATGTATTATTCTAAAATTTAGTTGAAGAACTTACCCTCTGTTTGCATGTTCGCAATACTAATGGCTAGGAAAGTTGTGTATTGAAGTTCTGAAATGTTCATGGCTTGTGTTTATTGTCATTCCTACCTGATATGATTCTTACGTCTAACATATATGACAAGGCGTGTGGGTCACAGGTCCATAACTCAACGATATTTTGGGGAAAGACACATCCATCTGCAAGGTAAAGTTAGGGGATTTTCTGGTCACGGGGGATTTAATGACTTCCGAGATCACGAGCATTGCCTTGCTGTTGCCACCATGTATCTATCGAAATTTTAATACATCAAGCTTACGAAAGAATAGAGTTTTCTCCAAGCAGTTGGTGAAATAACATGCACTGTGAGCATTCTTTCACAGTACCATTCTATCAATTATCACCATAGGGACTGTCCCCGCAGTATGTGCAGCAAATCCATCAATTTTACTTCTCTCCTTACTCATGAATAATGTTCACAGTGTATTGAGAAAGCAAGGAGCATGTAGATCAATTTTCGAAGATTTCCAGGAAGTATTTGCGGCCGAGAGGAAAATTCTCCCTTCTGTACAGAGGTGCGATATTTCCTTCATCACATTAAGCAGATAGCTATCGCTGCAAATCATTGGTTGCAGATATAAATTCTCCTCAACAGGACACACGTCTAACGACGAATTGAACGCCAACCTAGTTAATTCTCTCGAAAGAAAACAATGTGCAGAACGGATTCTGCAAGTGACCACTGATTGAAACCAGACTGGTTTGGTACTGCACAGAGACTTGCAGGTTGAATGATGAGCTTCAAAATCATTTCAGTATAATGGTGGCAAAATCTCTCTAGTGTTCAGAAGATTGCTTGAAGTATTCTTACACTTCTGAGTATCAAGTTTAGCCTCCAAACTAGAATCTCGTATCCTCCAAGTCGCAAAAGAACATAAAAATGACTCTCAAAGACATGCTCATCCATTTTGAACTGGATTACACAGCCAAGCAACATCGAGGGAAAATTCAAGGTATGACATTTCAACAGCATGCCTTGCTTTCTATCAGACCCTTAAGATGCTTTATCACCAAATTTGGAAACACCTTTAATATATAATGTCAGAAGTGTACAGGATGTGTGTGTTTTTCCTACCTATAGCAATCAGCATCCCAAATTTCCATTCGTTCGCAGAGAAATTAGAATCAAGTTGTTAAAATTACAGGATTGACACTCTGGTACCACCTTCTGAGCCTACATGGGTCCAGCAGAAAAATGTAGGGTGGTAATTTTCTAATCGAGCAGTGTGGATGCTCTATGGTGCTGAAAGTATGCGTCCCTCTATTTAATTTTCCAAAATTATTCTTGTTTTCATGAAATCATGTTTTTTCCAAAAAAAACTCTTAGAAATCACCAACTTAGTCACAATAGACTTCATCCAAGGTCACAACTACATAAAAGACACATGAAGAGTTAAGCCCCACTCCATAAAACAGCACACTTTCATAATTCACCAAAGGTTGGATGTAATCTAACCTTTGCTTGAGCAATGTCAAGTACCTAAAGGCAGATGTCCTCTAAACTTGCAACAATTCCAATGACAAGTCTCTCTACTTGCATTCATATTTGTATCCTCTAAAGTTGCCTTTTACAAATGTGACACTAATAATAGTGTGAACTAATCAGAGTGTGAACTATTAATAATAGTTCAAATGACACTAATAATAGTGTGAACTAAAACATTGAGCATTGCAAAATGGCAACTAAATGACAATAGTATTGCAACACATTCACATGCAATGTGTCTTCTTTATATGGTATGGTTTGTTTAGGTGTCAATTGCGCTAAAAGACAACTAAGTTCATAACAACAATGTGTGTTGGTGTGTAAAAGTGGTTGTTGAAATAAGTTCAATGAACAGACATAGTTGGAAATAGTTGCAATATTAAAAGACGGGTTAGAGAATTTAGAGCTTGAATGTAGATAAATGTAAGGAGAGGATGTCTTAGTAGTTTTCTTGTTTTAATCCAATTGATAATTTAAGCTTAATTGTTACAAACTTCAAATTTTAAGATTTTTTTTAAAAAAAGAAACAATAAGAAAGTAACATTTTATTGTGATCATTACAAGACATGTGTTTTACAAATATATTTCACAATATATATATATATATATATATATATATATATATAATTTTCATGCATTTAAGATTTTAAATCCACTCTAAATTATTGATTTATCTAACAATAAATTCTGATATATCTTTTTAAACTTATATTTTGCTGTTAATCAAAATATCAAAATTTGTACAAAATCAACTTCTAAAAATATACAAAAATATATTATTAAATTAAAATAATAAAAATATATAGCTTTAGAAAAAATAATGTTTAGAGATTTTAAACACATTTCATATGACATATGTATATATATATATATATATATATATACATAGATAATATTTAAAATAAAACTTGCTAAATTATAATAACAAATAACCAAATATATTAAAAATTGATATCGAACCTCAAATATTTTTTTTTATCAATGTATATCTTAAGTCATTGAGAATTATAATAGTGCATGTTTAAGTCACAATTTGTGTTATATATTATGTTTATTAATAGAATAAAATAATTCATATTAAAGCCTTGTCTAAAATGCACTTATCTAGTATCAAAAAAAAAAAAAAAAAAAAAAAAAAAACAAAAACAAAAAAAATGAATATAATCAGAAATATATATTTTATATATATAAATAGAGCAAATGCATAGTTAAGCAATAAAATCAATTTTTCTACTTGAAAGTATTTTTTCAATGAATTTTATTTAAATTAGTCATTAAATCTTCTTGTTCTGGATGATAAAAGTATTATTCTTATTTATTCTAGAAAATTTGGTTTTTAAAAAAACTTATTTTATTATGAATTCAAGAATAGAGATTATGATGTCCCATTGTCTGATTTTACACTAGTCACAGATGCAACAGTGGTCTGCTTGACTCAATTGAAACTCTGATATTTTTCTCTCCAAAAAGTGGCAAGTTCTTTGGATCTGAAATGCTAGCTCATGCATTGCAATTTAAATTACACAAGTGACTTGAGCAATATACTTTGTCATTACATGTTTGAAATGAACCAATCAAACAAGCTTTGAGATTTTGAAACATACAAAGAGAATCCAACAGACCCTTATGCACATGGAACTTGGGGGCAGCTAATTTAAAAACTACCAGGCACTTGCAAACACTTTGTGAAGAGGAAGGTATGGTTTTGGAGCAATAAAGCAGTACTATAAATACTTAGTACTTGGTAGCTGCAATAGTAGTTGTTGAAGTTAACATGCATACTCCTACCACTCTATGACTCACATTATTTGAAGTGTGTACACACAACAAATTTAATCTAATTTTCAACCATGTAATTGCTCCACACCAAAAAAACAAAGTTGAAAAAAGACATTAACATAACTGAGAAGCCTAACTTCATATAGATGTAGATTACGATACACACCATTTATTTAAGATTAATTATTTATTAACTTATTTTTGTCTATTCCAAAGTTCTCACATAAGTGTGTTGACACATGTGAAACAATTGTTCTGTTTGACAAGTGTCTATTGTAATTGGTATACTGGACTCTACACACAATTTTTGTATTTGAGTTTATTTTTTGTTTATGGGTAAGTATTAGTTTCATAAAATTAAAAAAAAAATGGTTTTCTAACTTATATTACATCCATGTCTATTATTTCTAGAACTATAAAAATTAGTAAATAATGACCAAAACTTTAGAGATACATTTTTTGAATAAGTACTAAGTGAAGTTCAAAGATAACAGTAATTTATCTTCTTACTCAAGCATATTTTTTTGACATCAAAAGATAAATTAACGAATCTATTTATTTTAAATGTAAAAATTGATTATTTTATTTTTAAAAAACTTATAATTTATATAAATTTATGTATTATTTCAAGCTTTGACATATTTCTAATCCATTGGTGTTTAAAATATATTTCTAAGTTTTATTTGAAACATAACACATGAATCAAATTGTCCCCCATACAATGGAGATTTGGTCCTTCATTACAACAATCATTTACACAAATTCTTTGAGAAATTTATGCCTCAATTTTTAAGACCCTTCATTATTAATCACCTCTTTCTCAATGGGTCCATTGTATTTTGCATTTTCTAAGACAAAGTCATCCCCGTGCAAGTCAATAGTTCCAAGTTACAATCCTACAACCTGCATTTTGTACTTCATGCACCATTTACTTCACTCTTCTGTAAAAGTGGCCAAATGGTATACTTTATCTCTGTCAATTAAGCCCAAAATGTTCTTTGCACATCCTCAGGTAAGATTATGACCTCATAAGAAAGTATCTTTGAAATTAAAATCAATTTTAGACAAGAAAAGAATCTCTACAAAGAGCAAGCAATCAAATAGGAGGTCGTTTGAAGATGATTGTTTAGCATGCCATGGGACGTATCCTACAATATTATTGATTATACATACATTTGCAAGAATTGTGAAGTATCAATGTGAAGACCATGTCATTGTTCAAAGACAATAATTTTCATCCAATTAGATATTATTGTGATTATGCTAGAATGATTCTTGAAATATTTATCAAACCCTCATTCTAGTGCCAAAGAATGCAATTCCCAAGATCCTCAATAATTTTAGATATAAGAGCTCAAAGCCATGGTCAAGAATGAGACAAAAATTACTAAAGTAATAGTGTTAAGAATTCAGTACAAAGAAGTTGGACAAAAATGAATGTTGGAGTTTGACAAACCCTTTAGTAAGGAATGAATTTATGTGATGGATGAACAACTTTAAATTAGACAAATTTTGATAAATGAAATCATAGTATTGATGATATAAGTTTAATTTTTGTTGATTGAATTAAATTAAAGGAATTAGAATGATAATTTAGATGGACTTCTAGTTATAAACGTAATTGATTAAAATACTTAAATCTTGGTAAATTCTTGTATGAGGTTTAATAAGCTATTAACTATTAGAAGTTTATTTTAGCTCACAAAACTTATAGTAAAAACATGAATGAACAATAAAGAATTTAAAGATGTCTTTGAAAAAAATAATGTTGATATATTACCAAAAATTTGATCTTATTGTTGTATAATCAATCTTTAAGAAGAAAAAGTATACAATTATAAAATTGATTCAATCATAAATTTTCATTAACCATATTATTATTTATATATAATCATAATTTATTATATTTTTTCTTACATAACTCCAATAATCTGTTATATCTATATATTATTTAGTAATCATATAGATTTAACTAATTAAATGATTAAAAAGTTATAGCCTTTTGTCTCTTTCTTTACAAATAATACCCCTTAAGTTGGTTTTTCTTGGGAGTGGCATTGTTCTAGGAAAATAAGGAACTTGGATTTTGTATTGAGATAGTGTTACAATCTGTTTTGAAATCAATTAAAATTTTATAATCTTACTATAATTAAAACTAGAAATAAAAATAAGAATAGATATCATAGCTTTTTGTTAATATTCATATATATTGTCAATATTTTATTGAATTAAAAAATAGATAACATTAATTCACATCCTTTTAATATATAAAAGAACTTTTTGGTTTTTAAACTTTCCATCAAACAAATTTTATCATCTTTCTATATAAAATAGAGAGACCTATACTCAAACTAATCTAGTATCATTTTTTATTTTTATTTTTACTTATTGAGTAATCCAATACCATCCTTGGAATACGTACATGTAATATTTTAATAAAACAATGGTCAACTCTTGAAAAATTATTTAATTTTGGTTATTTTTTTTGGGCTGAGATTGACTAAAAATTGCTGAAAAGAGTTTGAAATAGCAAAAAATGACCAAAAAATACTTCATTCAATTGCATTTTTCAGTCTTTGCAGTTTGCCATTTTTTTTCTATTGGTAGAATTATTTTTCTGGTGAAATTGGCATCAAGGCATAGAAGACACATCAAACCATCTTTTACAAAAAAAAGAAAAGAAAACGTTGAACACATTACAATTAGTTGATGCGGTTTTAACAGTTGTCTCTATCACAAGATGTACCATTGGAATAGATGATGTTCCATAAGATCTACTATTTCTTCAACATTTACTTTCTGTTTCATTCATTGTCTGATTTCGGATCCAAATTTCTGTACTAAGGTGGAGACGCTTGCAGCATCTTTGAGAGGTCGGCCCATTTGCACAAATGAGTCGGGGTTGTTGAGAATGTTTAGAAAGACATAAGAGTAATAGTAAGTCATACACACACATAAGAGTAGTAGTAAGTCATACACATATAAGAATAGTAGTAAGTCATACACACAAGAGAATTTCTAAGGAGAGAGAGCTTCATATACACAAATCTATTGATTTGGTTGTGTGTCATATACAAGAAGAGAGAAGATAAGAGGATGAATAGTACTTCTTCACTAGACTCTAAATACTGTAGCAATAGTAATTACTGTAGTCTACAGTAAATATTATGGAGAGCGTCAACTACATTTAATGATCTCAACACTCTTCCTTGCTCATCACAATATACATATTAATTAGATTCTAAGAGTGAATCCTTTACAACACTCGTGGTTGCATGTCTAATTTTCTTTGTTGATGAACACCTAAACCTTTGTGCACTAAGAAATCACATTTAGAAATATCAATGACCATACCCTCTCTATTACTCGACAAATTTTTATAGATAGATCAAAAATTATATTTTAGAATAATGAGCCTAAAAATTTGTAATTTATTATATATCAGATTTTACTTATTTATTTATATTTTGAAAAATTTACTATATTTATTCTGAATACAAATTATATGTATGAAGATTTTAAAAATGTAAATTCAAAAAGATGAATATATGCATCTTACTTTGGAAATTGGAAGTAAAATGAATACTTGAAGTTGAAGCCAAAATTATGAGGTTTAATGAAGTATTAATCCAAAACCAATATTCCACCTATCTAAAGCAGAATGTTAAGGACATGAATCTCAAAGAAAGAGAATCCTCAATACACTCTTCTATCACTAGAGAGAACTAGAAAGTCACTCAAAAGGTAATGTAATATTAACTATAATGGCTATTGCGAAAAACAAGAAAGACTAGAAAGACTTGAAACAAGACTAAGACTAAAAAAGCATTGACAAGAATGAAGAAGGCTTCACTCTTGCCTCCATATATACTATCTAACTAAGAGCTACATGGTGATGTCTTATAGGACCTCCAATATGTGTTAACTTTGCTAGCCACATGTCTTATCTTGCAAGGCAATTTATCTATGTATGCGCCATGTAATTGGCTTGTTCCAAAAGCTATTACATAGAGTTAACTTATTCTACAAGCTATCAATACATGGTTAGCTTTTTGGCCAAGTTTCTAACCTACAAACACATCTAAAGTCAAAACCGCGTCTATGAAGCTTCTAGGGAGCTTTTCTAGAAGACTTTATGAAATTATTCTATATTTATATACTTCTACTTAATCATATAAGTAACTATTGAGGTAAATATATATGTCCGTGATATTACCCTTCTTTTTAGGAACGAGTTCCACGAGGAGTAGTCTTCATATGTTGAGGAAGTCTAAGATACAACGAATTATATTTGCTACATACTCCGATCTTTGCTCTCTTTGAAGATGGTTGATAGGTCCTCTCAACCTACTATAGTTCCTATACTAGAGTGAGAAGACCACCCTGTTACTTGGTCAATTTTGAGGCCTTTATAACTTCCTTCAAATAAAACATTTGAAATACCGTTAGGAGTTATTCCTACCTCTAATAAAATGACTAAACATCGAGAGTCTCTTCGAAGGTCGTGATATCAAACATGTTGTATCTTACCATCTATTCAAGGAAGGACATGTTGTTTTTGAGGATCTTCACTTCGATTCCGTTGTCTTGTAGGTTGTGACAATTGCAATGTCTCATCTGGTAAGTCCACAAATAAAAGCTCTTGAGTTGAATTTGCTGGTTGTTGGTACTCCATTTCATTACAAATATATAGAAGCTACAATAAAAATTAGAAGATAGAATGTTATGTTCCTTTGATCTTATTTTTTTTATAGCAAAGATTTGCTATTCTTCATCTTGGTTTTGATAGATGTCGTTGATGAAAGTCTTCAACTTTCTTTGCTGCATTTTTAAGATTCTTTGATGGTTCTTAAATGCATTCACTAATATCATATCCATGCCAATGAACAAGATATTCCAACCTATTTCGGCACCACCTTGAGTCTAAGACTTCTTCCACCTCAAACTCTTAGTTATTATCCACTTCTATAGGAGGAGGTGGCATTTGTCTTTTTTCCAAGATTTTTACTGTCTTATACGGCTCCAGAAGAGATCCATGAAATATAGGGTGGATCTTCATAGACTCCGATAGATGTAATCGATAGACAACATGATTGATTTGTTCACAAATAGAAAAGGTCCTAGCCTACAATAATCTAATTTATCACAAAGACGAGTAGTCTTGATATTACGATGAAGTAACCATACCTTGTTATCCATATTATATTGTGGTTGCTTCTTGCGATAGGCATCCGCATAGGTCTTTTGTTGTTCTTGAGCTTCCTTTAATTGTATCTTCATTGTTGTATGTAGCTTTGACAAGCGATTTACTAAATCTTTCGTTGCAGAATTATCAACTTTTAAAAAGTCAAAAGTATCAAGATATAGATAGTAACCATAATTGGCAAAGAAAGGTGTTTGTTGAGTGGAAGAATGTATCAAATTATTATATGAAAACTCTGCCAATGGTAAAAGAGTTGTCCAATCATCTTGATGATAGTTGATGGTATATCTCAAATACTGCTCTAGAACTTGATTTACTTGTTCTATTTGTCCATCAATTTGAGGATAAAAAGCAAAAGAAAGTTTTATATGTACTTTTATAATCTTGAATAGGGTTCTCCAAAATCTTGATACAAATTGAGTCCTTCTATTCCATTTAATATCCTTTGGTAATCCATGATAGCAATAGATATTGTCAATGAAAAGTTTGGCTATTTCTTCACCTGTGATAGATTTTGTATATTATACAAAATATGCTATCTTGGTAAAATGATCTATTATCAAAAATATAGAGTCATAAGAATCTGAGATTGGAAGATCCGTGATGAAATCTATAGAAACAGAAGACCATAGTTGTTCTAAAATGGATAACGGCTGAAGAAGTCCATAAAGTCAATGACGAGGAGTTTTCGATTTTGAGCAAACATCACAAGATTGTACAAAATCTTTGACTGCCTTTTACATTCGTAGCCACCAAAAATCTCTGGATATTAGTTCCAAAGTTTTATTAGATTCAAAATATCTTGCTGCTCGAAAGCCATGATAAGCTTGAAGAATACGTAATCAAGCTTCACCTTCTAGAATATATAGACATCCTTCAAAATATAATAGATTATTCTTGAATTCAAACTTGGAAGTATCATGAGACTTAGAAGAAGTATCCTTCATATCCTGAACAAGAGGATCAGAGGACATGTTTGATTGAATTTGCTTCAAAAATATTGAATCAAAAGTCAATGTTGATTTTATAGCTCGAAGATGAAAATGCTTGGGCTTCAAGAGAATTGATCTTTGTTGATCAAAAGATACATCTCCTTCTTTTGGTACAAGATAAGAATGTCTAGAAAGAGCATCCCATAGACCTTATTATTTTTTGGGTCTATAAGTGATCTTGAAATTGAATTTAAATAAAGACATGCTCTAATGGACTTGACGACGATTCAAGACACGTGTTGACATGAAGTACTCAAGGTTCTTATGGTCTATATACATGATAATTAAACTAAAGATGCCTTCTAGATAATGATGCCATTCTTGAAATGAATCCATGATTCCAAGGAGCTCTTTGTCATGGATCTCATCATTAATTTCGGCTGCTGGAAATTTCTTCAAATGGAAAGCTATTAGGTGGAGTTTGTTATCTATTCTCATTTGTGACAATACGGCACCTATAGCAAAATCTGATGTGTCTGTTTTCATAAAAAATGCTTTAAAAAAGTCAACTCAATATAAGATTGGTGCAAAAATAAATTCTTTCTTTAAAGTATCAAATGATGCTTCTGCTTCTTTATTCCACTTAAGTTTGTCTTTACAAGTCAAATATGTAAGTGGAGCTGTAATTTGAGAAAAATTCTTGATGAAGATTTTATAGTAATTAGCAAAGCCCAAAAAGTACATCACATCTTGTACAGTTCTTGAAATCTTCTAATCTATGATAGTTTGAACCTTCTTGGGATCCATCATAAGACCTTTGTTGGAAATGACGTATCCTAAAAAGTCAACTTGAGTAGTGTAGAATATACACTTTTTCATCTTGGTATATAATCCTGCATCTCTAAGTTTCTGTAATTGTCAAGGACAAGAACTCGATGAAGAAGCAATTCAAACAAGTGAGCCTTCATTCAAAAAAAGGTAACAAAATATAAATAAACAAGTATGTATATTGAAAGAGAAACTCGAATGACTATTGCAAAAAGACAAAAAAACTAGAGATCCTTGAAACTAGACTGGAAGCAAGAAAGGAGTTGACAAGAGTGAAGAAGGCTTCACTCTTATCTCTATATATACTATCTAATTAGAGGTTACATGGCGACGTTCTATAGGACCTCCAATAAGTGTTGACTTTATAGTAGACATGCCTTGACTTACAAGGTAAGTTTTTCTATATGTAGGCCACATTGTTAGCTTGGTCTTCAAGCTAACAACATGTGTGGCACATGGCCAACTTGTTGACCACGTTTCTAATCCAAAAGTCAATTAAAAATACCTATAAAGTCAAAGCAGCTTCTATGAAGCCTCTAGGAAGCTTTTATATCAAATACTATAGAATTAACTTACTTTTATCTACTTTTACTTACTTCTATCTATTTATATATGTAATTATGAGTATGTCCGTGACACTACCCCTCCTTCTAGGCACGAGTTCCATGAGGAGCGGTCATCATATGTTGAAGAAATTTATGATGCGACGAATTGTATTCACCACATACTCTGATCTTTATTCTCTTCGAAGATGATTGATGGGGCCTCTCAACCATCAGTAGTGTCCCATACCAGGGCGGAAAGACCACCCAGTTATTTGATCATTGTTGAGGCCTTCATAACTTCTTTCGAATAGAACATTTGAAACACCATCAAGAGTTGTTCCTACTTCTAGTAAAATTACCAAACATTAGGAGTCCCTTCGCAAGTTGTGATATCAAAAGCGTTGTATCTCATCATCTATTTGAAGAAGAACATGTTGTTCTTGAAGATCTTCATCTCGATTACATCATCTTGAAGGTTGTGACAATCATAATGTCTCATCCGGCAAGTTAGTAAATGAAGGCTCTTGAGTCGAATCTGCTGGTTGTTAGTTCTCCATCTCTTGAGCATTACAACTACAAAGAAGCTACAAAGAAGGATTGAAAATAGAATGTTATCTTGCCTAGATGTTGTTTCTTTTATAAAGAAGGTTTTTATTTTGATTTTGATGGATGTCGTCAATGAAAAGCCTCCACCACCTTTGCTACATTTGTAAGATTCTTTACTTGCTTCCATGCATGTTCATTAATATCATATCTGTGCCAATGGACAAGATATTCCAATTTATTTCGACATCGCCTTGAATCTAAGACTTCTTCTACTTCAAACTCTTCATTATTATCCACTTCTATAGGAGGAGGTGGAGCTTGTCATCTTTTTGGTATGTCTACTATCTTGTATGGTTCAAGAAGAGAGATGTGGAATACTGGATGGATTTTTATTGACTCCAATAGATATAAATGATGTGCAACTAAATTGATTTTTATAGAAGTAGAAAATGGTCCCAGCCTTCGATAGTCTAACTTCTCATAAAGACGAGTGGTCTTAATATTATGATGAAGTAGCCATACCTTATCACCCAAGTAGAATGGTGGTTTTCCTTTCGATAGACATCCGCATTGACTTTTTGTTGTTCTTGAGCTTCTTTTAACTACGCCTTCATCGTTGCATGTAGCTCTGATAAATGAATCGCCAAATCTTTTGCAGTAAGATTATCAACTTTTGAAAAGTCAAAAGTATCAAGTCGTGGATGATAACCATAATTAGCAAAGAAAGGTGTTTGTTTTATAGAAGAATGTATTATGTTATTGTAAGCAAACTCTATCAATGGCAAAAGAGTTGTCCAATCATGTTATTGGTAGTTAATGGTACATCTTAAATATTGCTCCAAAACTTGATTAACATGCTCCATTTGTCCATTAGTTTGAGGATAAAATATTAAAGATAGTTTTATATCCACTTTTAGAATCTTGAAAAGAGTATGCCAAAATCTTCATACAAATTGAGTTCTCTTATTTGATATAATATCCTTGGGTAATCCATGATAGCAATAGATATTGTCAAGAAAGAGCTTAGCTATTTCTTCACCTGTGATAGATTTTGTACATGGTACAAAATGTGCCATCTTGGTAAAATGATCTACTATCACGAATATAGAGTCATAAGAACCTGAGATTTGAAGATGCGTGATGAAGTCCATAGAAATAGAAGACCATGGTTGTTCTGGAATGGATAATGGCTCAAGAAGTCCAAAAGGCCGATGACGAGGAGTTTTTGATCTTGAACAAATATTACATGATTGTACAAAATCTTTGATTGCCTTCTATATTTGAGGCCACCAAAAATCACTAGATATCAGCTCCAAAGTCTTATTGTGTCCAAAATGTCATGCTATTGGGAAGTCGTGATGAGCTTGAAGAATACATAAATGTGCTTCTCCTTTTGAAACATATAGGCGTCTTTCAAAATAGAGTAGATTATTCTTGAACTCGAATTTAGAGAGATCATGAGATTTAGAAGAATTATTCTTGATATCATGAATAAGAGGGTCTGAAGACATACTTAACTGGACTTGCTTGAGAAAAGTTAAATCAACAGTCAATGTTGATTTTATTGCTCAAAGATGAAATTACTCTGACTTCAAGAGAACCATTCTTTATTGCTCAAAAGCTGCATCTCCTTCTTTTGGTGCAAGATAAGAACGTCTAGACAAGGCATCGGACAAACCTTGTTTTCTTGGCCGATAAGTGATGATGAACTCGAATCTTGATAAAGACATGCTCCAACAAGCTTGACGACAATTTAATACTTGTGTTGACATAAAATACTCCAAGTTCTTGTGATCCATATACACGGTGACTGGATTGGAAGTGCCTTCTAGATAATGATGCTATTCTTGAAAAGAATCCACAATTGCAAGAAGTTCTTTGTCGTGGATCTCATAATTGATTTTTGCTGCTGAGAATTTTCTTGAATGAAAGGCTACTAGATGAAGTTTGTCATCTGTTCCCATTTGTGACAAAACCACACCCAGAGCAAAGTCTAATGCATCTGTTCCTATAAAGAACGCTTTAGAAAAAATCAACACGATACAAGATTGGTGCAGAAACAAATGTTGTCTTCAAAGATTCAAAAGCAACTTCTGCTTCTTGATTCCATTGGAATTTTTCTTTTTAAGTCAAACGTGTAAGTGGAGCTACAACTCGAGAGAAGTCTTTGATGAAGATCCGATAATAGTTGGCAAATCCCAAAAAGCATTGGACATCTCTTACCATTTTTGAGAACTTCCAATCTATAATAGTTTGAACTTTTTTAGGATCCATCATAAGTCCATCATTTGAAATGATGTAACCTAAGAAATCGACTTGAGTAGTATAGAATATATACTTTTTTATCTTGGCATAGAGTCCTGCATCTCTTAATTTTTGTAACACATGACAAACATAAAGTTCATATTCTTCTGGATTCTGAGAATAGATCAAGATGTCATCTAGATAACAGACCACAAAATCGTCCAAAAACTCTTGAAAAATATCATTCATTAGATGTTGAAAAGCTACTAGTACATTTGTAAGTCCAAAAGGCATGATGTTGTATTCAAAATATCCATACCTAGTTCGAAACATAGTCTTTCATTCATCTCTTTCTTTGATGCGTACTAGATTGTATGCTCCCCGGAGATCTATTTTTGTATAGATCTTAGTTTGATTCAGCTGATCAAGAAGTCCGGATATTAAAGGTAGTGGATACTTATTTTTGATGGTAATCTTGTTGAGTCATCGATAATCAACACACATCCACAATGATCCATCTTTTTTCTTCACAAATAGAATTGGAGGTCCTGCTGGAGATTTAGAATGGCATATGAAATTCTTGGCTAGATTTTCTTCAATATAATCCTTGAATTCAATCAACTCATTTTGTAATAAACTATAGATTGATCCGAATGGCGGTTGTACTCCTTCTTGAAGGTCAATTGAGCAATCATAGGGACAATATTCTAGGAGTGTATCCGCATTCTTTTTGTCAAGTATATCTTAAAATTCTTGATATTGGCTTGGAATGCCACATGAAGTCTTTACTCCATTAAAAACAAGTGTGGCATAAATAATATATGGTGATTCTTTCATATTAGCATGCAAGAAAGCTTTTGTACCTATAAATATGGGTTTAATTGAACTGGACTTATGACTCTCTACTTCATTAACTACACTGTTAGTTTTAGAAAAAGTAAGAATTTAGAAAATCCAATCTATTTGAGGGTTGTATTTTTTTAACCACGATAAACCTAAAATGACTGGATTAGAGGGAGATCTAATGATATTAAATACTACAAAGCTATTATGATCATTGATTATTACTTCTATAAGAAGGGTTTCATGAGTAATATGTCCAGAAGACAATGGACGACCATTTATGACTTCTACATGAACAAGTTTAGTTTTCTTTACTAAAGATATGCTATGTCTTTTAGTAAATTCTTCATCTAAGAAACATGCTGAGGCTCTTGAATCTAACAAGGCAGAGGCTTTGTAATATTTAGGTCCTAAAATAACATTTAATGTAAAACAAAGAGAGGGCTCTAAGGAGAGAATAGGACCTTTACTAGATGTTGTGCAAGGTTCCAGCTGCACGGTCTCTATTGTGGCTAGATAAACTTATTTTTTGATGTATTGTCTTCTTTGACAGTCATACTCCTCATTTTGTAGTTGCGTCGTTTCTTTGAACAATGTTGAGCAGTGTGTTTTGGTTCTCCACAATATAAACATAATCCTTCTTGACAACGACGAGTCTTTTCTTGCTCAGTAAGAGGTTTAAAACGTATTGCATTAATTTACATATCCTCTACTTTTGAATGTATGTGTTGAAGAGGTGTTGGTATTGCCATTGAATTATAGTAACATTGAGGTCCACTTGTACAGTTCTCAGATCGAAATTCAAAAAGGCGATTGTCGCACTTCACAACAAAGTCAATTGCTTGATTCAATGTTTGAAGATCAGGTAAGTTGAGCATTAATTTTTTTACCTCATATTGTAATCTGTAGAAAAATTGGCTAATAAGTGCAGCATCATTCCACTTGATATCACTTGCAAGTTGTCAAAATTATGAAGCATACAACGTTATTGATCGATTGTCTTATCGTAAAATATGGATCTTATTGGTTGCAACACGAATTGCATCATGTTCTCCATACATGGATCGAAACTCCACCAAAAAAGCCTCTAGATTATCCAATATTGGATCTTGTTGTTTAAGAAAAGATGAAAACTACGATATTGCTGAACCTGAAAGAAGCATACTAATGAATCTAACTTGCGATCCTAGAGTTGGATAGCTTTGGGATTGAAGTTCAATCACAAGTTGCACTTGATTGATAAATCCACGAAACTTGGATCTGATGCCATCAAACTTCTCGGATAGGATAATTCTTGGTTCTCTAATACTAGAAGGGCGTTCTACTATAGGAAAAAAGACATGATTTGGTGCAGATGTTGAAGCAACTCCAACCATTTCTATATCTTCACTTCCTGCCAATCTTGTTGCTCATTATGGTGGTAAATTGAATTGATGCATCGTAAGCATTAACTCCCTCAATTGCTCTTGCATTTGTGCCATTGCACTCTTCATTTCAATAAGTTCTGCCATGATAACATTTAAAAAAGAGAAGATGTCTAATATCGCTCAAGACAAATAGAAGAGAGGACTTGAGAACAAAGAAAATACTAAGGACAATATCAGTTTAGAAGAGGGTAATCCGCAACTTCTAATATGCTTATATCTTATTAAAAAAAAAAGGTAATCCACTCTTAATCAAGATTAGACAAAGCTCTGATATTGTAGGTGTACTCTTATCAATCTGTCAAGGACAAGAACTCTATGAAAAAGTAATTCAGACAAGTGAACCTTCACTCAAAGAAAGATAATAAAATATAAATAAATAAGTATGTATATTGAAAGAGAAACTGAAATGGCTATTGCCAAAAGACAAGAAAACTAAAGACCCTTGAAATTAGACTGGAAGCCATGATAATCCTATAATAACCGGATCAGAGGAAGATTTTATTACATTAAATACTACTACACTGTTATGATCTTTAATTGCTATATCTAAAGGAATAGTTTCATGGGTAACATTTCCAAAAGACAACGAACGACCATCTATGACTTCTACATGTACAGATTTAATTTTCTTCACTAAACATATTTTTTTAATTTTTGGCAAAATCTTCGTCTATAAAACATGCTGAGGCTCCTGAATCTAACAAGGTAAAGACTTTGTAATTATTAGATCCTAAATATATTTCTATTATAAAATAAGGTGAGAGGTCTAAGAAGAGGATACGACCTTTACTAGGTATTGCACATGATTCCAGCCGCACGATTCCTATTGTAGCTGGAGATACTCGTTTTTTGACACATTATCTTCTTTGCTAATTATGCTTGTTATTTTGTAATTGTATTACTTCTTTGGATAATACTGAGTAGTGTGCTTAGCTTCTCCACAATATAAACACAGCCCCTCTTGGCAATTTTGAGTCTTTTCCTGCTTTGTGAAAGGTTTAAAATGTATCATATCAATTTATATTGGTTCTGACTTTGATGAATACGTTTCAGGAAACTTGGGAGCTGCCGCCATTACTTGACTTGTGTCATGGACATACATTGGAAGATTCTTCAAATATTCTTCTAGAATATTCTCTAAAGATTCTCTAAAGATTCCTTTAGAAGGTTCTAGAAGATTCTTAGAATATTCCCTAAAGATTCTCTTAGAAGGTTCTAAAATATTCTTAGAAGGTTCTAGAATATTCTGATAGATTCTAGGAAGTTGCTTGAGAAGTTTCCTAATTAGTAGAAGTTGTTGGAGAAGCGTCCTAGTTAGCGGAAGTAGCTCGAGAAGCTTCCTATTCAGTAGTATATATAGGAGTCGAGGCTGAAGGGTTCTTCAGTCTCGACAACACATCTCTTGGAGTTCTAGCTCACCTTTCTGGTGTTGTTCTTGTACTCATCTGTTTAATCTAGTTTTGCCACTTCTTCTTGAACTTCTTCTTAGATTTCAAGTCTCTATTTTGTGTCCGTGACAGTTTGTCGAGACTACATTTTCACTGGTATCAGAGCTAGTTCCTTCTTGTTAGAGAGTGGATTACCCCTCTTCTTGAAGGTGTGCTAGTGTTTTAGAGGTTGCGGATTATCCTCCTCTAAACCGATATCTCTTCTTTCTCAATATTGGAGCCTTATTCTTCTTGGAGAGAGTGGATTACCCCTCATCTTGGAGTCTTAAGGCGTTTTAGAGGTTGCGGAGTACCCTCCTCTGAACCAATATTGTCCTCTTGTCAAAACTCTTTTTTCTTCTTTCTGAAGGTTAGCCGAAGGTTAAGACGTTAAAATGGCTGAAAGTTTGGAATCCAAACTAGACGCCATCATAAATGCTCTTGCCTCGTTGTCACATAGGACAACAGAGATCGAAGGAGTCATGGTAGGACTCCATAACAATGGAGCATCTGGGATAGCGCCATCTAAAGTATATCAGTCTCAAACTTCTGCGCCAGAAGAAGCAGTTCTACCTCCATTTCAACAAGATCGAGTAGTCCTACAACGAAAGGAGCCTCGAGTTAGTCTTCCGGATAAGTTTGATGGAACTCGTTCCAAGTTTCGAGGTTTTGTCAACCAAATCAGGTTGATAACAATTTTACAGCCCGAACGTTATCCGACGGAGGAAGCGCGTGTTGGGCTTGTTGGAACCTTGCTTACAGCACAAGCTCTGTCTTGATTTACTCCCTTGTTTGAGAAGCGATCGCCAATCCTGAGCAACTTTGAAACGTTCTTGGAGGCGTTTGCAGAAGCATTTGGCGAGCATGATAAAGTTCGATGGGCTACAACAAAGATCCGATCGCTACGACAAGGAACACGCTCTGCATCAGTCTATGCCTCGGATTTCAGACAATTGGCAAGTGACATTAATTGGGGTGAAGAGGCGTTGGTGAGTCAGTTTTATTGGGGCTTGAAGGATGATGTGAAGGACTTGCTGTTATCTCTTCCTGATCCTCAAACGCTCAACGAAGCTATTAGCCAAGCTGTAAAGTGTGACAACCGCCTATTCCAGCGTCGCCAAGACCAACGTCCAAGACACCAAATGACTCGTTACGACGTGACTATGTCTGCAAATAGCTTAAACTCACATTCGGAGGCAACAGACATACAAATCGATACGGCGCGTGTCCGATCTCTTACTCCAACAGAGAAGAAACGGCGTATGGAGGAAGGGTTATGTTTGTATTGTGGAGAAGAAGGTCACAAGGTTGGAAATTGCCCAAAGAAGCAAAATTGGCACCCTGTCAAGACTAGAAGTGCGATGATTCCGGAAAACGACGATGCCCAGCCACAGTAGGAACCGTGCGGCTGGACAATCTAATATCACGACAACAATCAGGTTCCTCCTTCTCTGTCCAACCTGCCCGTTGTTTTACAATTCTTTTGTTTTTAGGCCCTCAAAAACAAAAAACTTTAGCTTTATTGGATTCAGGGGCATCTACTTGTTTTTTAGATGAAGAGTTTGCTAAACGCCACAAGATCCGTTTAGTACAGAAGTCCAAACCTGTTCACGTAGAGGTGATAGATGGACGACCCTTATTGTCAGGCAACGTTACCCACGAATCAGAACCTATAGAAGTGGTGTTTAAGGACCATAGTAGTCACGTTATTTTTAATATTATTAGAACCCCATCAAGCCCTGTTATCCTTGGTCTTTCTTGGTTAGAAGATCATAATCCGTCCATTGATTGGAGGCTACGAAGGATAACATTTCCTGAAAAAAATAATAATAAACCTGTTGGTAGAACCTACATGAAGAAATCCATGTTTATTGGAGCGAGAGCGTTCCTAATATCGTCCAAGGAAGGCGCACCATTTGTCATTTATGCAGCTCCAACTAGCGGCGAGAATATCTCAACATCGAATATACCAGAGCAATATAGGGATTTTGAAGACGTGTTTCAGAAGAAGAACGCCGATATACTGCCGGAACATCGACCATATGATTGCGCCATAGACTTAGAGGAAGGAGCGCAACCACCTTTTGGTCCAATATACAACCTATCGCAGACGGAGTTGGCAGAATTGCGGAAGTACATCGATGAGAATCTAGCCAAGAATTTTATTCGACATTCAAAGTCGCCAGCTGGAGCACCAATCCTATTCGTGAAGAAAAAGGATGGCTCACTGCGGATGTGCGTGGACTACCGAGGACTCAACAAGGTGACCAAGAAAAATCGCTATCCCTTACCTTTGATCTCCGGCCTCTTAGATCAACTTGGACGTGCAAGAATTTTTACAAAGATTGATTTAAGAGGAGCCTACAACCTTGTGCGAATCAAAGAAGGAGATGAATGGAAGACAGCCTTTCGTACAAGGTATGGCCATTTTGAGTACAATGTCATGCCTTTTGGTCTTACCAATGCTCCAGCGGTCTTTCAGCATATGATGGACGACATCTTTCGGGAGTACCTCGATGACTTTGTTGTCATCTATCTGGATGATATTTTGATATTTTCCAAGAATGAAGAAGAACATGAGAAGCACGTTTGTTTGGTTCTTGAAAAACTACGCGAACGAGGACTCTACGCCAAGTTGGAGAAGTGTCAATTTCACCAGAATGAGATGGAATTTTTGGGCTTCATTGCGACTACAGAGGGCTTGAAGATGGATCCAAAAAAGGTAGAAGCAATTATATCTTGGGAAGTTTCGAAGACGGTTAGAGATGTTCAGTGTTTTCTTGGATTTGCTAACTTCTATCGGATCTTCATCAAGAATTATTCTCAAGTTGCTGCACCACTCACGCGTCTAACAAGCAAAGACAAGCTCGAATGGGGATCACAAGCAGCAAAAGCATTTCAAGATCTCAAGACGGCATTCACTACGGCTCCAATCTTGGTACACCCTGACTTTGCAAAGGCTTTCTATTTAGAGACCGATGCTTCAGATTTTGCTTTGGGAGCTGTGCTCTCACAGATGGGCATAGACAAGAAGCTTCACCCAGTTGCGTTCTATTCACGAAAGTTCTCTGCTGCTGAGATCAACTACGAGATCCACGACAAAGAGCTGCTTGCTATAGTGGATGCCTTCCAAGAGTGGCGTCACTTCCTCGAAGGAGCTGCACATCCAGTGACTGTTTATACGGACCACAAGAATTTGGAGTACTTCATGACAGCTCGAATTTTGAATCGTCGTCAAGCTCGATGGAATATGTCTCTATCACGATTTGACTTTATTATCACCTACCGCCCTGGAAAACAACAAGGATTATCTGACGCATTTTCGAGGAGATCGTATCTTGCGCCAAAGGCTGGAGAAGCAGCGTTTGATCAACAATGTACAACATTGTTGAAACCAGAAAAATTCAGGATTTTTGCTACTGTTGCAACTATCGATGACGGCTTCCTCAGCGAGGTACGTACTGCGACCATTGAGGATTCTATAGCTCTTGACATCAAACAACGTGTCGATAATGACAAGTTTAAGGTGGAAGGAGATCTTCTGTATTTTGAGGAGCGGTTGTATATCCCAAAAGGACCAACTCGACTCCGAGTACTTCAATCTCGGCACGACTTTCCAGCTGCGGGACATTTTGGATTCAACAAGACTTTGGAGCTTATTTCACGAGATTTTTGGTGGCCCCAAATGTGGAAGGATGTGAAGGAATTTGTCCTTTCTCGTGATGTTTGTTCAAGATCCAAGATCCCTCGACATCGTCCATATGGACTTCTCCAGCCATTGCCTATTCCGCACCGACCATGGTCTTCAGTTTCTATGGACTTCATTACGGACCTACCGCCATCGAATTCATTTGACAGCATCTTTGTTGTGGTGGATCGATTTACAAAGATGGCGCATTTCGTGCCTTGCAAGAAAACATCGTCAAGTGAAGACACCGCAAGACTCTTTCTTGATAACATATATCGTTATCATGGCCTACCAGATGATATCGTGTCGGATCGAGGTACTCAGTTTGTATCCAAGTTTTGGAGGTCCCTCTTTGAGATATTGAAGGTAGATATTAAGCTCTCTTCGGCTTTTCATCCTCAAACTGATGGTCAAACGGAGCGGGTGAATCAAGTTTTGGAGCAATATTTACGATGCACCATCAACTATCAACAAGATGATTGGACTGCATATCTACCACTTGCTGAGTTCGCATACAACAACACTCTTCATGCGTCAACTCAACAAACACCATTCTTCTCCAACTACGGATACCACCCCAAGCTCGATTTATTGAGTTCTTCAGCAAATAACAACCCAGCAGCTGAAGGATTTGTGAAGCAACTATCGGAGCTTCAAGCGATGTTGAAGCTTCAATTGCAATCTGCCCAAGAGAGTTACAAGGCATCTGCAGATAAATATCGAAATGAGGCGCCTACTTTTAAAGTTGGAAGTAAAGTATGGCTTCTTCGACGGAATATCAAGACCAAGCGGCCATGTGACAAATTGGACTATCGGAGATTAGGACCATTTTTTATCGAGAAGCAGATCAATCCGGTGGCATATCGTCTGGAGTTACCAGCTACTATGAAGGTACATCCAGTCTTTCACGTGTCTTTGTTGGAACCTTATCGAGAGTCAGCTTTTCCCCAAAGAGTACAAAGTCCGCCACCAAGTATCGAAATTGAAAACCATGAGGAATACGAGGTGGAAAAGGTACTAGATTCACGGCGTAATAGAAGAAAATTGGAGTATTTAGTGCATTGGAGTGGATACGACATCAATGAACGAACGTGGGAGCGTGCCGAAAATCTTGCCAATGCGCCAAAAAAGGTACAAGAATTTCATCAACGATATCCTCATAAACCTAAGCCGATTCAACGATAGCTTCTTGCTGAAGGTTGCTCATCAAGTAGCATAAAAAGGGAGGAGGGCATCTCCAAAACCCATAGTTCGATAGTGTAGAACTTTGTTAGCAACTATAGTTTGCTCTCATCATTTTAGCCTTTAGACATGGATAGTCAAGATACTACACTTGTTATGTCATCTCAAGCGACTAGCTCACGAAGACGACCGCGAGATGAAGAACCGCCTACACCACGACGACGTCGGAGGATACCGAGCAACAGATCACTAGTAATTGTATTTGAGGTCGAGCCTGCCTACGACGGTCAGCCAGAAGGTGTGTTTGGAGGACAGTTTCACAATGAAGACACAGAAGTCCACGCTTGGTCAGAGGTTGAAGGTGTTGGTCACTACCGTTGGCTCTAAGGGCCGATGAATCATTTGCCTCGCGAACAACAATTGGAATTCATAGCGGATGTGATGCGACAGATTTTCATTTTCTTGCGTTGGTATTGACTGATAACAACATTGCTTCTCGGAGACCTCGAAGCTAGAAGAGGAGGTGATGTCATGGACATACATTGGAAGATTCTTCAAATATTCTTCTAGAATATTATCTAAAGATTCTCTAAAGATTCCTTTAGAAGGTTCTAGAAGATTCTTAGAATATTCCCTAAAGATTCTCTTAGAAGGTTCTAAAATATTCTTAGAAGGTTCTAGAATATTCTGATAGATTCTAGGAAGTTGCTCGAGAAGTTTTCTAATTAGTAGAAGTTGTTGGAGAAGCGTCCTAGTTAGCGGAAGTAGCTCGAGAAGCTTCCTATTCAGTAGTATATATAGGAGTCGAGGCTGAAGGGTTCTTCAGTCTCGACAACACATCTCTTGGAGTTCTAGCTCACCTTTCTGGTGTTGTTCTTGTACTCATTTGTTTAATCTAGTTTTGCCACTTCTTCTTGAACTTCTTCTTAGATTTCAAGTCTCTATTTTGTGTCCGTGACAACTTGTTCCTCTCCAACCAAATCTTTGTTCTTAATATCTTTCAAATAAATAATTATCACATGCAATAGCTTGAAGAATAAATTATTCTAAAGATTCTATTTTTGGTATTGTTAATAAAAAAATCTTTGATATTATCCTTCAATTGAT
This sequence comes from Physcomitrium patens, assembly GCF_059467195.1. Taxonomy (NCBI): domain Eukaryota; kingdom Viridiplantae; phylum Streptophyta; class Bryopsida; order Funariales; family Funariaceae; genus Physcomitrium; species Physcomitrium patens. The sequence goes on from NC_143421.1 coordinate 17,627,578, forward strand.
ATTAAAATTGGTTGATAAGTGCTTTGTCATTCCAGTCTATGTCGCAAGCAAGGTTTTGGAATTTAGTAGCATGTGTAGTGGTTGATCGTGATCCTTATTGTAAGGATAAATGCTTGGTCTCTGTTACTCGTTCTTGATCACTTTCTTTGAATGTGGCCGTAAACACTTCTAGGAATGAATCCAAATCATAAAAGAGTCATGAATCTTTTTCTATTAAAGGTGCAAACTAAGAGAGAGCACTTCTTGATAGTAGTGCACTTATAAATCTGACTTGGATAAATCCATCATGATATTGGAAAAGATGCAACCTTAGATAGAGCTTGACTTGTTATAAAAATCTTCAAAATTTTGATCTTATTCCATCAAACTTCTCAAGTATACTAATCCTTGTCCCTGTTATACTTGTAGAAGCAAAATTCTCTAGATTTGATTGTGATATTGATCTTGTTGCTTCTTTCAACTACACAACTTATTGTCGCAGACTTTTAACTTCTTCCATAGGCATAGGCATAGTACTTCTATGATTTATATTAAAAATACATGAGATTTCCACTCTTAGAATGTTGACAAGCTTATGAAGATCTGCCATAGTTGCAAATCTATTCTCCTTTCTATTGAGAGTAGCATCGATAATCTTTCTTTCCATAGACAACTCAAACAAATTCAAAAGTTAAATTAGAGGAGGGTAATCCACAACCTCTAAAAACAAATCTGACAAAGATGAGCAATCCACTTTCTTTATGGAAAAGATCCGTGTTAGAAAATAAGATTTTTTATTTAAAGGTGGGTAGTCTGCAACCTTCAAAATACAACAATAGAAGTGGAGTATTTCACTCACTCCTAAAACAAGACAGAAACAATATCTTAGCATCCTTATCAAACTGTCAAGGACATGAATCTTGAAGAAAGAGAATCCTCAATACACTCTTCTATCACTAGAGAGAATTAAAAAGTCACTCAAAAGGTGATGTAATATTAACTGTAATGGCTATTGCCAAAAACAAGAAAGACTAGAAAGTCTTGAAATAAGTCTAAGACTAAAAAAACATTGACAAGAGTGAAGAAGGCTTCACTCTTGCCTTCATATACACTATCTAACTAAGAGCTATGTGGCGATGTCCTATAGAACCTCCAACATGTATTGACTTTGTTAGCCACATGTCTTATCTTGTAAGGCAAGTTATCTATATATGCGCCATGTAGGTTGCTTGTTCCATAAGCTACCAATACATGGTTAGCTTTTTAGCCAAGTTTCTAACCTACAAACACATCTAAAGTCAAAATCGTGTCTATGAAGCTTCTAGGAAGCTTTTCTAGAAGACTTTATGAAATTATTCTATATTTACTTACTTCTACTTAATCATATAAGTAACTATTGAAGTAAATATATATATTTGTGACATGGAACCTAGAACTCCAATTTTAAAGTTTAGGATTGATAGTTATGAGAGTGTCCTTGGATTTTGGACATCAATATTTTTAGATTTTAATTTGACCTATTCCCTCATTTATGATATCTAAGATTTCAATGATATAATTATTTTCCTATATAGTTTCATTATTTTAAAAATAAAACTACTTTGATTTAGAATTTAAGGTTTTGACTTTTATCATGTAAGGATTTTTAAATTTTTTGAAAAGTCCATTAGATCCATTTGAAGGTTGCCTATTCTAAACATGTGCTTGAAGTTTTCTAAAAGTACATATATTTGTAGAAATTAAATATTTGATCATTTTAACTTTTAAATTGATTTTGCACATGAATAAGAATTTTTAAGTTTTGATTTGACCTACCTCCCTATTTTAAGGATCTAGAAATCTAGTGGTAGATTTGAAATCTTTTACATATTTTTTAAAGTTGAGATATAAGGTATTTGACTTGAATCAATTCTTTATTGATTTCTTTTCTATTTCATCTTTTTGATATTTTGATTTGATCTATCTTCCTATTTGTGATACTTTTGATTGTAATGGTATGTTTGAAATCTTGAATAAGTTTATAAATTAGAAGATATGAGGTTTAGGATTTAGAATTTTAGAATTTATGAGTTAGAAGTTAAAATTAGGAATTAGATATTTAGAATTTAGGATTTAGGATTTAGGGTTATATGTGTGTTTCTAAAAAATTGGCATATTTTTTTTGAGATTTTGAGTTGACTTATCTCTCCATTTTCAAAGATTGTGGTTTCAATGATGAAATTATCTTTACTTATGCTTCTTTTATTTGGTAGATATAGATACTTTGATTTTTAGATGTAGAATTAATTTTTTTATTGGCAAGAGATTTTAATATTTTAAAAAGATCTATCTTCTTATTTTAAAATATCATAAAACTAATGGTGTATTTAGTTTTTTAGAATATAGATTTTTAGGATTTTAGGATTTAGGATTTAAAGTCACAAAGGTGTCGTATAAGTTTTTGACCGTCAATTTGTTAGGATTTTATTGTATTTTTTTCCAAATTGAGACTTTTTTATAGCATATATACTTATAAAGACCTATATAAATGCTTCAATTTTTTTAAATTATGTATTAAATTTTTTAGAATTTAGGGTTTAGATACCTTAATTAAGATTTAGGATTTAGGATTACAAGGGTATGCCCGATTTTTGAGCGTCAATATTTTTAGATTTTGACTTGATCTACTCTCTTATTTATGATATCTAAGATTGCAATGGTATAATTATTTTCCTATATATGTTCATAGTTTAGAAGATATAGCTACTTTGATTTGGACTTTAGGATTTTGACTTTTGACATATAAGGATTTTTGAAATTTTTGAAAAGGTCATTGGATCCATTTGAAGGTTGCCTATTCTAAATATATATTTGAAGTTTTTTAAAAGTGCATACATTTGTAGGTATTAAGTGTTTGACCATTTTGACTTTTGAGTTGACTTTACATATGAATAAGAATTTTTAAGTTTTGATTTGACCTACCTTCGTATTTTAAGGATCTAAAAATCTAGTGGTAGATTTGAAATTCCATAGACGTTTTTCAATTTTGAGATATAAGGCATTTGACTTGATACAATTTTTTGTTGATTTTTTTTATACTTTGTCTTTTTGATGTTTTGATTTTACCTATCTCCTTATTTTTGATGCCTTTGATTCTAATGGTATATTTGAAATCTTGAGAAAGTTTATAATTTAGGAGATGTGAGGTTTTCAAAATAGCTAAAATTACCTTTTATTAATATATAAAAAAAGAAATTAAAAAAATATATAATAAATAAATTAAGGCTTTAGATATTATAATAATATATTAAATAGAATATATGGGTATATATCTTTTTTTATTTTAAAATATTATATTTATACTAATTTTTGAATATATTAGAATTTAGATTTTAGAATTTAGATTTTAGAATTTAAGGATTTAGGATTTAGGATTATATATATTCCCAAAAAAGTGGCATGTTTTTTTTTGGAATTTTGAGTTGACGTATCTCTCCATTTTCAAGGATTGTGGTTTCAATGGTGCAATTATCTTTAATTATGCTTCTTGTATTTGATAGATATAGATACTTTGATTTTTAGATATAGAATTGAATTTTTTACTAGTGAAGAATTTCAACGTTTTGAGAAGACCTACCTTCTTATTTTGGAATGTTATAAATCTAATGGTATATTTAGTTTTTTCAAAAAATTCATGATTTGGATGATATAGAGGTTTTAAAAATAAACTATAAGATTGATAAATTCTTATATTTTTAGAATTTTAGAATTTTGAATTGACTTATCCTCTCTATTATCAAGAATTGTGATTCCAACGAAATAAAAATATTTACTTATGCTATTTCTATTTAAAAGATATAAAAGATTTGATTATTTAGAATTAAGAGTTGACTTTGGAATCTTAGGATTTAAGGTTTAGAATTTAAGATTTAGGGTTTAGAGTTTAGAGTTAGGATTTAGGATTTAGGGTTTAGGATTGTAAGGATGTCTTATAGATTTTTGATCCTAAATATCTCATAATTTATTATATTTTTATTGGTTTTGAAATTTTTTCAAGGCATATATTGTCACAAAGACCTATATAATTGCTTTTATTCTTCAAAATTATGTGTTTAATTTTTTAGAATTTAGGATTTAAAATACCTCATTAAAATTTTAAGATCCTAATTAAGAGTTTGGATTGCAGATTTGTTAGCATGTGAGATTTATGCATAGAGCTGATGGAGGCGTATCTTGATTGTTTTGTCCAAAATATTGTTCTTTCTAAGCTTCACTATCTTGGTTATATTAGATCCTTCCTTTGTACTTGCTACCTTGCTCTTTCATTTGGCTTTATCGTTGTTCTTGAAAAGAATGCATCTTTTTGTAATTCTACTAGTCTACTCACTTCAGTGATATGATGTATTATATTGTTTGTATTCAAGCCTTGCCCCCATCCCTATTAACTTTGCTTAATGTACTTTCTTGCCTACACAAGTTTGAGTGGAGTAAGGTGAGGCAATGGAGGTTTAAGAAACTTCTTTCTTCTTTTTCTTCTTTCTTCTTGTGAATGTCACCTTGAGAAACAAAAATCTTTGCAGCAATACAAAGAAAGCAAAAAAGTATATTCTTCTTTCATCTTCTATATTGTTCTCGGGAATGTTGGTGCTTGTTTGTGCAAGTTGAGATTTTGGAGGTAAAGTCGACTTTTCAATGCTTTGTATGTATAAATTTATAACCCTAATATGATTTTTATTTTTATTTCTATTGTTATTTTATTTTCTTTCAAATGACTACTAACTAATATTGTACCAAGTCTCAACTATCAATGTAAGGATATAAGTTCCAATCTTGGTACATTTTCCACTCTGGCTCCAAGTCCCTATGCCAGTTCCTTACCTTGGTATCCTATTCTTTCCTTCTACTATACACCATTTGAATTTTTCTCCCATCACATTCTTCTTTTTAATATTTTTTTTTATTTTATTATTATTATTATTATTATTATTATATTTTATATGTGTTATTTTATTTTAAATGAGAAGAAATAATTGCTATGGCTTCTATTTTTTTCCTTTCATAATTTCTTAAAATAATAAAAGTTGTGATAAATTATGTTTTTTGTGCATGTTCACATATTTTTTTCTTCTCTATTCTCTCTCTTTAATTTGCTATGTTACTATTTGATTATGTTGGTTGAAACAAGACCAAGTTTAAAAGAGGGCAAGAAGATTGACATGTGGAGATTGATGCCTTAATCAAGTACTATAGATTCTTTCATACCTCATTGATAAACTCAGGTATTCCTTGTTCACAAGGCTCATCAAGGAATTTTATAGCCATCTCTTTGTAATTTAATAACTTGCTCAAATATACGATATCAAAGCCACCCTTTCCAAACTATGTAGTTTTTTAAGGAGTTTTTGCAATTCTATAAGATTTGAAATTCATAGAGGATCTTGTAGATTGTATAAAGATTCTTCTTAGTTGAATGCATACAAACAACTATGATAGAGGGACTCGTGCCCTTGTAATAATTTGTGCAGATCTCACACAATATAGAAAGGGATCAGATTTTGTCATTGAATATTTTCAATGATAACATTTGTGCCAAATATTGCAAACAGTATTTGTACATTAGACATCATTTGGGCCAAATATTACTTCTTGTATAACAATAAAGTATATTAACCAATCATAGCATGTCTTGGATTTTATAGTTATTACAAATACTTGTTCATCTATTTGTTCTTTGAATACAGTCACATTCATACACATTGTCAATAGCAATTATCATCACAGACTAGAAGAAAGAATTCCAACTATCACTCATAAAACATAAAATATGTTGATTTCAAGTAATTTAAATATCTTATTTAAAGAAATTTTATGAATATCTTTAAAATAAAAATGCTATAATTGCCAAGCCAAGACAGAAAAGAATCAACCAACAAATCAATTTCAAGACATATAATTTGTTAAAAGTGAAGCTCAATACATATTATCTAGAATTATATTTGATATTTCACTATACTAGATCTAATAGCAACATTGTCGTAATATGTGAAGTCTTGCTTGAGAATGAGTACCTAGTTATGAAAGGTAGAATAGAAATTACAAGAATAAAATCCTAATTCTAATTGAATACTAATTAAACTCTAATTAGACCATAATAATGTTAACCAAGCTTTAATCAAATTCAAAGAAACTTCAAAAGAATTACAAAGAAATAATAAGAAATCTTAAAGAAATATTAAAATGATCACAAATATATCTCAAATACATCTCAATTCAATCTTAGTTTAATCCTAGTTAAAATTTTATTGGACTTCATTCAAACTTTGGGCCAAAAACTAACTATATCTTAAATCTTAAATAACCTCAAATAAAATCCTAAATCCTAAACTAAATCCTAACCAAATCTTAATTCTAAATCAAACCTTAATCAAATCCTAAATTCTAAATCAAATCCTAATTCTAAATCAAATCCTAACCAAATTCTAATCCTAAATCAAATCCTAACTAATCCTAAATCAAATCCTAAATCAAATCCTAACCAAATCCTAATCCTAAATTAAATCCTAACTAAATCCTAAATCAAATCCTAACCAAATCTTAATCCTAAATCAAATCCTAACCAAATCCTAAACCCTAAACTAAACTCTAATCCTAAATCAAACCCTAACCAAATCCTAACCCTAAATCAAATCCTAACCAACCCTAAATCAAATCCTAAACTCTAAATCAAATCCTAATCAAATTCTAATCAAATCCTAATCCTAAATCAAATCCCAATCAATTCCTAAATCCTAAATCAAATCATAACCAAATCCTAGTAATTCCTAGAATAGATTTAAACCTCAATTACTAATGAATGAATCATTGATCTTAACTCAAAATTTGCACGCTTTTTAATAATTAAGTTGATAAGAAGCACAAATTTTTTTGAATAGGATCAGAATTACCAAATAGATGATAGCATCAAAAATATGCTTGGATATTGGCCAGCCTCCTTTTTTGACCTTGATGCCAATCTCCCAGAGCCAATATCTCTGCTTTTTACCATTCAATTGATCTCAAAATTTTCATACGTAAAGAATAACAAGTCTAATATCCTCACATATAAATTTCACTCCAATCCAACTAGTAGATTACAAAAAATCTTAAAAACCCTCACTAGACCTAAAATTCTATTTTCTAAGACCTTGACCCACTTAAACCTCAATAATCCTCAATTTAACTATTAGATCGAGCTAAGATTCACAATACATATTAAGCACAACTATGACCATTAAGCTACAAAATTTCATCCATAGATCTATTACAAAACTCTTGAAATTACTAGAAATATCAACCCTATTTTATTTTACAAAACTCAAGTCATCCAAAAACAAACTTCACTTTGTAAAGCTCTTACAAAGTCATAATAAATCCAAATTGCCCAAAACCAATGCTTAAAGAAATCTTATCTAATTAGCTATTGAATTCTACTCTCTGATTTGCAAAAGAACCTCAAAGTCATCGTCGAGACTCAGTTTTGTGCCTCAGGGTCTGATTTCAATCCTGATTCATAACCGGCCCTCTCTGGGTATCAATATGTAGTTTTTCTAAGTAAATTTTACTAGAATTTACTCTTAATTTCTTTCTAAAGATGCTTATATCATTTATTTTTCCAATCTACTTTGTTTACCTTATTTATGGTCCTACAAAGTAAGTAGAAGTCACCTTTCTAAAAAGGCAGCATTGGTACCATTTAGTTTTACTACCTTTTTGACTATTAATTATATTTCTAAGATAATTTGCTCTAATACTTTGAACTAAGATCTTCTACATTATAATAATTTCTACACTATTTTACCTATTAGTCGTATTATATCATGATAACATTGATATTTTCTCTTTCTATTTTTTTTTATACTAATAAAATTCCATCAAAACTTGTACTATTATATTTCTCTTAATTCCTATCATGTCTAATCATCTACAATTTGTAATCCTAAATCCTAAACTTGGTCTTAATAAGCTTTAACATTACAAACAAGTGACTATGAATAATTAATAATTTATATCAACAATTGAAAATTTACATCAACATTTAACTTTTGCTATTTCTTTTGCACTATGATATTTGAGTTTCAAAAATCAAAATCAGTCATTTGAGCTTTATGTCACATTTCCTACATTAAATTCGAGTCATTAATTAGTATTAGTAAATGAATTATAGAATGACAAAAATAAAATGAAAGCTTGAGAACCATACTCAATCTAGTTCATATATATATATACATATATATTTTTCTGATTTGATGAATGTTGCACCAATTCTACCATTTGGATCATCAAGTATTTTTTTCAATTAACTAATACAGGATGTCTTTTGAATAAAAGCTAATCCTAATATCTCCAATCTTGAAGTTATTATTGTACAATGTACCGTGGATGCACCATTGAATAAAAAATAAGAATCATGAGTAGGTTTAAAACAAATTCCATATTCTATAAGCCAAAAAATTATCAAATTCTTTAATTTCTTCTTACCTGCTTCAAAATACACAGCAATTTTTAGATTATATCATTTAAATAATCCATATATTAAAAATAAATTAAATAAATACATACATAAAAATTATATATAAATACACTTAGTTGAATGCAACCACAATATTATATTATATCTATAATCTATAGGATTATCATATATTCAACAATTATAATCTCTTATAATTGAAAAACAGTTGAATGACTTTCTTGCAAAATGTCCTTCAATCTCTTTCAATCCTTCTATTTCCAAATTATTATCAAATCTCTTCATAATTGGACCAAAAGTAAGACAAAAATTTTCACAAATCTTAGCTGCAAATCTTTTTGATAAGACATACAATGATTTATCATCATGATTAAACTTATGACAAAGTACAAGAAAAATAATTAAAAGATGACAACATAGATTGATAAAGTAAATAAATAAATAAACAAATAACCAAAATCACTTACCAACCATAATATCTATGGTTGTACATTCCATATATAGCCATTCAACTCGTATTTTTAGATTCTGATCTCTCTATAGAATTTTCTTGTGACTCCAACCATGATGCAACTTTATAAAATTGCATACCAACTTACTTTGGAATAAGAAGGAGACCAAGAATAGTAATTATGGATAAAGTATTTTAACTAAACATGTCCTTCAATAATTTTGAATTTTTCTTTTTCTACTTCAAAATTATATTTTCTATATTTTTAATATTTTTTCAACTTAAAAAGCTTAAAAACTTCCATTTTTAACTCATTTAAAGTTTGTAAAATATGATGAAGCTCTACATGCTATTGAATTTTTTAAAAACTATAATCTACAATCACATTACAAATGTTGCAAACAAAAGTTCTCATGTCGTTTGGACAATTAATATTCTACTCTTCTAAAATTTCCTTCTTATTAAGTAAGACTTGATATCACAGATGACTTTTACTGTCATAATGTTGTTTCAAATTATTCGAATGATTAGATACTCAATCCTACAAAATGAACAAATATATTCAGAACTTGATCTTAGTGCACATTTCTTTATCATTTATAAATCTTGATCATAACATATCAATAATAAATTAATAAATTTTAGTATAAGTTATTAAAATATAATTTTTTAAAAATAATATCAAAACTTTGTAAACAAGGATTGAATTTGTGAATATGTTAACACTGATATAAAACTCAAATACTACATTATGGTGAAATAGATGTCAAAGTCAATTACATCACAATTTAGAGTATTTAAATTTACATAATCAACAACATTTGATGATAAATTTAGTCTAAATTCTCATAAAAATTATGAAAAAGCTAAGATCGTTGAGATTTGGAGATTCTAAATATTATCATCAAAAGAACCTAAAAAAAATTCAATCCTAAATCAATCAATAATCCATAAAATAATTAAATTGGAAACCATATACTATACAAACATGGAAGCATGTAGAGTTCTAGATAATGATATGTTATACAAGTGGTGGAGTAGACAAGAACTGGCAAGATAAGGAACATACAAAGTGATGTAACGTCCCTCTCTCTGAAGTTATTACTTTAACTTGAAACACAACAAAGAAGCACAATTATTCACTTAAGAAAATATACAAAAAATAATTCAAATCACCTTAGAAATGCCTCAATTTTACTTTGAAACAAAAATAGATCATCAAAGGATCTCAACCTTGAGAACATCTAAATTTTGATCCAACATAGAATCACCTCTAGTATCACAGCTTGAACTTGAAGTCTAGATGTAGTATAGCTCATCTCGTATTACATCACAACTTTGCCTTTGATTGGACTTACCTTAGAAGATTTAGTAGAACTTATCTTGGACTTGATCCTAAATCATATAAATACAAAAATTATAAATAAATAAATAAATAAATAAATAATATACAAAAGAACCAAATTTATAGGATCAATCAACAATCCAAACAAAGCAATGAAATATTTAAAAAAAAATGTGTGATAAAAACTTTAAAATCTAAAAATAAATAAAAGGTCTTTATTTTCCATCAATCTTACCATTGAAATTCCAACAATAAAAAAAATCTAAAAGACGTTTTGAGATTATGCTAAGAGATATTTTTAAAGATGGAGAGAGATCACACAATAAATAGCCTTGTATGCATTCTTTGGTGAGGTGATCATCGGGTACTACCTTTGACTACCACTACAATGACTCAAATGTCAATTAATTCTTGCTACTTTTTGATGCAATCTCAAAAGATTGACATATACATTCTCAACAAGGATGTAAGAAGAAGAATTTAGGAAGCAGTATTGTATGGTGCAATAGAGCTCCACTGCTAAGAGATCTAATCGGGACTACTTTTAACTTTGATAAACAGCTCCATTAATGCCAATGAAAAATAAAAGGATTAGATATAATTTTTCCAAGTTGCAAAGAGAAGTGAAGGTGGATGCCTACATTGTAGAAGGAAATGAAGAGCATGTATTGGCAGGAAGAAATGCAAAGATATAGTTGGACAAAGAAGCACAAAATGGTAAAATACAAAAAAAAGGCAAAAAAAGAAAAAAAAAGATGTTGAATGAGATTAGGGGAGAGAGAGAGAGAGAGAGAGAGGCTCGTATACACATATACACACACATAGAGAAAGATGAAGAAAAATGGATAAAGATCACATGATCAATAGCCTTGCATGCATTTATTGGGGAGTGATCATCGCAAATTCTCACACACACATGCAACCACAATGGCAGCCTATGAGGATGGAGAATCAGAGGGTGAAGATACACATATACCTGATATCTAAAGATGTATAACCCCAAGGTGTGAGCAAAGGCAATCCAGAGATAGGAAGTGGTGAAGCAAGATGCAGACAAAGGGTGATCTGGGCATCCATTCATCAATGACACCAAATAATTTTGACTTTTCAAACAATGCTAAAGCACTGACAATGCTTAAGAAGTAACTTTTAGGGTACTATCTTCTATCTTTCATAACTAAGCAACTCTTTTATTTTTTTATCAAGTTCCATCTCTTCAAGAATGTAGCTTTGTACAACTTCAAGCTCCACCACTTGTGACAGAGTTATAGATAAGAAAGCCACTATTATTCTCATAGATTCTCTTGCTAAATTTTAGAAAATAGGTATAAGCTAATGGCAAAGGATTCATTTCAAGAGTAACAATTAGATACAAAGATATAGCATCTTACACTCACAAAGTCAACTTTTATGCCTGTAAACACAACCACAATAGAAATTCAAGAAAACCACCATAACCTTCTTTTAACATTCTCTTATAAAAATAAAAATTTTTAAAAAAAATTATTACATCCACAAACCATGGTAGATGAAGTTGAGGTAATGTCAATGTTATCACTTTCTTGCATATTGCCATACCAACCATCCAACCAACCTACTAACATTCTTTCAAACCAAGTCTCAATTCTATTGCATTTAAAAATAAACTCCATCCAATTGATAGTCTACCAATGATACACATGTCTAGCTCAAATAGTTGGTAAATTCTATATGAACACAATGATAGTACCAATAAAGACAACCAAGAATAACAACCTTTTTCCTCCTTTAAGCTTCTTACCTTTGAATTGTGACCAAAAATACCTCGGATTCACCACCAAACAACTACATCTCTATCCTCGCTTCTTCTTTCTCACACATAGATACACTCTCTTTCTCACACATTCATACACACACACTCTCACACGTACATACTCTCTCTCTCTTTCTCTCTCTCTCACACACACACACACATACACATTCATTTGACCTCAAAACTAGATAGAAAAAATATAGGGTCTATTGAAGGGACAACAAAGACATAAATGGATAACGAGAGCAGGTGAACAACTAGCTTATTTATTCATAATAGTTACTAATGATGCATGTGTGAATTAAATTAATAATAATAATAATAATAATAAAGGATACAAAATAGAAAATAATATGATTTAATCTATGAAA